>NW_006292696.1:14294038-14330131 GCF_000327345.1 Myotis davidii
TGGCACTCCAGGCTGAGCTAAGTGTCCGGCTAGACCAGCAGGCCACGTGGACGCCGGATTCACTGCTCTCGGCACACTGGGACGGCTCTTCCTTGCCATTTGCATTCTGCTCCCATCACCAGTGAGATCGGGTTACACCAAGTAATGCAACCTTAAAATATTTTCTGAGCAGTGAAGGTGCATATGACAGCGTTATAAAATCATGTCTTTCAGGAGATATTAACCCACTACTGATCCTGATCACACCGAGGTAAAAAGCCGAAAGCCAAGATCGTGAGGGGAAGGAGGTAGAGGCCCTGAAAACAGCATGAGACCGATTCAAGCCAGTAATTCAAGCCAGGCTGGGAACTATAGAGGCTAGAAATGCACATTGCTGGAGGGGAGGGGGTTTCCTGTTTATTTGTTTTCCTACCAGGCTGTGGCTTCACCCCTTTCCCTTGGAACATGGTCTCTGGGAGAGTCCATTCCTTCAGTTTGGCCAAATGCTGGCTCGGGTTTATACCAAACCACTGTGGACTAAAATAACGAGAAAGGCCAAATAATTGATTTTTTTTATGTGTTTTGAATTTACTGATTGACTGAATTCCCTTTTCAGATAATAACAGCTCACACTTATCCAGCCCCCATGCTGGATTCTTCACATAGCTTCTCTCATCTACTCCTCATATCAATTTTATGAGGTAAAATCTATTACCAGCATCATTGTACAGGTGAGAGACCTGGCTCTGAGAGGTTAAGCAATTGGTGTAAGTCGTAAGGTAACTGTCGGCCACAGGGGAAGGTGGGTTCTAAATCCGGGGTCACTTGACAGAGACCAGGGGTAGCCATTACACTGTTTTGATCACCTGCTTTGACCCCAGGTAGTGGCAGCAAGAGGATGATGTTGGAGGACAGCAGTGAAATGAAGGTATATGGCACCAGGGAGACAGACTCTTCTGTTAGGAAAGTCACCCCCTGCACGAGTGTCTCTTTGGTGATGGCGGGGGAGGGGGGGGGCAATTCCCCTGGCTGAGCACTTTGGGGTGTTCTGCTTTCTCAGTGCCCCCCAAGCCAAAAATTCACTAAGTGATCTCAGATTCCAAAAATGACTCCCTGCTCTCAGCCCAGGCATCACTGGCCAGCGTCCCTAAATTCAAGCTGACTTTCTATCAGGAGTTCACATTTCCACCAACTTTTCATTAAATTAATTATTCAAAACAATTCCGAGTTCGCGTTCTCACAGCAACTGTAACTCTGCCATGACTATATTAAGGCGTAAATTGAACAGCATGTTTTACAATAAAGTTAATTTTATATTCACCAGAGAACTGAGTTATAGTTGCTGTGGGAACCATCATTTCGGATCTCTCAACTCTGGTGCATTTAAATTCTCAAGCTCAGCATTGCACAGCGCAGTGTGTTCTGCATGGACGCTCGCTGCCTTCACACCTCGGCCTGGCGATCCTGAACTTGGAGACCTGTCCGGGTCTAACGTAGCAGCCTTCTACTTTGCCCAGGCTTCTTGCTTATCCTAGTACCTATGACACTTTACAGAGAAGTAGCCACAAAAACAAGATGATGCCCATTTTATCTTGAAAATGTCGGTTTGGGGAGGCGATGTCTCTTTGAAGCTCAGGTGGGGAGGAGCACTGAGTCTCGGGCAGTGTCAGTGACAGCAGGCGATGCCAGTGCACTTGTGTGGAGCCAGGATTCCTATCCAGGGTATTTGGGGATCTGTGCTGTGTTATCCAGCACACACAGGTGACCTCTGAAAGGTCCAAGTCCTTGCACATACTACTAATCACGCGGGCACGCGCAGCTGTGCGTCAGAACTTATTGGAGCTCCGGAAAAGCTAAACCACATTTCCCAGAGCCATGTAAAACCCAAGCGTCTCTAAATCAAGACGCATTGCGGGGCCTCTCTAACAGGTGCATCAGCAGAACTGGGCTGGAACTCGGGCTGAGTCCTGGTGGTGTGGCATCCGTCGCATACACCAAGGTGAAGACAGGGGCTTGTTGGGAAGGAGGAGCAGAGGGAGATGACACTCTGACATGGTCAGAGAGGTGAGGACTCCATCTACAAGGATTATCGATTACTGGAGCTTTATTGGAAAAATCAGTCGTGCTTTCTGCCTCCTGGGGGTTGCTCTGCTGCAGTTTGGGAGCATGGGGGAGACTGTGCAGGTCGGCAGCTGAGCAGCAGGCCCCAGTCACCATTCCATCATCCATTCAGCTAAAATGTGCCTTAACAGAAACCTACTGCTGTTCTGCATGTTTAAAATGTATTTGAAAGGAGGGATTTTTTGTTTCTGTAAATGAGAGGATTTGGAAGAGGACGTTCTTGCCTGCTAAGGGCAAGCTCATTATGCAGAACTAAAGAACAGCACCTAACAATAGTGTAGGCCAGATTGTGGGCATTCTGACTCCCATTCTGTACTCTTTCAGAAAACAAGTCTCTATTCCCATGCCATGCCACACATAAATACACCTGCTGGTGGAGACTATTGCGAAATTGGTATCTAAAGACCCTGTAAGGGCCAGTGGCCTCCCCTCAAGTCCTTGATCAGTTAAAATATGTGTTAAGAAAAGGACTAGAACACTACATGGGAATAGAGTTGCAAAGAGCAGCAGAAGTTCTTGATGACTCAGGGTTACCTGGGTCACAAGGGTGGGAAAGAGCTGGATTCATGTGTAAGGGTAGGGGTGGGAGATGACTTGCCAGTCAGAAGAAAGAAAAAAGAGGACAGATTGAAATGTTTTTATAGTTTCTGCACCAGGCAGAAAGTAACATAAAAGAAGATAAAATATGGTTACTGTATGAGGTCATTGGACACATCGTGTTTTGAGAATAAATCATCAGAGAATTTGGAGAGATTGGTAAGGAAGGCTTGATAAATTAATGAAGATAGATGGATAGATAGATAGATAGATAGATAGATAGATAAAGGATGATTGGATAAATGGCTGGGTGGCTGGATGCAGGATGGATGGATGGATGGATGGAGATTGCTTTTTCTTTTAGTGTGTTTGAGTGCCATAATTCATATGGGTCAAGCTGACCCATAGGAATAAATAGAATGCAAAGGGATTAAAAGTCCAGGTATAATAACCTGGGAGGGTTTTTGGGGTGGTCCAAGGAGACCTGATTGCCAAGAACTAGACAAAGCTGGTGAAATAAATGCAGCTGCATGATCTGGGGTCATTACATTAAGAAAGTTAGGAAGTTTGCTTGTTCCATGTTAGATTGTCAAGCCTGACCCTAGGGACAGAGCCTGGGTGACCCCCTAGTCCGCTGATCTCCTCCACCCATGCCATCATTTCCCTTCACTTCCAGATGTTGTTTTCAATAGTAAAGCAACTTGAAGAGGCGGGAAGAATCATCACAAAAACCAGCCTCCTCAAGCTCATTTGTTTGCTGATCCCCAACTGAGGAGTTTAATTTGTTTGCATCCACCAGAGTGTTATTTTATGGACAGTGTATTTCATCCTCGGCATTTGTGTCCCAAAAGTCTTTCCTTCTGTAGAGATGTGTAGCGAACCCTAACCACATATAGAATTAGCTGTGCCTTGTAGTCATGGTAGCAGGGCATGGTACAATGCCCAAACCACCACCAGGGCTTAGCAAGACTATCACAAGAGCCCCCTCCTGGCCAACCTCCCCATCTGCTCTCCTAGCACAAAGGGATCCTTTAAATTTAAGTCAGATCAGGCCACCCCTCTGCTCAAAACCCCCCAGTGGCTTCGTTTCATTCAGAATAAAGCCTGTATCCTTCCAGTGGAGTGCGAGGCCTGCGTGACCTGACCCTGCCCCATCGCTCTGTCCTCTCATTCTCCCTGCGCTCACTCTGCTCCAGCCACACTGTCCACTTCGCTGTCCATCCAACACCCAAGTGCTGTATGCCTCAGGGCCTTTGCGCCTACAGTGTCTTCCGCTTGGACTACTGTCCCCCAGATATTGGCATGACTTGCTTCCTCCCCTCCTGTAGACTTTTTACTCAAGGTCACCTTATCAACAAAGACTTCCCTCACCATCCCATGTACAACAGCAATCCCCACCACACACCACCCCCATCACGATCCCCCTCCCTGTTTTTTTCCCTATAGCAATTATCATCATTAATATACTAGATATGGATGTAAAGGGCTGAGCCCCGGTACTCACTTTTTTTAAATTGCGGATCTCCCCCAATACAATCTTTGAGAACAAGACATTGTCTCTTCTGCTTACCACTGTATGCCCTGTGTCCAGAAAGCTCCTAGCATTTAGTAGATACACAGTAAATAAAGTCATGGTTCTACACCAGAGTTTGGCATACAATAACTCAGTGAGTGTTGGCTATTGGATTAGTATTCCTTCCTTAGAAGTCCTTTCACCCTTGACTCCTGCACGCTAGACTCATCAAAGACAAGGAGACCAAGGGCACCACTCAAGGAACCACACCCAACTCAGGCAGAACATGTGGAGGTGGCTTCCCATGGCAAGATCATTGTGGTACATTGTCTGGTTCTCCATCTTGGTCATGTTAACAGAGTGAGTCAAGCTCTAGACTGACTCCCTCACAGGAGCCCAGATTCATCCATTCATTGATCCACAGTGAAGAGGACTCACATCTTCTCAGCGTAGTCTCTCCCTGAAAGGAACTCTATATGGGCAGTGAGGTCAAAATCAGAAGGTGGATTGGGGAGCAAGGAATCAAAGCAAGGAGGAGACATTCTGAGGCCACCCCTCCCTATAGAATCCTACCTGCTGAAGGGGAGCACAGTGCATGGGCTCAGAGTTGGACGGGCCTGGGTTCAAACCCTGGGCTACCACTTTCAGTGATTGTGACCTTGGGCAAGTTCACCTCTCTGAGCTTCAGATTTTTCAACCACAGTTGATGATGATGATAATTCGTACTTCAGATGGCCCTTGAAAGGACTCAGTGAATTAATAAGAATAGGAAGTGCTGAGCCCCTGGTACCCACTCATCAATGGCAGGTGGTGTGACTTTATTTCCCTTCATCGAGCAGAACATGCTCACTTCTGAATTGACCTTGACTCGCTCTTGCTCTGTGGGCCCCCTTTCCACTCCAGGCAGACCTCTGCTCTCTGTCAGCATCCTTCTCTGAGCCTGGTTGAGGTTCCCAAACCCTGGGGTCCTTCACAGTCTCACCTCAGAGACCTCTTGCATTTTAAGGGGATTCTGTGGATACTGTGTCACATCCATTATGTGCTGATCTCACTCATGTAATTCTCGGGAGATTACCTCATCGTTCTCATTTCCATTTCAGTCTTCAGAGGGCACCTTCCTGGGGTCTTTGCTATATTGACTATACTGATCCTGTTTTAAATAATAGTGAACCGTCGCTCCTTACTGCCAATGCAAGTGCAAATCAGAAGCTCCCTAAGCCACACAGACCCTCCTGCTACCATCTCAGGTGACTTTTTTAATAATACTTCCTATATAATAAAAGGGTAATATACAAATCAATAGAATGGCAGAACAATGAGCACTTATCACCAGGGGGCAGACGCTCAATGCAGGAGCTGCCCCCTGGTGGTCAGTGCACTCCCACAGGGGGAGCACTGCTCAGCCACAAGCCGGGCTGATGGCTGGCGAGTGCAGTGGCCCGCCTTCGTGGCAGCACTAAGGAGGTCCGACTGCAGCTAAACCGTCAGTCAGACATCCCCCAAGGGCTCCTGGACTACAAAAAGGCACAGGTCAGGCTGAGGGACGACCCTCCCCCCCCCCACCCTAGTGCACGAATGCCAGGCACCTGGCCTCTAGTTTTAAATATATTTTTATTGATTTTAGAGAGGAAGGGAGAGGGAGAGAGAGAAACATAAATGATGAGAAAGAATCATTGATCAGCTGCCTCCTGCACACCCCCTACTGAGGATTGAGCCGGCAACCCAGGCACGTGCCCTTGACCAGCAATCTAACTATGACCTCCTGGTTCACAGGTCGACGCTCAACCACTGAGCCACAAAGGTCCGGACTCAGGTGACTTTTAACAACAACAACAACAATAATAAAAAAATAATAATATTAAACACAACAATAATAATCACTGTCAGTTCTTGAGCATTTATTATGTGCATTTACAAGCAGTCTACACAGCATGTGTATTACATACATTTACACGTATTTACTTAATCAATTCATGCCTAGTAGGTGATATGTATTCTCTCTTTGAAACCCCAACAACCAGGTACTTTAACTGCCCTGGTTTTACAGTTGGAGGAACTAAGGAATGAATAATAATAAACAATTGTTTTTGCCCCGGATTACGCAGCCAAGGGATGGAGCCGAGATTTGAACCCAGGCAGCCTTCTAATAGAATGATTCCTGGGCTGACCTGATACTTTGGCCTGAGAAGGCAGCTGAGCCTCAAATCAGCCACCCAGTAAGAAGGTCTGTGCCCTCTCCCTTGCCCTTGAGTGCAGTTGCCTCGATCCCCACCAGGCCTCCCATGGCCCCCAATGAAAAAAGCCAAGTCCCCACTCCGAGTCCTCAGTGATGACCTATTTTCCCAGTGCCTGGTCCTAAACAGCCCCAGGTGGACAGGAATAGCTGGTCCCCCTCCAGTTGAGAGCAGAGACTGTGCAGCCTGTCCACCTGGTATCAAATCCTTGGTCCACCACTAACCGACTCTGCAACCTTGGCCAAATTACTTAACTTCTCTGTGCCTCCATTGCTTCGCCTGTAAAATGGGAATACTAACAGTAACTGCATTATAGGGTTGTTGTGACGATTAAATGAGCGAATGCATGAAAGGCACACGGATCAGTGCCAGGCACACCAAAATGTCTATACGAGGGTTGGCTGTTATTGTTGTCATTATATTAAAAGCTTTCTAAAACCCATAACTACAGTCCTTGGGCAGATTCTTTGCCCTTTTTTAAAACATCTATAAGAAACACACATTTTAGTGATTTCCTTACATCCTAAAACTGTGCTGCAAACAGCAGCAACAAAAAAAATACAAGGCAATTTATCGTTGGCCTGATTTTACGCCAGGTAAAAGAGAGCCATCAGCCTGCAGTAAGTAACAAGTCCGTGCCCGCCGGCCTCCTAGGTGTTATTTGTATTTTTATGACTCTCCTGTGGCTATAAGGATGCTCAGTGGGTGTAGAAATTGGATGGTTAAAAATAACAAATAAGAAATCAAAGTCGTGCCTTTGTCCCTGTTTCCATACCCGGTAGGTACCACATTCATTATTTGCTGGGCAGCTGTGGGAATAGCAGCACCAGGTACAACAACTTGATTACCCTCCAAACACCAAATTAAACCACTGGGCTTTCTTATTATAGTCGTCCCTGCCTTTGTGTAACACTTGTCACCCTCTTAATCCACCCGCGCGCCTCGCTTCTGTCTCGCTGGGCTCTCTGTTCTGTCTCCTGCCGTCAGGAGGTGTCAGCTCCGTCCACATCGAAAGGCAGAGACCCGCTCCAGCATTCATCCACGGCGCTGTCATCGGCTTGGTTTTGGACCCTGGGCCACAACCAGCTGTTCCTTTGCTTGGGGACACGCCATCCATCCAGGGACTTGGGGCGTGGCTAGCAGGAAGCTTTTCCTTTCACCTGGCTGCCAAATCAAGGGCACAGTGAGGCAGCAGAGATGCCGCACGGTGTGATTATGCGTGCATTCAGCACATGGCTCTCCCGCAGGCCCAGGGCGGGCACTGGGAAAGCAGCCACATAGAGCAGAGTCACCGTTTCTGCACGCGGGAGGCGTAGCAGCCCCTGGGATGGTGGACGTTAAACCGCTGGTTCTCAAACTCAGCCTCACGTAGGAATCATCTGGAGAGCTCACAAAACAAACATAAATATGGATGCCTGGGTCTCCTCTTCCGAGATTCTGATTAAATTGGGGCGCAGCCTAGCATCGGGGTTGTTCCCAGCTCCCAGCTGATTCTTTTGTGCAGCCGAGTTGAGACCGTGGCTTTAAATAAAGGCTTCGTTAGAAGTATGGCAGGTGCTGTGGCCAGAGTCCCTGATGCTGTGGAAGCAGGTCATGGGTGGGGGAGCCCGAGCTGGCGGTCTGGGGTCTCCCTGAGCAAATGCAGGCTGAGCCACTGAGTCACGGCCTCAGCCAAAGAGAGTGCGAGGAGCGGCTCTGAGGAATAGGGATCTGCAAAGACCAGGAGACCAGATGTC
Organism: Myotis davidii; assembly: GCF_000327345.1. Classification (NCBI taxonomy): domain Eukaryota; kingdom Metazoa; phylum Chordata; class Mammalia; order Chiroptera; family Vespertilionidae; genus Myotis; species Myotis davidii. The sequence continues at coordinate 14,302,159 of NW_006292696.1, forward strand.
AGCTTTGTTCTAGATCTGGCAGGGCAGCGCGGCCAAAGGTCAGAGAGCAGAGTTAGGAGTGGCAGGAAGTGAGGAGAGAACAGGAAAAGGCCAGGGAACTCTGGGCCTCGGAGGCCCTTTTAAAAATTTAGGTCTTAGTTATTTACATACCAACATTGAAAAAAAAAAAATTTAGGTCTTAGTTCTGAAGCCATGCTCCCCTCACAGGGAGCAGGCATCTGAAGCCCCCTCCCACTCATGGCTTATTAACATGCAGATTGCCAGGCCCCGCCACTAGAGGTGCTGCCTCAGGGATCTGGGATGGAGTCTAAGAGTGTGCATCTGTGACCAGGTGACATTGCTGAAGCTGGTCCTAGGCCCACACTCTGATCTCAAGAAGTGGGAGGAGGCTGGCCGGTGTGGCTCAGTGGTTGAGCATCAACCCAAAAACCAGGAGGTCACTGTTCAATTCTGGTCAGGGCACATGCCTGGGTTTCGGGCTTGATCCCCAGTAGGGGGTGTGTAGGAGGCAGCCTATTAATGATTCTCTCTCATCATTGATGTTTCTATCTCTCTCTCCCTCTACCTTCCTCTCTCTAAAATCAATAAAAATATATCTTAAAAATAAAATAAAGAAGTGGGAGGAACCCCAGGTGCATTCTCAGCAGGTGTCAGCGTAGGCCAGGGTGAGGTTTGCCCATCACTAGCCCACTAGGTGGAATATAGAGAGGGATGTTTCAAGGGGAGGGGGAAGCAGGCTCAGGCTTGTGTCGGGCCCAGTGCTATGGAGTGACCATGATTCAGTCTGAGTTCACGGGGCAGTTGACATGGCCTTCCCCTCCCAGAAGAGCTATTTCTGGTTTCTGTTGTCTAAACTCTTAGTTTCCTCCCCCATGATCTTCTACTTAAAAAAAAAAAATAGTAAGAGCTTGAAGCATCCAAACTGCAACAACAACAAAAAATTAAATATGTCTTTCTTTCCGCTTCTTCCTAAAAAAAAAAAAAAAAAAAAAAAAAAAGGATTGCTTTTTTTAGTTCATTTTTTCTGAGGCCGAGGCTACGCCGGCTGCCTCCCTTCTCCCAGGCAGACGGGAAGGATGCTGATCAGTGAGAATGCAGGTGCGCGCAGGAAATGTGCAGAGTAGACAGCTGGATGCAGCTTTCCATCACCTGCAGAGGCTCTGCTGCTGCTGGGCAGAGGGGCGGGATTTCTGCCTGCCGAGCAGAAGATGAGCAGTAGACCGTGCAAAGGACCACTGGCCTTCCAGGTCCTCCTGCCCCAGCATCCCCCACACTCGCCTCTGTGCAAACCCTTGAAGGCATCGGATGCTGTTGAAACAAACAGAAACATCTGCCTCTGGATTTTTCGTGTCTTTTCCACCAAAGTGGGAGCAGCTGTTCAAACTCAGATTCATGGCTGAGCGTCCGTGCCAATTTGTGCCTGGAAACAGAGGCCCTCCGCCGTGAGCGAGAGGGACGGCCCTGCCCTTTTCCTGAGACCGGAATGCTTCCTTGGCAGCCAGTCTTCTAAAATTAGTTGGCGTTTTCCCCAGAGTGTCTCCAAGCACCAGATTAATTTCCTGAGCATTTGCCACGGCTGCTTCGTATAAATGGCCACTGAACCCCTGGTGATCCCTGGTCCCCAACATCTCAGCTGTTTTCAACCCTAAAGAGCCTTGGAATGCGGTGGTGGACTCTTACCTATTTCCAGTGTGTGGCTGCTCCTTAATTCCAACAATGCACAGCTCTCAGAAATCAGTGATATTTAAAACAGTTTGGGGAGCCTGGCCAGTGTGGCTCAACCTATGAACCAGGAGGTCACGGTTCGATTCCCTGTCAGGGCACATGCCTGGGTTACTGGCTCGATCCCCAGTGTGGGGTATGCAGGAGGCAATCAATGATCCTCTCTCATCATTGATGTTTCTATCTCTCTCTTTCTCTCCCTTCCTCTCTGAAATCAATAACAATATATTTTTAAAATAATGATAAATAAAATAACAGTTGGGGGAGAGAGAGTTCCCTAATTAACATGTGAAAGTACAATTGTGCTCAAGAGAAAAGGCCATCATTGATTCTACCTTCAACTCCACCTTCAACCCTCAGGATTGCCCTTAGCTAAAGTGGAGCTGGATTCTCATGGTGGCCCTAGGGAAGGCTCTGTCCCTTTCCTGATCTGACGGGGAGGCAAAGAGAAGGCATGGAAGGAAAAGCCTACCACTAATTATAATATTTGCGATAGCCAAAATCACAGCCACACAAGCAGGTGCTGCTACCTGCTGAGCACTTACAGTGTTCCGAGCTCTGGGCTAAAATCTTTGCCTTTGTCACTTCATTTAACCCTTCTGGCATCTGATGACGTATTATCATCAACCCTGTTAGGTTACTCACTCAACAAACATTTAGTGTCTGTCATGTGCCAACCGTTCTTCTCGACACTGAGGTGTCTCATTGAACAAAGACGCACAAATCCCAGCCTTGCAGCAGGTTGTATTCTGTTGGGAGGGACGATAAATAAGATGAATTCCCGAGATGTATCATTTTACTAACGGGGTGAGAGGTGACTCGACCAGCTCAAGGTGACACAGACAGCAAGAACCAGGTGGTAATCCCAGAACTCTCCGACTCCGCACAAGGTTAAGGTTTTCTCTTGATCCAGAAAAGCGGGGGGTTAATCCAGGACGCAGCAGCTCTCCTCGTGGTCTCTGACAGCGAGCAGGGGCAGCTCGCTTCTCTCGCTCTCCTTGTCATCCGTCTTCATTTCCATGCAGCCTGGTTTGTGTTCGCGCTTGCATTTCCATCGGGGCAGGGCGCTGGCCTCTCCGCTGTTCCCGGGTGTGCTTGATGCTGAATGTTAACATGCTGCTTCTCTTTCCGTACCCCTTCCACAGCATTAGGCACTTCTTTCCACCTCCAAATTGCCGCATGCGGCAGAACATTTCTTGATGCTTTTTTAGAAAAGCCTTTTATGGTAATTATAGCTTTCTTCAGGCGCATTTATGCTCCCCTTTTTACTGTGCTGTAGACGTTATTTTGCTCACGCCTAATTTTTGTTAAGCCAAAAAGCCTGCCTACGTAGAAGTATGTCGATGGAGGGGTTGTTGTTTTTTTCAGAGATGGAGGGGAGTGGTCAGGTTGTTTGTGGTTTTTTTAGTGTTTGAAATTTTATGTGTAAAGAAGCCTTGGAAACTATTTCATGTCTACTCTGCCAAAGGCATTGGAGATGCAGGTTTCAGTCAGAAGTCATTCATTCATTCATTCAACTGACTCTTGAATAGTAGTAATCCAGGAGTAAATGAGGCAGATGCAGTCCTTGTCCAGACAGGGTTACATCATAACAGGAGTGCCCAGGGCCGTTGTTCAGTTGTACACTGCACAGTTCTAGGGGCACAGTTCAAATTGTAGTTAATAATGCTGTGAATATTTATTACAACAATTTTCCAACAGATGACAGTAAAGTGCCTTAAGGGAGGGCCCCTACATGAGCTAGCGAGTATCAAGGAGGTACCAGACCATCGCCATACATTGTGGTAGTTGGGATAGCATAGGATAGGGTAAAGGTACCCGACAGGTGTAGCCAGTCTGGATTTGGGAGCTTTGGAAAGACTTCCTGGAGATGAATCCTGAGCGGAAATCAGAAGGATGGGTTGAAATTGGGCAAATTAGGAAAGGAAAAAGGAAATCGGGCCAATGGCTTCCATCGGACCAAAGCCTAAAGGGATATTGAGATAGGCTGACATGGTAAGAACCGGGTCATATAAGATTATAAGATTTTAAGGCAGGTTTTCAGACTTCACCCTGGGGTCAGTGGAAAGGCATAGAATTGTTCCAACAGTGTCAGGAATAGAGAGAAATGGGTCATGGTGCAAGACGGGAGGCAGAGAGACCAGGTGGGAAGTTTGACAAGAGTCCAATGCAGCGGTTCTCAACCTGTGGGTCGCGATCCCTTTGGCGGTCGAACAACCCTTTCACAGGGGTCGCCTAAGACCATCCTGCATATCAGATATTTACATTATGATTCATGACAGTACCAACATTACAGTTATGAAGTAGCAACGAAAATAATTTTATGGTTGGGTCACAACATGAGGAACTGAATTTAAAGGGCCAGAAGGTTGAGAACCACTGGTCCAGTGCAATGTTGAGCATAGCTTGGGTTAACGTAGTGGCAGTAGGGATGCGGGTGGAGGGCAGGTTCCAGAGCCACTTAGAAGGAAGGACTTGTTATAACTAAGAGGTAGGACTTGTTATAACTAAGAGGAAGATTAGGCAGGACTCAGTTGTTGCTTAAATACCTCAGGTGAGCGAGCTGGTAGGAGGGAGGGTGGAAAAGGAGAATGACTCCAAGATTTCAATCTTAGGCAGTGGGGTACATAGAGGTACCATTCATTGATCAAGGGATCAGAGTTTGTGGGGGGAGGAAGACAAAGGAGCTGAATTCCATTTAGTTTGAGATGCTTGTGAGTGAACAGATGGAGATGTTGAGATGCAAGTTGGAGTCCAGGTCTGGAGTTGAAAATTCAGGAGTCATCTGAATATAAGGGAGTGTTTAGATTTGCTTGTTTTTAGTCCCAAATTTCTGCCATGGCCAGTTTGGTTCAGTGGTTAGAGTGTCAGACCACAGACTGAAGGGTCATGGGTTCAATTCTTGTCAAGGGCATGTACCTCAGTTGCAACTCTAATTTTTGTTAAGGCAAAAAGCCTGCCTATGGTAACTGTGCCAACTGATTTTCATTCCTAGTGGTTGGAATTTTGTGTGTAGAAAGTGTTGGAAACTGTTCCATTTCCACTCTGCCAAAGGCATTGGAAGTGTGACAGAATGAGCCCAAGATATCACTGATACCCTTGAAAGTTCTCCCTGGAAGGTAGACTTTGAGAAGGAGGCCACGCTATCTCCTCAGGACTCTCAGGAGAGTCTATAGGTAAGGGCCAGGCTGAAATAATCCAGGACTACTGACTGCTTTCCATTCATTCAGGTGCCCACTATGTGTGTGACATGAAGCCAGGCCCTGGGATCCCAACAGCAAACAAGGAAGTTTCCGGGCCTCAGGTAGCTTCCGGTCTAGGGCAGGGCTTCTCAGCCTCAGCACCATTGGCATCTGGGGCTGGGTCAGTCTTTGTTACGGAAACTCACCTGTGCATTGTAGGATGCTGAGCAGTGGCATCTTTCCCAGATGTGATCATTAAAAATGTCTCCAGCCTTAGCTGGTTTGGCTCAGTGGATAGAGTGTCAGCCTATGGACCAAAGGGTCCCAGGTTCGATTCCGGTCAAGGGCACATACCTTGGTTGCAGACTCCTCGTGCCCTGGCCCTGGTCGGAGGCAACCAATCGATGTTTCCCTCACATCGATGTTTCTCTCTGTCTTTCCCTCTCTCTTCCACTCTCCCTAAAAACCAATGGAAAAATATCCTCGGGTGAGGATTAACAACAGCAACAGAAAAAAAAAATGTGTCCAGACATTGCCAAATGCCCCCAGAGGGAACGATGGGGGACACAGTTGCCTCAGTGGAGAATTATTGATCGAGGCTCATGAGAGATGAAGTCTCCAGACAGCCAGCTCTCTAGCTGCACAAAGAACTAAACACCTGTGCCCTGAAGCATTCTGCATCATGGTCTTGGAGATGGGCACTCAGGGATTCAGCAATGCTAGCCTGAAAGCCAGAAGTCTCCTACAGGAGCCCTCCTGGATCAAGTAGGAGCCCATAGGCCCAGTCCAACTCCAGTGACAGGATCTTCCCCAGGGAAAAGCCAGCATCGATAACCCATTTGCCCTCCAGACTAATTGCTCCCTACATTTGTTTTCCCTTAAGCAGAAGCTGGCTTTGCACTTTAAAGACACAATGCATCGCAGCATCCTCAGAAGGCCACCAGCAAAATGAACTTGTGCTGGGGGTAGCTTGGGGTTGCCTAGCAACGCCACGCACCTACCAAGGCTGCTTTCTTCCTCTTCAAGCTAAAAGCAAAGTCCTGTCCATTAATTCCCAGCTGCCCCGAAACTTCTCAGAGATTTGCCAGCTTCCTACTGTTCGTGTTTTCATCTTCCTCATATGATGTGGAGAAAACCCGCTACTGTGGTCTGTTTATCTCACTTCAGTTGGTCGGGAAGGAGAAAAAAAGATGAAGAGAGAAAGAGAAGGGGGGGGTGGGTAGCCTCATTCAATCTAGGAGCATACGTATTTTGAGTGCCTATCTCTGACTGGCACGCTAGTGTTCTTTGCAAATTTAAATTGTATATAGTGGACGTGGGTTTCCTACAGAATAAGGCTTCTCTTGAGACTTTGGGCATGATTTTCGTCAAACATGAGACCTCAAAGTAGCTGAATAGCAAAGCCCATATAATAGATGGCACGCTGAGCAAATGTAGGTGGGTCTGTCATTTAGTGTCCCCTCTAAGATCTGCTCCCCAAAACTCGACTGGTGGAACTTATACAGCTGGAGGTGGCTGGCAGTGGCTGGAGGTTGGAGGTATTCTCTTCTCCTGGAGGACCTGGGAAATGTCCCTAGGGCTTTTCCTCCGGAGTTCCCTTTTGCTCCTGCAGAAACGTCTGTGTCATTTCTCTGAAAGTGGGGGTGGCTTCCCCTCCTGGCACTGTCAGGGAGTGTGTCCCAGGTGTTCCAGGCTGGACCACGGTCACTTCCTTAGTCAGGAAGGAATGGACATGTGAATCTGGGCTTCGCGAGGGCCATGCAAACACGGTGCTTCGTGTGCACGCTGGATCTGGTGCAGGTTGTGCAGCAGTAAGAAAACAGGTTCCCCAGGACCTTCTTTCTCCTCTCAAGATGCTGCAGCCTCCTTAGAGACTTGCCCACACGGAGTTTCTCCTCTGGCTTACCCTGCTCTCTCAGACCTGACCCAGGCTGCAGGAGAAAGGATGGGAGAGAAGCAGCACTGAGGAGTAAAACTTCTTAGAGAAGTAAATTTCAACTCAATTTCAGACCCTCCAGACCTTTCCTCTTAGGAGGAGTCCTTTAAATTCCCACCACTGCCACATGCCCCCTTTTGGTTTCCTGGCATTCTCATGTAGGGTACTGGAGGGGAGAGAGAAACAATGCCAGGGGGAGGCCTCTGGAATCCTTCAGATTCAGAAGATTTGGGCCAGAAAGGCTTCAAATCAATTACCTCCATCATTTCAAAGCTCTTGATCCCTCTGCCATGACCCAATCCACCCTACACTTTGTGTGGTTTAAAAAGAGATTTAAAGAGCTCTAGCTGATTTGGCTCCATGGATAGATCGTCGGCCCAAGGACTGAAGGGTCCTGGGTTGGATTCTGGTCAAGGACATGTACCTCATGTGCAAGGCAACCAATCGATGTGTTTCTCTTGCCTCTCTCTCTCTCCTTCTCACTCTCTCCATAAAAATCAATGGAAAAATATTGCCAGGTAAGGATTAACAAAAAGAGAGAGATCAGGAGGGAGAGAGAGAGAGAGAGAAATGGAGATAGAGATGTCAGCAGATGGAGAGATAGAACTAGAGAGACAGAGAGATGCAGGAACGTTAACTTTCTAGGGGCAGTGAAATTAATGGTCATTTGGGATATATAAACGAAATAAGAAAACGAACCTAGATTATGACTGTAAATTTACTAGGAGTCACTGCATTGTACACTTAAAACAGGTACATTTTATGGTATGGAAATTATGCCTCAATAAAGCTGCTAAAAGAAAGAAAATTTTTTTAAAAAGAAAACTTATCTGGGAATTCTTGCCAGCAAGTGGGTTTTGTGAGTGTGGCCACATCCTACCGATTCTGTGCGTCTCTCCGCATCTTATAAAGGGCGACAGGGCCACGAGGGAGACGCCCCTTCTTGCTATCGCGCCCCCGCCCTTCTTCTTTCTTCATTCAGGCTCTGCGTGTGGAGGCTCAGGTCAGGACAGTGTAGCTGGGTCTGGGTGCTGGAGCGATTAGGGAATTAGGTAGGCTGCTGATTTCACACATACCCACTGTCCCCACCCCCACCCCCCAAAAAAGAAAAAGAAAACCACAAAATAAGCATGACTTGCACCCCACTGCCTCCCCCAGGCACATGTCCATTCCTCCCTCCGTCTTGTCCCTCGGCACCTTCTCCTTCCGCAGCCCTCAGGTCCTGCAGTGTTTTTAAGTCAGGCCATAAGTAGTTAGAGTGATAAGCAGCCAACATTTTAAAGTGCCCCTGGAAACTAAATATTACAAAACAGTGCAAATAGCCCAGCAGAACCATCCAGTTCTTAGCCATCGGAAACCCATGATAATCACATATAAGTTTATCTTTAAAATTTTGAAAGACAGGGGGCACTTTGGCTCCTTCGTGGGTTGATAGGGAATTTTCTCTCTCCTACAGAAGACACGTCTAAAAAAAGAAAAAAAAAATACATGTTTTTTTTGAGGTAGCATCTGTCCTGAGCCAGTGGCTGGAAATAACAGCCTCGCTAGTCCTATCGTAAGCTCAGAGCTAGTTTAGTTTTCTGGACTGCTCCCCTCTTTGGGAAGGTTGCCTCAGTCCCCTACACACAGGTCAGTGTCATTGGGGCTCCCCTGCATCTGGGACCCCACTTCGTCTTGCACCTGCATGCGTTGCCTGCTTCCCTGACTCCCAGACAGACACAGCCCCACTCTGAGACTGGCCCAGCGGCTGCCTGTGACCTTGCTCCCCCTTTGCATGGCTCCCCTGCTGCCCTAGCGCGGCTTCACGTCCCTCTTTCTCATCCTCTCCGTTTCTCCAACCAGATGGCTGCCCCGATCTGTGCAACGGCAATGGGAGATGCACACTGGGTCAGAACAGCTGGCAGTGTGTCTGCCAGACCGGCTGGAGAGGGCCCGGATGCAACGTTGCCATGGAAACCTCCTGTGCTGATAACAAGGATAATGAGGGAGGTGAGCAAGCGTCTTCTAATTCCCAGCCCCTCAAGAACAGAGCATGGCGTCTATATGGTCGTCACAAGTCATTTTTCCTGAAAGATCTCCCCTATACGATTGTCAGATGTTGTCGTGACATTTCCTTTGAAGCAAACGCAGTGTCCTTGGGCCAATGGGGGCTCCTGGAGACTTGGGCTGCAGGTGTCGGGGTTTGATGCAGCTTAGGATTCTCAAGTACATGTGGCACAGAAAGGTGGCTGGGCCCAGGCTCTGCCTTTGAGTAACCCGTCCTGCCAGACCCTTCAGGCCTGGGAGTTACAAATACATCTCTGCCGCTGAAAATTAAATGTGCCTCCCGCTGTGCTGAGCTATCTAAGCAATGCATCCCTTCATGCAGCCCTAAGGGATGTTATTTCACAGATGAGGAAACTGAGGTCTAGAGAGCAGTTATGTATCTGTCTAAAGATAATTCAGACACGGCCCGGCCGGCGTGGCTCAGTGGTTGAGTGTTGACCTATGAACCAGGAGGTCACAGTTCGGTTCCCAGTCAAGGCACATGCTTGGGTTGCAGGCTCGATCCCCAGTATGGGGCATGCAGGAGGCAGCCAATCAATGATTCTCATCATTGGTGTTTCTATTTCTCTCTTCCTCTTCGTTCCTCCTCTGAAATCAATAATAGATAGATAGATAGATAGATAGATAGATAACTCAGTCACTAATAGTAAAATTGGGGCCAAACCCAGCTCGGACTTCAGAGTCCACCTTCTAACCCAGGGGTGGGCAAACTTTTTGACTCGAGGGCCACAATGGGTTCTTAAACTGGACCGGAGGGCCCGAACAAAAGCATGGATGGAGTGTTTGTGTGAACTAATATAAATTCAAAGTAAACATCATTACATAAAAGGGTACGGCCTTTTTTTTCAATAGTTTTATTCATTTCAAACGGGCTGGATCCGGCCCGCGGGCCGTAGTTTGCCCACGGCTGTTCTAACCAGTGGTTGATAAACGACAGCCTGCTTTTGTACGAGTCTAAAAGCTGAAAATGGTTTTCACATTTTTAATAGTTGGGGGGGAGGAATCTAAAGAATAAAATTTCATGACAAGTGAAGACTATGCAGAAATTACATCTCAGTGTCCATATATAAAGTTTTATTGGAACATAGCCATGCCTATCCAGTTATGTCTCAGCCATAGCTACTTTCACCCCAGAGGTCAGCACTGAGTGACCACATGGCTGACAAAACCTGAGCTATTTTTCTCTCGGGTGTTATTTTACTGGAAAAGTTCGCTGACCCCTGTTTTAACCTCTGAGCTGAATTTTCCTATAATTCCCTGATGGAGTGAGTGCTAAGATTCTGGGATGGGGTTGTGGTAGAATATGGGCCACCTGAATTCCTGAGAATATCATGCCGTGTTCCGTGAACATAAGTACAGGTGTGGGATCCACCAAAATTGTTTCAGGTGTAAGAGGACCCAAGCATCAATTATTGGATTTAACAAAGGTGTGTATGTCCTGCTCTGTGCAGATCACTGCATTCTGGGGTGTCAGCCCCTGCCCAGGGGGTCAGCTCCAGGGGTGTCCAGAGTGAGGCACTGTCCCTCAGGGGGATGGCTGAGAGAGTGAGACACTCCATCTTTATAGTCCTCATCCTCTTACTAGACACTGTGTGTTTCCACAATCTGTTATTGCAGTTGCACATGTATGTAACTTGTACATAAACAAACGTATCTACACAGTAGGAGTACACCAATCAGAAAAGGGCTTCTAGGCCTGGCGCAGCTCACAGAGCCCCATCCATTCATTTCCCTTCCTGAAACAGAGCCAAAACAGAAGGCACTTACATTCATTTTTGAGAGAGGTGAGACATAACTACACAATGCGTGTGTGTTTTTTCAAGGTTGAGAGTCCACATCGCACTGCTTTTCTTGTAGGGTTCCCTGTTTTTGCTCCCGGTCCCTGGCGATTTCACGGAGCCTAACGGTTGCTAACAGACCAGCTCCTTCCTCTTCCAGAAAGAAGCTGCTCTGAGCTAGAAGCTAGAATCCGCACATGTCGGAGGGGATTCAGCCTCCCGAGGAAGCCTTGCTCAGCCCCATCCCTCCCGGCCAGCCCTAGCCCTGATCCAGGCTCCCACCAGGAGAAAACTGAAATCCCCAGGCGTAGAGCTGTTGGAGGCATGGTAGGCGCTTCCAGGCTCCCCAGTGGGCACTGGTCAGGGTCCCTCCCAGGCGGTGGGCAGAGGCAGAGCGGCAGGCCACAAAAGCCAATGAGGCGGTGATTATGCTAAAGACAATCACGGCCTTGTTGTGGGAACCTCCCAAGGAAGTCATTAACCACCAAGAAAAAAAAAACAGGCTCTGCACAGTGTTTATAAAAAGAAACTCCCAGCTAATTCGGAGTTGCTTGTGTCAGGTGAGATGCAGACACCGATTCTCTCTCACCTGGCAGAAGCAATTCACAATTAACTGAGTTCTTTTTTGGGAGGAGAGTCCTCTGTGCAGAGTATACTTTTTATGGCTAATTACTTCCCGGGGAGGTGTGCTAAGCTCCTCGCTGTTTATTGGTAAATATTAAAGTTACTCCTCATCTACTCTAGATCCAATCCTGCAGCACGCTAATTAAGTCACTTGTTTGTGTTTGTTTTCGGGTGGGGGTAGGAGTTCTGCCCTAGGCTCTGTCCTGCTTGGGGAGTTCTCAGAAGGGGCTCTCTGTGGGTTTTTAAACATGCTGGTGGGTCAGAGCAGGCACCCTGAAAATGCCGCACCCCTTCTTCCCAGCAGCTGCAAGGAACACATTTCCTACACACCTTATGATGGGGGAGATAGCAGAGCACTCTTCCAAAGTGAGTTGGGAAAGACCAATCATTTTCCCATCTAGGAGCGCTTTTCATTTTAAAATATATATATATCTCAGTTTAATGTGCTAGATAGCGATACAGATACGAATATGGAGATTGAAGCCCTGAACAGCCTTTTTCACCTGGGTTCCTCCGTGAGAGAGTGAAGAAACTCAAACTTACAGCAAAACCACCCACAGGGCTTGTGTGGACACAGATTGACGAGCCCCCACCCCCAGGGTTTCTCATTCTCTTGGCCTGGGGTGGGAGACCAGAATTTGAATTCCTAGTAAATTTCCGGGGGATGCCCACGCAGGTTTTTTGTGAGAACCACTGTCCTAAGACGTCCATTAGACGCCATGAACAAACTTCTCCCCATGCATCTAGAATGGTACCAGCCAAGTGCCTTCCTTGGACGATGTGAGAAAACGTTCAAATCTTTTCAGTAGGCTGAGGTGCTCAGAAGAGAAACCCTGTTGCCTTGGAATAGCCCACAAAAGCAATGCATGCCGCTTCCCTACCTCCTGACTCCCGTCACTTTCAACATCTTCCAACGCCCCAGCCATGAGACGGGCTGACTTAACCTCAGGGAGCCCTGGCTGCTCCGGAAGGGCCAAGCTCTACCTGCCGTGGCCCCGAAGAAAGAAGTAGAAACGGCTCAGACACGCCGGCGAGCAGACCGCCTTTTTAACAGTGAGAAGTCTCCACGTGCACTGCTCACCCCAATTTGAAAAAGAAGAGACTCTGAGAAATATTTTTGCTTACAAAAGACAAACACCAGCTCATTAAAGTCTGAGAAAGCACACAACATGTGCAGCAAGTGACAGGCGAATAATATTTAATTATCACTGCCACGACGGAGGTGTGAGCTTCGGCTCCTCACCGCCAGGGGTAGGAGAGAGGGTGTGGATGTCCTCTAAAAGTGGGAGCCAGGAGGTGGGGAGGTGTTGTTAGACTGTCTTGCCTGGAGTGACAGTCCTTACTCCTTCCCTAAAGCCCTCTGTCCATGCAAAGCCCAACTCCTACCACTTAAAGCCAGCCTGGGGCAGAGGCCTGGGGGTGGAGCAGGGAGGAGAAAGCCCTTCCTAAACTGAGCCTGTCCACAGGTCACTTTTGTATCAGGTACCTCCTTCCTACACTCGGGGCTGTCTGGGCTGTCGTTGTTCCCCTCTGTTCTGCTTCAAGGCAGCCCTGAAGTCAGACCTCTTCTTCCTTCTCCTCTCACTTCCTTGGTTTCAGATTCAGTGACACTAACATCATAGGACTAAGAGCCTGGGGTCAGGAGGCAGTCTTTATGTCCTACTTTTGTAAGTCATGATACTCCTCAAAGCCTCAGTTTTCCTGTCTATAAAATGGGCTTCACGGCGCCTCCTCCATTAGTGGGCAGGTGTGACATCTCCGAGAGAAAATGCATGCAATACATTTTACAAGTGCCTGGCTCAGAGGGTACCCTCGCGTGTTGGCTGCTGCTAGCTTTCACCTCATTCGTATTAATGTTATTTTGTAGAACAAATGCTAAATCCACATAGATGGAGCTCAACCAACAGTGTTCCCACAGCACATAACCCCAGAGGTTCTAACTGGGGCTCGTCACACTTTGGTGTTGCATAACCACGCTGGAGAGCTGATTTAAAATGTAGATTCCCAGGCCCTCGCCTTTCAGGTTCCTATTAATTAAGTCACATATGGGATCCAGGAATCTGCATTTTGACCAGGCACCCAGAGAATTCCTAGATACGTGGTCTGCAGATCGTGTTTTGGAAAAAAACTTGTTTAAACAATGGTTTCCCCATGGTTTGCTGACCCAGCCCAATATCACAGTACCTATGCCCCAAACATCTACCCCTAGAATTCCCAGGACACAGGAGTGATGTGAGAAAAGGGGAATTTTATTTCAAGAAGAAATGAGCAATTGAAAAAACTGTGAACATATTTTCATGTTTACTTCCTGAGTGAATAACTTTAGTATACTTTAAAAGTGCCCTGGATTCCTAGTTGGAGAGGTGACTGATGTTTGTTTCTGAATTTAAAAAGTGTCATTAAGTGTGAATCCATCCATTCATCCATCCATCACTAGCCATTCATGGTTTAGCAAACATTTGCTGAATGTTTACTAAATGTTAGACTTCGGAAATACTACGACAAATATGACACGTGTCCACAAAGAGTTCACATCCCTCTAAAAAGATAAGATGTATAAACATGTTATTATTATTATTTGAATCCTGTGTGTGAGGCGTGATGGGCGTGGAGCACCTTAGTGCAGTAGGATTGTAGGAAATCGAGGGTCGTGGAGTGGGGTGTCAGCCGCAGGACAGGAGACAAGACCCGTCACAGTAGTGAGCCCAGCGTCTTCAGCCTGCCTCCCTAGAGGGCCCTCTAAACCTCAGACCTGTGTGAACAGTAATCCATGGTGAGGACTCTCTGCCCACCAACAGCTTTCACATTTCTCTCCCTGAACTAAGGACTCAGAACAGCGTTTCCCAGCCCACCTCCATCTGGGAGGCCTGATTCCTTGTTCTCCCAAGGAAGCTGCCTTGGGTGAAGAGATGAGGATGCTGGCCTGTGCTCCGCTCACTCCAGCCAGGTCTAAATGAGGAGGAATAACACTGGCGTCTGTCCAAAGCACTTGGAACAGACAAAACCCTCCCCTTGCCCACTGCCTCCTCCCTCCCCTCCCCATCCCATAACCATCCAAATTGGTTTGACATGATTCAGGGATGCTATTCCGGCATTTATCTCAATTGTTAATTAATAACTCACCTTGTCGGTGCATTGAGCAGAGCCAAGCTCGGGACTTCAGGGACTCCAGAAGAGTTATGGTTCTCAAGTCCAAATAGTCTCGTTTCTTCGTCCAGTGAGAGATAAAGCTTGGTGGACCCATTGTAAATGCCTTGATTAATGTGTGCAAATCATGTTGATGGATTGGTTGGGAGGGGGACAGCTTAAAAGTGCAGCAGTGCTCTATTAATTGGGTTGGATTGAGGATTCCCTTTGCAGTCCAAAGACCTGTGGCAAATGTAGCTGGAGCCATAAACAGAGTCCCCGATTAGCTCCCTGAGAGGAAAGCAATATATCTAATGCTTCAGAAGAGAACTTGGCCCCGAAGCCACTGCCAGCTGGCCAGGTCCTGGTCTCTCTTCTTTGGGAGGCAGCAGAACGAGCCCCACCTGAAATCCTAGTGGGCCACATGGTAACAGGGCGCTGAAAGTGTTCAGGATCTTTCCATTGAAAGTAGATCTTCGGCTTTCTGGGCATATTTGAGTAGAGAGCCTTCTGTTTAGGAAACTAAAGACTGGAGTTCAGTTTTCTTTTATTCTATTGAGGTTAGCCAAAAATGATAGAATCCATGTTTTTACATATGAAAACTATCACCAGTAAGATTTTTGAGGGCTGGCATGGACCAAGCACTGTGCTGGGCTTAGTACCGACCTGGGTACTGGGAACAGATAGCCATGGGTCTCTCTACAGCAGCTCCACCCTCACCCTCTCTTCCTCCCCATGGCAGCCAGAGGGAGGGATTTAAGTTGTAAATCAGATCATGCCCTCAAATCATTTCTCATGTAGTTAGAGTCAAGATCAAATGTTTCCCCTTGGCCTAGAGGGCCTGCGATGAGCATCCTCTGCCTTCTCTCTCACGACCCCCACCCCCACAGCTCTGCTCACTCGCTCTGGCCCGCATCTCCCTCCTGCAGGTGCTAAGCTTATGCTACCATCAGAAATGCTCTGACCTTGGTATTCTGTGTGACTGGCTCCCTCTGGTCACTCTCAGTTCTCAGCTCAAACATAGGCTCCCCGAAAAGGCTGTCTTCACCTGTGAAGTCTCCCTCTGCCTCTCCGGTCTCAGTAATGTCACACTCCTAACTCAGTCCCTTTGTCTGTCTCGTATGTTGTCTGTGTCTTCACACTAGACGTCAGTCTGGGGGTCTATTTCATCTTAGGTTTTCATCTCACAGATAAGGAATCCGAGGGTTAAGAAGGTAACATGCAAAGTAGGCCTTTTAGCTAACCACTAGGATGGACTGCGTGTCCACATGAAAGCCAACTTCTCATTTCTCCTAAAACGAACAAAATTCGGGGCCTGTTTCTGAAGAAGGGTCAAACCAGTTCCGCTTTGGTGGTGTTGCCAAGAGGCCTCAGAGGGAGTCCCCTCGATGATAAGACTTTCCCATTGAAAATCGCTTCCCAGTCAATGTAGTTGGCCATGGAATTTGTTCATAAAAAACTAAAAAGTGTTTAAAGTTTATGAGTTGACCTAATGTAGCACCTTCAGTTTTTTTCTAATCAAGTCTTTAGTAGTTAAAATGGTTATTCGGTGTCTCTTAAGGGATTATATTATCCCCTGATTAGATAACAAATCAAATATTCATCATACAATTATGATTCAAATGCACAATCTATTAAAAAATGTTAATAATTTAAATCACTATGGACTTATTTTAGGGAATTGAAGGATCAACACACAGGCTTAGCTGGTGGCCAAGAGGTAACATTTATATCATTAAGGTGCTTTGCCTTGGCTGGAGAAACTGCCTAGATTGTAACAAGTACCCTCTTAGTTTCTGTGACCACCACTGAAATTCTGGGCAGGTTTGCTCTCTAGGGCAGCAGTCGCCAACTGGTAACCCACGTACCACTGGTGGTCCATGAGGTCCAAAAGGTTGGTGACCACTGCTCTAGGGGACATTGGCAATGACTGGAGATATTTTATGAGTCACTAAAGGGAGGTCAGGAGAAGGTACTACTGGCAGCTAGCAGGTGGAGGCCCAAGAGGCTGCTAAATATTTGATATGCAGGGGGCAGCCCCCATAACAGAGAATGACCCGGCCCAAAGGTCAACCAGCCCAAGGTCGAGAAATCTGGAGTAGACATTAACATCATCCAAGAACAAACATGAGGGTCCGGATGGTCCCAGAACAGGAAGTGTCCTCTGACTTCATGTCAAAGGACATGAGGTCATGATGCAGGGAGCACCTACAAGGGGCCAGGCCTGTGCTGCGACTCCACCCACATTGCTCAACTAAAACATGACAAGAGCTCACAAGAGCCCTAAGAGCCTTCTTAGATCCTTTGCATAGAAGCAGAAACCACGGTGCAGAGGTTTATCCAGGTCCCTCCACTAAAACACAGCCACACCCGGACTCAGAACCCAGGTCCAGTGCCCCCTGGTGGGCCCTTCCCAGCCCCTGAGTGTCGAGCCCGGGATCAGGCAAGGCAGACCAGAGTGTTCAGCACCCCCGGGCCCCTCAGAAACGCGAAGTCTGCAACATTCTGAAAAGCAGCATTGGCCTGAGCTTTTTCCCGGGTTTGGGGGAATGCGTTTTTGCCACAAAGTGCTTACACACCGGAATGCCCGGGGCTGGAAGGAGCAGTCACGCTTGAAATCGCCAGGCATTCTCCACAGCACAGCAAGAGCGGCTGCCCGTGGCCCGTGCTTGTGTCTTTGACTTCCCATCTTCTCAGCCAAGAGTTCTGGGGGATTGGAGCGGGGCCAGCACTGTGTGGCCAAATATGAATCCAAGAAAACCACAAGGTATCCCCCAAAGCTCTGTGCCCGTGCTTGCCTCTCTCCCCACTCACAACCAAGGCCGAACCTTTCCAAGGGAATCCCCTCCCTTTTCCAACCCTGGAGCTATGTCGGCATCAGTCTGCCCAGCCCGTTTTCTGGAGCCCAGTGACCACCACACTCAGGGACGCTACCTCTTCCATTGATGGGGTCACAAGGTCCAGGATGTCAGATGCAAAAAGGCCAAAAGATAGAGTCCTCAGCAGCTACCAAGCCCGAAAGGGAAAGATACTTCTTCCAATAACAGAACAGGACAGGTCTGGGCTGGAGGCGTGGCTTCCTGGTTCTAAATTCAGTCCACTTTTCTCCATGCCACGCTGCCCCCAAAGGGACCAGTCACCTCCCTGGCATCACTGCTTTGATCTGAGGTCTGTCTCCAAACCAGCACCTAGATGAGGATGAGTTGGGGTGCCTGTTCCCATGAGAGTGACGCCTTCTTTAAGGTGGCACCCTAGGTGAGCCTTACTCTCCTCACCCCAAGCCAGCCACACCCTGAAATCATTTATTCATTCAGCAAGTACATGCCAGGCCTCTACTCCACGTGAATGAATGAGAGTCAAACAGGACCCGCAAGGAACCCGCGGACTGTTGGTGGTAAAACCAGGCGTGTTCGTAGAGCCCGTGGAAGAATTAAGGCCAAGGGGCTAGGGCAGGCCAGGCCAGGGGCATCCAGGCTCCCGGCAGGTCAGGCTGCAGTTTTGAAAGCTACAGAGGAGTGAGATGAGGACAGAGGGCAGGGTTCTGTAGACAAAGAAAAGGGCCAAGGCACAGAGGCCAGACAGCAGTGGGTGTTTGGGGACCTCTGAGAAGTGCGTGCCGCTAGGGCGTGTGGAATGTGCAGAGGGGTGCGGCAGGGGAGGCGGGTCTGGGCAGACAGGGCCGGTGCGCCGTGCTGGGCAGGGTGCAGTGTACTCCAAGGATGTGCTTTGCCTTCCTCCATAAGCTTCCTGGGCTCTAACATGGCAACCACCCCTCCTCCCTCAGCCAGGCGGCTGGCATCTCTGCTTGAGTTGTTCCTAAACACACATGCGCACAGCAGGGAGAAAGAGTGGCCTTTCTTTGTGTCTCCTCCATGGCACGAGCGCGTTCTCTCCCCGTGGGCAAAGGAGACAGCCTAACAGTGCGGGAAAGAGGCTTTGGAGTCAGGTTCATGTCCCAGCTCCTCTAGCACTTAGCAGGTCTCGCTCTGTCCGAGCCTCAGTTTCACCCTCTGTAAATGGGGCTAATAGTAGGATGCCGTGAGGTGTAGGTGATGCAAAACACCGCAGTTCCCCTAAGTGAGAATCACAGAGTGCTGGGCCGGCTCCCGGCGTTTCTAACAAGTGCCCTGGGGATGTGGCAGTGCATGCCACGTTGAGGGAAGGCGAGTGCCGGCAGTGATTGCTCCAAGCGTGGCAGCTCTGGGCCGCCTGGTGGGGACAGACAGGCCAGAAGCTCAGTGCCCTGAGGCAGAAGCAGCTAGATTGGCATATGGACCCCGGGGACATCACTGGGCTCACTGAAGTCTCAGCTACAGAGATGTGGCTGTGGAGGGGCTCAGGGCTCCAACCTCCCGGGTCCACCCTCCTCTTTCAAGAGCTTCAGGAACAAAGAGGTGTAGGCTGGGAGAGGGGGGTGGCAGCTGGTGCTGGGCTCTTGTCCTCAGTGGCATCACTGCTTCTCCCGTTTCCACTCAGGACAATGTTCGCCTTGGCCAGCAGCTGCTGTTATGCCCTTACTGCTGGGCTCCTCAGGCACTGGGGTCGGGCCGACTTGTGTAAATTCTGGCTCCGGTTCTTACAAAGTGCCTAAGCCTCTGTTCCCTCAACTGTAAACAGAACAGCAGCACCAGCCTCATAGGCCTGTTGTGAGGCTGGACTAGAACATTCATAGCAGGTGCCCTAATGCCACTTGATTTCAGTGGCAGCTCTAAGCATGAGTATCTCCCTCTATAATGTGACTCAGAAACTCTACAAACACACATTCCCCCCAATCAGCAGCTCAATCATCTCAGATTAACATCATCTCATCAGAACATTCCAAAATGAGAACTCCATCTTTTGGTCTCTGTTCTAACCTATCGCCCTCCATCCCACACCCACCAGCCCTGGCATGGGTGGCTCACTGACAGGTCCTGTCTGGTCGGCATGGGGCTGCAGAAATCTCTGCATTAATTGCTGACCTTTAGCAGCAGAGGATTCCATTTAAACCACAAAGAAATGGAGGAGCCAGCCAGTGGCTTGTCCAAGGTCAGCAGCAATGCCCTAGTTTGGAAGCTCAGTCCTCCTCATTGTAAATGTCCTGCCCATTCTCCTCCCAGATCCGTTTTCTGAACGTAGCTGCATATCAGGTTTGCCAGGGATTCCAAAGGGAAGTTCAGAGAGTTGGGACGGGAAAGGGGACTCACTCATAGAGCACCCAGCACAGGGAAGCAGATCCAGGGAGAATAGTCCAGCCCCCCGGGACCCAGCCCCCTGAGTCTTGGCTCTCCAGTGCACCACTCCAATGCCACCCCTTTCCGACTACCACCTGAGTGACCATCCCTGGGGTCTTCCACATGCTGCCCTTGTCTGTGCATTTTGCTGGGAAGATCTGTGGATGCTCCCTGTCTGGCCCCTCCTCCCTCTGTTCCTAACCCTTAGGGCCACGGTTCCTTAATGTCTTTCCATCTCCACCCGGAGTGTGCCACCAATCTCGCTGGGCCCTCCAGCTTCTATTTCACACAGAGCTGTCAGAAGAATCCTCCTAAAAGTCAGACCATGTCCCACCCCTGTTCACACCTTCCCAGGGCACCTCACCTCCCATAGGATGGCACCCAGGCGGCAACAGTGGCCACCTTTGCTGTGCATGAGAGGGTTCCTGCTTCCACTCTGATCTTACTTCTTCCCTCTATCCCTCTCCCTCCCATTGCCCAACATGCACCATGTTATTATTCCTGTAACTCACACAATACATCCCAACCCCCCTAGGTGTTTGTACCTCTGTTACCTCTGCCCAGAATGCTCTTCCCCTAGATATTCCCATGGCTTGTTTTCTTGTTTCGTTTGGGTTTCTACCCAAACATCACCTCTTCAGAAGGCCATCCCTCCTCCCGACACCACCATCTAGAACAGCAAATTCCCTCCCTCCTCCATCCCTCTCCAAACCTTTGCCCTGGTTTACTTTCTTTCAAAACAAAATCTTTTATACATTTACTAGAGGCCTGATGCACGAAATTAGTGCAATAGTAAGCCTTCCTTCCCCTGGCTGCCAGCACCAGCTTTCCTCTGGCACCCAGGACCTGGGCTTCCCTCGCAGCCCTGGCTTCATCTGGAAGGTCGTCCAGAAGGACATCTGGTCTAATTAGAGTATTTCGCTTTTATTATTATAGATTATTTAATTGTCTATTTTCTCTCTAAAGCTGCAGGCTCCTTCTCTGTCTTGGTCAACTCATTATTAGATGAATTGAATGAATGAAAGCTTTAATGAGAAGTATCTGGAATAGGGAACAGTTGTCTTTTATTCAATAGATTATTTTAGGATGAATAAATTTCATTTTAAAATTAAAAAAAAATACCACACACACCCATACAGACAATGATATCCAAGTCACTATACACCATTGACATTATTTGATTAATGCACAGAAAGTCCAAATCTTAGCTACATTATTTCTTTTCAGTAAGACATGACCACATCCTCATTGTCAGTTTTGCTCACCATGTCTGTCCACTTCCTATGGGCCGATGGCGTAGACCACAAGTGCCAGGATCATCCTCGAAGACAAGAGGAAAGGCAGGGCCCACTGAGAATCACTGCTCCTCATGACCCCAGACCTCCCAAACTGTGGCTTGCTGGGCATGGCATAGAGCAGTGGGGGAGATCAGCAAGTCCAAGGCTGGTTCCCAGCACTCACTAGCAGCTGCCCAACCTTGTTGAGTCACTTGGCCTCTCTAGGACTTGGTTTCTCCATCTCTAAAGCCAGAGTCAACAGATGGTTACATAGGCTAGATGCTTCCGCATAGGTTTATTCAATCTTTAGTAACAGCCCTGTGAAGCTGATATGATTATTTCCATTTTACTGATGAGGAAACTGAGGCTCAGAGAGGTACAGTAACTAGCCCAAGGCCACACAGCTAGTGTGTTGCAGACCTCCAGATCCTGGGATCATCACTGGCAGTACAATCCTGGCTCCTGCCACCCACATGAGAAGATTAAATGAGCGAATCTGCAGGGAGTGCTCAGCACCATGTCTGCAGCGTGGCAATGGCCATGTTTAGGAATTAGCACTTCGCATTTCCCTAATCCAGCCAGAGGCTAGTACGATCGCTGAGTCTGGTCTCTTCTCCCAGATGGCAGACTGGTATTTCTTTTATGCAGCAGAAAGAGAGACAGTCTGTCCCCTGCTAATTCTCTCAGCTCTGGGGCCAGCCCCTTCTTCCCCAGGAGACAAGGTCTCTCCTCAGGCAGGACATACCTGTTCTGGCTTGTTGCTCCGAGGTGGTGACAGTCCCTTGCATTTTGAGGGGCCCAGCAGGTCACTGTCTGGCACCCCACCAGGCTGCCACCGCCTGCCAGGCCTGACTTCACTGGCCACGGCCTGCTTCTGTCTGACCTGTCAGCGAGCTCTTTGAGATGGAGTTGATAGGGGTGTGGGGGGAGAAGACCAGGGCTGAGAGAGGCCGGACACTGTGGGCGGAGGGCGAGCATTTGGGGAAATCAGTGGCTGAGATCAGAGGCCCCTGCTCTCTGTTGTCACTGGGTTTTGTACCAGAAAAGGGGGAGACAGCAGCAGCCACAACAGAAACCCCCAGGTACAAAGCTCATGGCCCTGGGCTAACGAGGGTGAGGCTGAGCCAGAGAGGCCTGTCAGGGAATGCCCACGGTGGCAACCAGATCAAGTGAGATCATTTATTCCTGGAGGCTCTGTCTGCGCTGAGGAAAGATGGGCAAGAGGGGCGGGGGGTGGGGGGTTTAAGGGGGGTGAAGAAGATGAGAGACACAGAAAGAGAACAACAACCTGAAAATGAGGCTGTTTTCTGGGTCTCAGCGCTTCTCCCTCAGTGTCCTCCAACACTGACAGGGTATCTTTCTATGACTGTGATTGGAAGTGAGGGTTCAGAGTGTAGGCTTCAGAGGTAGATGGCCTAGGGAGGAACCACTCCTCCATCATTTACTGGCTGTGTGATTGCAGGGAGGCCCTTAACCTCTCTGAGCCTCCATTTCTTCATCTGCAAAATGGAAACCATGGGACCCACCTCAAAGGGTTCTTGTGTGCACTGCTGGGTGATGGCTGGGTAAGGACACAGGCGCAGGCTGCTGGCAGGGGACGGGGGCAGCCCTGGAGGGACCCACTGGAGTCAGAAGTGTAAGCCGGGTGAAGTTAGGAGCCGGGGCTAAAACATCCTGCATCCCAGTTTCCCAAAGAAGAAATCGCCCTTGGACGTGTGTTTAAGTCGTTCCTCTCCTGGTTGGCATAGCCCTGCCTTAGATAGAAGAGCTTGGCCCAGGCACGCAGCATGTCGAGGTGTCGGGCCCGATGGCTGCTGTGTGTTGGCCATGCGGGGTGTTTAACAGCCACAGACCTTCCACGCAGCTTCATGTGGGATTTGGCTTCAAGGAGCAAGACCCAGCCCACCATGGAGAAGTTGTGTGGTCTTAGGCGGGTTATTTCATCTCTCGCTACACATCCTGTTTCTCATCTGTAACCAAAGGTGCTAATGATGCCGGGATTCTGCCGGGGATTTAATGAGGAGACGCATGTGAAGCGCTCAGCATGGGGCCTGGCACCGAGGAAGCTTTCACAAGTGCCAACCGTTAGCTCTCATTAGACGGGGCTGCCACTGATGCTTCATCGTCCCACTGACTCCCAGGATGCTGTCCCCTCAAACAGGGTCCCTCTGCTGAAGGGCACTGGCTTCAGGAAGCACTGGGAGCCCACAGACAAGGTCTCGGAGCTGAGGTGCTAGTGGTGTGGTTTATGCTGGGCCCGGTCACCCACAAGCCAGCATCTTATGGAAAGGTCACTCAAGCCTGGGGCTGCTGCTTGTGATTATAGAGAAGATAAAGCTTTCGCTGGTCCTTTCAGAGATAGAGTCCCCAAATCTAGAGCCCTATGTTCTCATGAAGTACTTCCCAACCCGTATGGCACTGGACTATGGATGCTCTGAGCCAAAAGGGGTCCGTGGTCAGGAAGTGCTGCATCCCGACATTAGATTCATAATGCATACGCACAAATCAAGGCTCTGAGAAGGCCTGCTGTAAGGAAACCAGCTTAGCTTGGTCTCACCAATGTCTTACAAATTGTATTTGACCACAGGTCCTCCTAGCTTTCAGGGAAACCCTGTTAAAGAGACATCATTTGGGGAGACCCTGTCACCCTCAGGGCAGAGGTACCACTCTGGATATTTGAAGGGTGTTTTAAAGAATTCAGAGCAGAAGGTCTTGAGCTTTAGTGAGCAAAAGAATCATCATGGCATCTTCTTGAAAATGCAGATTCCCAGTTTCCACTCTGAGGAATTCAGTAGGCAGGGTGATAGCAGGAATCAGCATTTTAACACCCCTATGTCAGGGAGCACACCTTGACCAGCAGCAGGTTAATGCCTGGCTTCTGGAAATACGGTGCACAGAACAGCAGTGTCGGCATCACCTGGGAGCTTGTGAGAAACACAGGCTCTGACCACAGAATTACAATCTATAAATTTTAATAAGTTCCCCAGTGTTCAGTTGCTGGTTAGAATCTGAAAAGCATTGGTTTAAAAGGTTTTTGTTGATGGTGTTTGTTTTTGTTTTGTTTTGTTGTTCACTTACTTGGCGTTTTGGCAGGAAAAAAAAAAACATTCAAAAACAAAACTGGACACACTCTGTGAGCTCATTGTCACCAAATTTCTACCATTCCATCCCCCCAACCCCTTGCATGCATGTGGGGTCGACCAGATGCCCAGTAGCTTCATGATAAAGCCAGAGTCATATTGGAGGTCTCACCTGGTTCATACCCCTGCCATGGGTGACAGTGCCTGGGTTTGCCTAAGCAGCCTTTCCTTTCTTTCCCATATCCATCCTGAAAAGTAGAAAGTCCAGCAGAGCACCTCTCAGTGGGGCCTTCACTTTGCCAGATCTTTGGGGGGACATGATTGATCTTCCACTCCTAAGTCATCAGAAAAGCCAGAAGATGCTTTGGGGCAAGGAACTCTGGCCCTGGATTCAGAGACTGACAAAAAGAGTTGCCAAAAGGCAAGAGGAACACTTCCAACAGGCCATCCAGAGGGAGCACAAATACAATTTTACTTCTTGCAATATTTAAGAATGGCAGTTGCTCCGTGGGCAGAGGTGAGGGGACGCCTGCGGAACAACGGTCCATCAGGCAGCCTGAGTATTAATGGCAGGTGAAACCTTCCAAATGAGCACCCTGTCAGCCAATCTATTGCTTTAAAAGGTTGGCAATGCGGGAGACCTAACAGAGGCAATGAAGAACTAATCTCATGTTGCCAAGTTAAATCAAGTCAGCCTTGCCCATTTCTTTCACTTCTTAGTTACATCAAGCCAGAATACTTTCAATTATCCCTCACTTCCAACTTGTCAGGAAGCATTGGGTAAAATGCAAATGGAACGGTGCCCTTCCCTGGTGGCTAGCAGGAAGTATCATTAAGAGTAGCCTCCATTTATTGTGCTTTTCCTCTGTATTAGTGCGGTACCTTCATCACCTCATGTCACATGCACCGTCTTTAGCATCCCTGTGATCTTTGGTGAAGTAGGTGCAGTTAAGTCCATTCTGTAGCTGGGAAAACAACAGCCATCACAGAAAGTCATTTGCCATGGTTGCATAGCTACCATGATAGAATGATAGAACAGGTTCTAAAACCAGACCATTCTGACTCGTATTCTTTTTGCTATTTGTCTAACTGGGCAAGAGCCCAGCGTTACCCTGGGCAAGTGTGCCTGAGCTTTGCAGTGCCCTCCTTGAAATTTTCTAAGTGTTTTTCCAATGCCAGGGACTGGCCAGGGTCAGCGGTGCTGTCTGGGAGGAGCACCCCAATCCAGAGTAGGACCCCAGTTTGCCATAGTCCCCTTTCAGGGTATTCTCTGACCCGCTACCATCCCTCACTCCCAACCCCATGTATGTAGTGTTGACCAGATGCCCAGGCCCAATGCCCAACCTCAATTTCAGAGGGCAGATTGACTAGTAGATTGCTTCTGCTGCTAGCTGGAAGAGTATTTCTTTTGCAAGATCATGTGAGATCAGACTGTCAAAATGATACTGATATGCTGATTTGGGCAAATCAAATTGTTTATAAAGCGAAATGCCTGGCAAAAGACTATCTGTCATGGGCCCCACACACATTAGGCATGGTCTCTCGAAAGCTCACCTTAACACAAAATAACTCCCAAGGCAGAACAAATCCCACAGTTGCCATATTTCTTTTCACCCAAAAGCCCCTTTATGTCTCTGGCTAAAATTCAGGAGCCTTTGGCCTTTGCCAGGCCAGAGCAAAGAGGGCCCTCCAGCCACCAGCACTCCTCCTTGATTCCCATCACAAAGAGCAAACGGTATAGTTTTCTTCCTTCTTGCTTCAACTTGTTGCCTCCTTCCTTCTCTCCAATGCTTCATTGATTGTCCAACTCTCCTATCATTAACTGATCTCAAACACAGCCCTAGGATGTACTGGGTGCATCACCTGGGTGGACTCCTTGTATTTTTCTTGGGGACAAGAGAACTTGGCAAGTACCTCAACTCTGTGTGCTAAACAAACTTAAATGGTGTCCAAAAAAGACTCAAAAAGAAGGAAAGACATAGAAATGATTCAGAGGCACTTAGTAGGTTACTAGGTACTCACAACTGTTCTATGTGGATTATTTTAGTTAATCCTCCCAGGGCTCCTGTGAGGGATCACCATCATCATCACCACCATCACCATCATCACCATCATCACCACCTCACCATCATCATCACCACCATCATCATCATTACCACCGTCACCATCATCATCACCATCATCACCACCATCACCATCATCACCACCATCACCATCATCACCGCCATCATTATCATCATGATCACTTTGAAAATGAAGAAGACAGAACACAGAGAATTTGATATCTTGCCTAAAGTCAGTCTATTGGCAAATACATAAAGTGCATAATCTTCAATACACACCTTGATGAATCTTTATATATACATTCACCTATGTAGGCAGGTGAATAAGATAAAGATCAAGAGTATTCCTACCACCCATAAAATTCCCCTATATTTTTTCCCATCCAATACCTCCCCATAAAGGTGCTATAATTGCTAACTTTCTACCACTATTGATTAATTTTGCCTGGCCTTGAATATGCTATAAATAAATCAGAATGTACTCTTTAAAGCCCACACTTTAACCAATCCACTCTATGGCCTCCTGGTCCAATGAGTAGGGAAGGTGGATTTGATGGTTGGTGGTGCCTCTCATGAAACCGTGATCTGGAAATAGCAAGGCTCAATTTTTCAGTCTGAACTGCTGACCAGCCTGGGCCTGTGGTGCAGACCCTCGCAGAGTTATCTATGGCATCTGAAGCGAATTGTTGGCATCAATTGGTGCCACCCTGTAACAAAATGAAACTGAGAAAAGTAAATTTGGATGTTTCTCTGAAGCCTTTAATACCCAAGAAAGCCGGAGAGTTCACACAGGTTGAAGAAGGAGTCACTTGCATACCACACTAAAGGGAACAAAAGGCAGGGAAAATTGAACAAAATCCAATGGTAAGCCACCGAAGCTTCCAGGTAGATAGTGTGGTCCCTGCAGCCCGCATTGCAGGAAGTGAATTCCCAGGCATCCTGTTTCCCATGTTGATTCCTTTTCAAATGCTCATTTCAACCAACCAAATTCTTCCCAGCTGTAGGAGTAGACAGGCCTTCAGAAGTGATCGAGTCTCATGGCCACCCACACAAACACTTGATGGGCATCCACTGTCCTGTCTTCTGACTCTTTTTTGGAAGGAAACATCTCCTCCTTCTGATAATAAAGACCAAACATGATGATCTCATTGGTTGCCTTTACCGACTTCTTATCCAAAGCTGCTTCTTAGCCACTTGGATAACTTACCCAGCTTCTTTGACACAGTTTTCAACTCTGTAGGTTGGGTGGTATTGTGATAATGGGGGTAATACACTTATTGAGTCCTCACAAAACACTCACTGTTCCATGTTCTATGCACATAATAACCGCTTTAATCCTCTCAACAGCACTTGATCACATCTTCTTCTTCTTCATGTTGTACATGAGGAAACTGAGGCACGGTTTCCAAGGTCAGATCGGTAGTAGCTGATCTGAGATTCAAACCCAGATGCCCACAGTCTGCAATTTATGGGTTACAGTATTCTGCTTTATAAAGTTGCCAGGAGGATTTAAATCAAGGATATAAATCCAGTTCAAGCTATAGCACTGATTATTACCGTCAGTCATTATTAACTGATCATTACCTGGAAACAGCATTCTGGCCAAGCACATACCAGTAAATGACTCTAATAATGGGAAATTAATTTATTTTCATGTCCAGTTTTTATAAGCTGGAAAGTTGAAAACTTCAGGAAGTTTCTGGTTATAGTATTACCTGCTATGAACAGATACTATGTGCCAGACTGATATTATATATACATATAAATTCATTCATTCCCCATCACATCACCCTATGATACATGCACTATTCTAACTCAGGTTGTTTGTCGTTGTTGTTCTTTGTTTTCTGGGTGTGTTTTTTACTTGTTTGTTGTTGCTATCACTTTTGTTTGTTTTCTTTTGCAGCTGTGTTGTTTATAACTGTT
>NW_006292696.1:14330164-14331817 GCF_000327345.1 Myotis davidii
TTGATCCTCTTTTCTAAGCTACAGACCCAAGGGGACCGCAGACAAGCTTCAAACCCAAATCCCTCTGATGCTGTGCAGATTTCTTTTTCTTTTTCTTTTTTTTTTTGGCTTTTTATGTTGGGAATTCTAACTGAGAGGGTTCAATTTAGCACAAATCTAATTTCTGCTTCCTATGCCTAAACACTCATGGAAGAGTCTGGTTTTCTTTAGCAAAAGCAATAAAAAGAATGCCCTCTCTACTGTTCCCAGAAAGTGTCTCCGTGCCCATATTTCTCTGAAACGGCCATTACAATTAGTGTACACAGTCTGCGTGGGGCACGCAGCCAGTGCTGTGATTCCTGTGTGTTCTCACAGAAAGCACCTAGATGATTCTCCATGGCCGCATCATACAGAGTGAAGTCAGTGAGTCACACAGACCCAGGACTCTCCCGTGGGCTGGCCAGGAGAGCCTGGGTCCCTTTCCCAGGACTGCTGAGTCAGAACCAGGCCCTTTGGGAGGACTCCGCAAGCCTCTGTCACCACCCTCACCATGAGGGAAGCCAACCAGACACACACATGAGTCGGTAGAATAAAGAAAGAAAGAAATCGTCCGATGTCATAGGAGGGCTGTGCCACTCTCGGGCCCCTGTTGAATGGAGACGTTGGCAGCTCTCGGGCCCTGAACTGGCAATTCAGAACACTCTGATTGCCCGCGTGATTGTTTGCAAGATAACTGCGCGATTGTCAGTGACAGGGTAATTTACTGAAGATTGCTGTGTCAGACGCCATGCGAGGGGCTTGCTGGCATAAAGACGCGATTCTCATGACTGACAGGCCACCGGGAGATTGGAGTGCCAATTTAAAGTTCACGGTGTCATCTGAAAGTGTTCGGCGGCGGCAGCCCGTAATCACGCAACATGATGAGGTCATTTCAGGCGTCACGTGTGCTCACGCCTAATAACGAATAGAACCCCAAACTCACCATCTCTGAAGCAGATGGATGTAAATACATAGGAGGAAATCATTTATATGGGGGGAAGGGTCTCTCTCTCTCCTCCCCCCCCTTTAGCATTTGCATTTTGCTCTTGCTAATGTGTTTGTAGGACATCTCCTGCCAGACAGGCCCTTGAATAAAAAGCCCAGAATACAAACCAACAGAATAGTGGGGAGACTTGGGGGCCACACTTCTGAAGTGCTCACAGGTCCAGAGCCACTGGCAGACAAGAGGGGTCTCGGAGAGGAACACGTTCAGGGCTTAATAGGAAAACTGTCTAAAGCTATTAGCTGAGCTGCTGAGGGTCTCCAGCTGGTGGTATGGAGTGGGTGTGTAAATGGGTTGGGGACGGGAGGAAAAGACCACCAGAGCTGGATGGAACTTCTAATGCGAAGCGGCCGGCGGCCTTAAAGACATCTGTAGCGCTAGGAATAGTGGGTTTCTTCTCACCTGAGATGTTTGTGCAGCTGCGGAATGAAGCGCTGCCAGCATAGCTCAGCGGGATATTGTTTAATCCAAAGGAGGCATTGTGCGGTAGATTCCCTCTTTCTAGGGAAGGTGGTCCATGGAGGGTGATGTGAAAGGATGGTTTCTTTTCTTTCCCTTATTCTGCCAAGGGCCCTGGGATCCACTGGCCAGTAGGTCTGAAACAGTGGCTCAGCTCCATCCCACAGCTGCTG
>NW_006292696.1:14331865-14332864 GCF_000327345.1 Myotis davidii
TCAGCCGGCACATCGGGCTGAGACGTTTGGAGCCTCGACTTCGAGAGTCCCTGAATGTAAAGCTGTGTGTGCCTTCTCAGCCTCCTGTGCCTGCATTTCTAGGAAATTGTGTAAATCTCATTTGTGTTCCGAGACGCACGAGCCACATTTGCCTGTGTGGAAAATGAGAGGCTGGTTTTAATCATGGAAAGCGGAGTAAAGCATGCAACCTCCTAATTTGTTTGCTAAAAAGAAAGTAGTGCGTTAAAATAATTGTACATTAATTGCTAAATTACAGTGGAACTTTGGTGGAATTACGCATTTCAATTTTGTTAGGGGGCCCAAACGAGAAGGGGAAAACCAAAGAAATTGCACTGTAGTGAATGTAACGCACACAGCCAGGCCTCCAATTCAGCATCCCAGCACAAATGTTTGTCAGTCACTGCCCAGGGTTTGCGTGCGTGTTCCTATGATGCTAATTATGGCCTGAATATGCCTTGGTATCAAATCCAGGATGGGCAAGCAAGTTATTCTCTGAGCCCCTCCACCGTGTTCCATCAATCCCCAGAAAAGTGAGTAAGGGAAGGCCAGCTAATCCGCTCTAATAGGGAATTCCAAGGAGCACACACTGTCCTAAACATCCCTACCCTCTGTGTTAATGAACAAGAGAGGAATGCGAAACAGTCATATAGTCATTCAACAAATGCTTGTTGAGCGCCCAATTCTGTGGCTAAATGAGGCATGAATATAGAAATGAGTAAGACACTGTTCTTGCCTTCAAAGAGCTCAGTTTTCAGGCAGGAAGACAAGCATACAGAGATCATTAAATCTTGTACAAGAAAGTTGGCATTAACAACTGTTTCTAAAATTGATTGTGCATTAGAATCATGAGAGAATCGTGTTTAAAATGCAGCTTCCGGGACCTGTGCCTGGAGGCTGAGGCAGGCCCTCGATTCTCACAGGAGTGTGACGCAGAACCATTCTTGAGAACCTCTGATTCAAGGATACACAGAACAGGAA
>NW_006292696.1:14332885-14359463 GCF_000327345.1 Myotis davidii
TCGCGAGGGATACCATCAGGAAGGCTTCCTGGGGGAGGAGGCCACACCTCGCTGGGGCCTTAAAGGATGAGTCATATCTGTTTCCTCCACTATACTGTCAGCTCCTTAAAGACAAATACCATCATTCTTGGTTCTTGGTTCCCTGTTTTGTTTCCAGAACATGG
Source organism: Myotis davidii (assembly GCF_000327345.1). NCBI lineage: Eukaryota > Metazoa > Chordata > Mammalia > Chiroptera > Vespertilionidae > Myotis > Myotis davidii. The sequence continues at coordinate 14,333,050 of NW_006292696.1, forward strand.
GTGGCACTCAGACATTTGTTGAATGGTAGATGAGCAAATAGAAATCAGCCCAGGAAATGGACAGAGGGGTGGAAATCTAAGCAAGATAATCAGGATAGTCAAAGCCCTTCAGGTGTGCAGTAAGGCAGCACCAGAAGCAATTGGGTGAGCTCATGGCTTAATTCCGGGGTGTTCAAGCCAAAGCTATTGGTTCAGCTTTCCTGGCAAATAAATGTAATAAATGTAAAGCTCCCTGCACCCACTGAGCCACCTGGTCAGCAGAACGCTCCCTGGCCCAGCGGGAGCAGGATGTACTGCTTTTCTCCCCTAACGCGAGATGTAAGGAATCCCATGCATTTTGGTTACTTGTGCACCCGTTTGCGCAGGCCCCTGAGAACTGGCCTTGGGTCAGTTTTTGTGCTGTGCTGTTTTAAAGCAAAGTGTATGTTTTTATTCCCAAGCACTCAACGCATACCGGCTTAGAATAGAAAAAGTAGAAACTCCAGGAAGTAAAAATAAAGGAAGAGAAGCACACTCATCTACAACCTGGGGATAGCCAGTTGTCAACATTTCAATTATTTCCGTTCAGTCTTTAAGTTTTCTCTGCACATAAACTGGAATTACACTGGGACCATCATGTGAAAGCTGCCAGGTCAGGCCTTTGGGCAGGGTCCATGGCCTCAGGACAAAGGCATTAGCATCTCTGAGTGGCTTTGTGCCATGAAGTGCACTGACCCATCTCTGCCTCTGCCTTTCCAGATGGCCTGGTGGATTGTCTGGACCCGGACTGCTGCCTGCAGTCGGCCTGTCAGAACAGCCTGCTCTGCCGGGGATCCCGGGACCCGTTGGACATCATTCAGCAGGGCCAGACGGACTCGCCCGCAGTGAAGTCCTTCTACGACCGCATCAAGCTCTTGGCAGGCAAAGACAGCACCCACATCATCCCTGGAGACAACCCCTTCAACAGCAGGTAGGCACTCTGTCCTCGCAGGCTGCTGAGGTCTTTGCTTCCCTCCCTGTGAGAGCAGGACCAAGTGCTTCTGGTTTTACTATGGGCCCAGGGGGCCTGGGAACTACCCCAAGGTCCAGTTCACAGGAGGCCCTATCTGCTTTGGGGGTCGATCTCTAGAGGATTTGGCCGTCAGAACCTACTGGAGACACCTATTGATGGTCTGGTTTTCAGATCATTTATAGGCGCTATTATTTTATGATATTATTGGTATTATTGAAGTGTCCCTTTATAATACCTCTGATTGTGGCTTTTGTTTGATCACTGCTGAAATATTTCATTCTGTGGAGTATTAACTTGATAGCATAACTTATTCTGGCACCTGAGAGGCCAGATGATGCCAGTTGGTAAAATTTATTAAGGACCTGTGATGAGCCAGAGACTTTGTGTAGACTGTCTCTGATCCCCACGTCAACCCCATCAATTGTTGTCTGCTAATTGCCTGCTGTGTGCCAGGCATTGTGTTAGCCAGTGCATTGCAACTCTCCTTCCGAACTGGTGGGGTTTCTCTTGAATTTATTTTTGCTCTCAGTTGCTCATTTGAAGCTTATGAATATTCTAGGAACAAATTCTGTATTTATCTTATAGTCATTTTGGCCTCTTACACCACTCTCCCTGGGACATGTTAGAAGTGTACCCCTGTTCAAGAGAGCAAGGGGAAAGGTTGGCTTTGAGACACTGCCCATCCCCTCCTCTCCTCTAGGCACTACTTTTGTTTTTTAATGTATTTTTATTGATTTCAGAGAGGAAGGGAGAGGGAGAGAGAGTTAGAAACATCAACGATGAGAGAGAATCATTGATCAGCTGCCTCCTACATACCCCACACTGGGGATCGAGCCCACAACCCAGGCATGTGCCCCGACTGGGAATCGAACCATGACCTCCTGGTTCATAGGTCGACACTCAACCACTGAGCCACACTGGCTGGGCCTAGGCACTGTTTCTGATTCTGAGGGTGAGAAGAGGACAGGTGACACAGGGATCTTCTTACAGCCTGCCTGCATATAGCTCAGCTCACTTTTGGTAGGTCTGGGTTCAGACATGAATTGTGTCTGCAGATGGGAGGATGGCCAGCAGGCCCTTCTTGGGGGTGTCCCACCCTATCTCCAAGCTCCCTCCCACGGAGAAATAGCACCACTGGCTGGGTCCCCTTTCACAAAACCTCCAGGAACTAGGAACTTGAGCAGTGTGGTCCTGGCCTCCTGGCTGCCCGGGTCATGCCATCTTTCCCTTAGTTCTCTTTATCCTCATTTAGTTCTCCATAGTGCCCGGAGCAACTCAGGAAGTATGCTGTTTAAGCGGCTTCCATCCAGAAAACACCAGACTTCACTTCCTACAAGAGTCCCTAACTTCATAAGGGGTCCTCTTGGAGCCGCCCACCCCACCCCATTAGACTTTGGGGAGAAGGCATCCTCAGGCCAGGACTCAGACCCCGCGCCTCCCTGGAGAGGCTGGGATGGGAGGTGAGGGTAATGGTGGAGCTAATTAATCCGACAGCCCCTGAGAACTCCCTGGGAAGTCATGCAGCCCCAGTTCCTGGCAGCTCTTTGAACATGAGGGTTCCAAGCAAGGTCACCTTGGGCCAACCACTGGAGCCTCTCTCTGTTCTGGTTTTACTAACAATAAAACAGAAAAGGGAAAATATAATCGCAGCCCTCTTCTATTTCAGCCCTGACCACTCCACCCGCCACCCCCAGCTATATGTGTAGAATATACCACACACAGTCATATTATTTTAATACAAGAACCCCTCCCTAAGAAAAATAAAAGAAACCACAAATCTCTGACCAAAAATGTATTTTCTCCGCTTGTTAAATCCTGGTTCTGGGGCAGGGGATGTTTCCTTTTTAATTATGAACATAATTCCTACTGGTCCTTGCACTGGGCCATAAGCATTCCGGTGTGGTGTGCATATAGTTTGCTATCCTGCAAATGCCCCTTTCAAAGGCTCTGTTTCTATCAGCTTCTGGTTAACATTTCATGATTCCTACCCTCAACCTAGTCATTTCCTGATAGTCTCCTTTTCATACTCTCTCCTCACCAGCTCCTTGCAATTTCATCTTACCTTCCTCACCAATAGTCAGTTGCCAATTGCAGAAGACTCCTGGAGCCAAGATGCAGGAGAACAGGCAGGGACTCCAGAATCTTTGGTGGCCCAGCCCCAGAGATCCGGGCAAAAAAAAAACTTGCTTTAGAGGAAGCGCACCACCCAGTGAACCCACGCTCCATCACAATAGGCATGGATGCATAGTTCAGAAACACAAACGGTTACTTCAAGACATAGGTTGAAGTTCACCAAGCATGTGAATCGCAGTACATTGTCAAATAATAAAGAACAAAACTAGAGTAAAAAAAAAATTTAATCCAAGACGTCTAAGAAAGCATTTCCCCTAGATAATAGCATACAAAAATAACTAAAATGCCTTGACTCCACCACTATAATTTATAGAGCAGATCTCACTATCTAGATAATGTGATAATTGTTACACATCAATAATCATAAATAGGAATGTATGGATAGCATGTCTGAGCTCAAGCTTTTCTGCAAATCAACTGCCTAGAAATGATAGGAAGCCAGGAGCAATGAAGAATTAGAAAAGTAGGGGGTAGAAATCAGAGGCAACCCAGCTACTCCTATTCCTATCACTCTGCCAAGTCTCATGCTACAAGAATGATTTAAAAGAACTACCAGTTGTGTAAAAAAGGGAGGGGGAGAACTCCTAATTTTGTTTTCTCATCACAAGCACTTTGTACCTTGTGGTCATCGACACACGTCATGGATCTTAAAATCGTGCCTGGGAAGACCTGAAAGAAATCTTAGTCGAAGCTAAGATAAGGAACCAGAAATTGAACAAAAGAATTATTTGCATAAATTAGTTTTCCGCTTTCAAAAGACTCCAGCATTGTGGTTGGAACTAGCTAAAAAGGGGCTTCGTTTGTTAGGCAGCCAGTAGCAGACAATTAGAGCTGTCAGTGGAACGTCTCAACCCTCCTGAGATCACCCAAGTGTTGGGGTTGAACAGTTGGGGGTATTGCTAATGAAAAGGAGAGGTGCCTGGAGAACGCATCCCTCCAACTGCGGGGTCTCCTGGGACTGCAGAATTAAGTGCATTCCAAAAATTGAGCCGGTTTGGACAAGATTCTGGCAAAGAGCGGGTCAGCTTGATTACCTAGTCCAGAAGCTGGGAGTGCGTCCAGGAACCTGGAAAACCCTCTGCCTTTGCCGAAGTGCCCAGTGGCTTAAAGGCCCGCAGGACAGCTGCCAACTTGCCTGGCAGGCTGGGGCTCAGTGCGAAAGAGGAACGCTCGTTAGCCCACTTCTGAGACCCAGAAATCAGGATTTTAAAAAGATTCCCAGGTGATTCTAATGTGCAGCCAAGGTTGAGAACCACTGGAATAGAGTGTCGTGGTGTCTCTGTGGCTTTGCGGATTTCCCAGGAGCAGCTGGTGGGACAGGAACCTTCTGGGGGAAGCTCTGGTGACTGTCGTCTGGAGAGAGGGGAGCTTCCTCTGACAGTGGAAAAGAGCTGAGTGGGATTTCAGCCACCTCCCCTGCCTCCGAGAGAGCAGGGATTTGATATGGGAAATACATAGTCACATGGAATCCAGAATCCAAGCCAGGTCTCCCAGGAGATAAACATATAGCTCCGATATTCTCCTCTCCTCGGGCGGTCATGGACTGTGAGGAACTCTGCTCTTAAAGGGCAACAGAAAGCAATGTATGTAAATGTTCAGCCTCATCATAACCCTCCATGTGCTCCCCACCACCCCTGCCATCCCGGCCCAGAGGAGGAGGGAGCATTGCCTTCCTTCCAGACAAGAAAAGGAATGAGTTGCAGCCTCGGAGGCACTCGCCCAAGCAGAGTACTCTGTGCCCAGCTAAGGCACAGCCTGGGTGACAAGGGGCAGCCTGAGGTTGGGCCACACCAACATCACACGGTGTCTATCATGAAGTGAGGCCAAGGGGAGAGAGATGTGTGTGGGGGAACCCATCGCCCAGTCCAGTGAGTGAGATGCTGCCCTGAGTGTTACCCCAACGTGTCGCCAGTCCTGCTCCTCAGGTGAAGCTGGCAGTGAGGCATCCTCTTGCCCACACCTGTCTGTGAGGTGCGGTCATGTGAGCCAGAAGTTAATGTTGAGAGTCTTGGTCTTGCCTGAGGGACCAGATGAGGACGGGAGTGGGAGGAACAGTGGCGATGAGGAAGGGAAGGGAACTGGACCCCCTGTCTCCTTGTTCTCCAGGGTATGGCTCTTGGCTCAAAGGCCTGTTTCTTTTTCTCTCAGCTTGGTTTCTCTCATCCGAGGCCAAGTCGTAACTACAGATGGGACGCCCCTGGTTGGTGTGAACGTGTCCTTTGTCAAGTACCCAAAATACGGCTACACCATCACCCGCCAAGATGGCACGTAAGTAGCTTGTGGGGCTCTCCCTTCTCGGGAGCAGACAGAGTGGCAGTGGTGCTGTTGGCGGCCCGAGCCTCACAGGAACCACGCCGCTGCCCATTGTGGACTGGAAGGCCCACCAGGCCAGAGCTCCATGAGGATTCCCCCAGAGATAGTTTTTTGCTTTTCGGTATGATATCAAAAATAAAAATACAAAATAGAATAGCCAAGCTATGGAGGGCTGCCAACAGTCCTCCTTTTCCCATCTCAGGTAAACGCTTTTGTCTACCTGGTGTGTGTGTGTGTGTGTGTGTGTGTTGGGGTGGATTCCAGGGAGAAGAAGGGGGAGCAGCTCTAGGAAGCTCACTCCTGTTTTAAATCAAAGGCAGTGCCAGGTGACAAGGAGCCGCATGGCACAGCGTCCTGTGGTGAACCCCTTCTGCTTTCATCTGCGGCTCTCGGAGCTGTGTTGTCTGTGCTCTGTTTTGAGGAGGTGGGATGTAATCAGAGAAATCTAATTAAATACATTTAGCCGTCACCCTGCTGTGGGAAAGAGCCAACCTTTCCCTATTATCTTCTGATTAGAAACACGCACCCGTGCAGCCCCCACCAAGATGAAAGCCCGTCATTTTCCTAATCCATTGGGCACGGAGTTGCAATTCAGAGAAAAAGATAAGAATAAAAGAAACTTATAGGAAGGGGGAAACTCACTCACCCTGGGCTAAACCACACACACACACACACACGCACACACTCTTACATTCTATTCCAAATGGAAGAAGAGACTGTTGCTGTAAATCAGATGCAACACTTTTTCTATAAAACTAGACACTGGGAAATCATAGCCGTGTCGTGAAATGTGCTTCTTGCCTGTCTCTGGTGAAAAGTCTGGTCTTATTCTGTAATGCCCTGAGATACCCTTACAGGTAGTTTCAAAGATTACCACCAGCCCACAGCAGCCCTATCCTCACTTGCCCACCTGTGAAACCCGAGGGAGACATCTGTGGATTCACACCACAGTCTCAATATTTGCTAAGTCTCTGAGGATCTCACCCACACATTTCTGAGGACTGTGTGCCACGCAGAGCTACTCAGGCCCTTGCAAATTCTTAGAACCCAGGGCTCTTGCCTTGCAAAGTCCTGTCACAAACAGGAGAGCATTTCTGAGACCTTGTCCTGCTGTCTGTCCCCACTTTACGCTACCTCATCTTCCTCAGCCGCTTCCTGGCTAATTATGGCCCAAATCCACCTCCCAGGTCATCTCTCCAAGCTCCCAGATCGGTGACTCTGTGGCTTGTCCAGGTTGCAAAGCCATGGGAGGGGCAGGATGTGTTTGGGGGTGCTCTGAGGAGCCCCATTGTTTAGCGGCAGGTGGGTGCCGCTGACACTGGCGATTTGATTCTGTCACACCAACTAGACACGACTTCCCTTCAAAACACTTGCCTCTCTTCTGTGTCCCATACAAAACCATCCCGAGCAGCGTACATGCCCCCAAATAAATACGGGGGTGGACAAAAACAGGTGTACAGTTGTGAGTATGTGAAACATAGAGTTCATTCTTGTATTATTATTTATCTATTAATTGTTGTATTCTTTTTTATTATTAACCTACTTTTGCCCACCCCTGTAAATACACAAATTTGTAATAAATAAATTATTATACTGTGCATGCTCTGTTCTTTATCTCAATATTCATGTGCACCGTGTTCGTTCCTTAAAAACGCCAAAGGTGTCACCAAAATTGGGTGAAGCCTGTGGGTCATGTGTTTTCGCTGAGTGTGACTGAGACACAGGCTCTTGGGAGCTGTCGGGGATTTGGGAATGAACTGCCCTCAAAGGGTGAGATCCCATGGAGGAGGGACGCTTAAAACTGAGACTTCTCGCTGTGAACTCCTCCCCGTCTATTATTTTACTTTACTGGCGATGCACCTCCGTCCAGCTCTGGAGGGACACACGGGGAATGTAGTTTAAGGATGACTGGCAAAAGCATCAGGAACGGGGAACAGGAGGTGAAGGGGTCCAGAGGTACACACTCAGGTATAAGATAGAAATGTCCCCAGGGGTGGATGTATCGCATGGTGACGGTAATCATTAATAATACTGTATTGTAGTTTTGAAAGTGGCTAAGAGATCTTTGAAATTTTCATCAAGAAAAAAAAACTTGTGTAACTATGTGTGAGGGGTGATACTAGGCTGATTGCGGTGACTATTTCACAATCTGTACAAATATCAAATCATGTTGTACACTTAAAATCAATATAATGTCATATGTTCCATTGTAGCTCGAAAAAGTTGAGGTTCTCTGAAACAAACAAAAGCCCAGAAACAGCCCCGGTGGGTGAGAAGGAAGCATTAATGCCCCTCTCTGTCCTGGCATCGCATCGCTATAGCCCCGCTGTGTGTGAGCCTCGCACGATGCTAAGTGCTTGACACCAGGAGTGCGAAACACTCTGTAAAGGGCCAGGTGGCGAATATCTTAGGCTTTACATGACAGATGGTTCCTTGTTACACCTACTCAGCTCTACCCTTGTAGCACACAACATCTCCAGCAGATAAGTAATGAATGGGCGTGGCTGTATTCCAATAAGACTTTTTATACCCAAACGGGATGGGCCAGGTTTCGCTAGCCCCTGCTCTGCACTCATCACGATCTCTCCTTCTCTCAGCCACTCTGTGAAGTTGCTGTAATTATCCCCAGCTCATAGGTGAAGAAACGTGGGCTCAGAGAGGGTCAGTAACTTGCCCATAGACACGCAATTAGTAAGTGGAAGAGTTTGGGTTCCAACCAGCCCGTGGTCCACCAAAGCCCCAGCTCTTCCCCGGCATGCTCAGCCCCTCCCTCTGCTCTCAGAGTGCCTGCCTCGTCTAAGGGTGCGTTCACCATCTCAGGGAGCCCACTTCCCGCCTCTCCAGGTTTGACCTGATCGCCAATGGGGGCGCCTCCTTGACCCTGCACTTCGAGCGAGCCCCGTTCATGAGCCAGGAGCGCACCGTGTGGCTGCCTTGGAACAGCTTTTACGCCATGGACACCCTGGTGATGAAGACCGAGGAGAACTCCATCCCCAGCTGTGACCTCAGCGGCTTTGTCCGGCCAGATCCGATCATCATCTCCTCCCCGCTGTCCACCTTCTTCAGTGCTGCCCCTGGGCACAACCCCATCGTGCCCGAGACCCAGGTAGGAAGGGCGGGGACCGGGGTAGGACTTTCAATACCGCCTTGACCGAACCTGGCTGGCCACCCCATCTCTACCCGGGGGGCCCAGAAACCAATAGGAAGGGGAGAAGCAAAAAGTAGAAACAGTAGAATCTGTAGTCACTGAAGAGAAGTCTGAATCTCTCCTGGACATTCGAGATGCTTCCAGATAGCCGTGCAAGACTCTGGCCGTCACCAGCGCTTTTAATAAACTAAAAACAATATACAGATGTGTAACCCACCTGTAAAACGCTTTTCACTCCTGTTAGTCACAGAGACACATGATAAGAGGCGCTTTAATGATCTACCTCGGGGCTGCAACAGAGGGCATATTACATTATTGCCTCCCTGTTGCTTTATACCAATTGTCAGTGGAAGTTGCGGGTTCATATAATTACAGCCTCTCGCGGCCTCCTCGCGTGCAGCTAGCAATAAAGCCTGCTGTTCTTATTTACATCTTTTGCCAACCGCGTGGCTTTTAAAAAGAAACACAATGGTGACCAAGAATAATTATTAATCCAGAAATCATAACCTCAGCGCCTTCGCTCCATGGTGTAGGATAAAGTTTTGGTGTGGTTTTCTTTTTTCTATCAGCCTCGGGAAGTGGTTCTTACACCCCACTCGGGGCGGGATGCTTCCGTGGGGGTGGCCGCAGGAGGGCAGCCTCGGGGTCGCGAGCAGCCCACCAGCCACGGGCGTTTGATGCAGTGTGTGTGCCGCGTGTTCTCAGGTCCTTCATGAGGAAATTGAGCTCCCCGGTTCCAATGTGAAGCTCCGCTACCTGAGCTCCCGGACTGCAGGCTACAAGTCGCTGCTGAAGATCACCATGACCCAGTCCACCGTGCCCCTGAACCTCATCAAGGTCCACCTGATGGTGGCCGTGGAGGGACACCTCTTCCAGAAGTCATTCCAGGCCTCTTCCAACCTGGCCTACACCTTCATCTGGGACAAGACCGATGCGTACGGCCAAAGGGTCTATGGACTCTCTGACGCTGTCGGTACGTTTGGGTTTCAAGTCCCTGTTGATGCTTGAATTTCATCATGTATTAATTTGACCAATAGTTATGGAGTTCCTAAAATGCGTCAAGAACTATTCTAGTAGAAAGAGATGCAGTGGTCTGCGAGACAGACAAGAGTCCCGGGACCTTCTGTGCTAGTGGGGGATCAAGATAATAAACCCAAATTAGACAAGATAATACCAAGCAGTGATATGTGCTCATAATGTGATTTGTACCGGGGAGGAGTGATGTACACTGGGAACGCCTTTTATCCAAGGCGCTCAGGGAAGGCTCCTCAGAAGGTGACATCCTGGCAGAAAAGGAGAGGAGAATGAGGTGTGGTTGGAGGACAACGAGGAGGCCAGTGAGGCTGGGATGCAGTGGACAAGGAGAATATTCAAGATAGGGGAGAGAGGTGGTCACTTGCCGAGTGAGCACATGCAAATGACCCAGAATGCACCGTGGGGATCAGAAACTGGCGCTGGGGGAGCTGGAAGCCACGAACTGTGTCTCAGGCTTTGCCTTTGAGATCACATCACACACACACACACACACACACACACACACACACACACACACACTCACACACACTCACACACACTTATGAAAGACCACCCTAAGAGAAGTGTCCTAGGGTTACCAGGCTTTGAAGAGTTGTGGGCTGTGGATTAATGTCAATCTACCCAGTATAGTTTCCTACTGGTAGAAAGCTATCTGGGTTAATTAAAATGCAGATTCCTGTGTTGTTGGGTTTTGGTTTTGTTTTCTTTTTTACCAACAGGCTTGTGATTTTCAAGAACCGTAGTAAGTTACCAAAATAAAAAACCAGCATACTCAGACATTTTCACCATAAATGGCACCCTGTGTTTTGTGTTAGGAGTTTTATGATTTTAGGTTTGCATTCAAGCCTTTAATTCCTTTTGAGTTAATTTTTGTATATGATGTGAGATAGTTGTCCAGTTTTCTCAACAGCATTTATTGAAGAAACTGTATGTCCTATCCCATGGTATAGTTTTGGCTGCTTTGTCATTAATTAATTGACCAGATATGCATGGGTTTATTTCTGAGCTCTCTATTTTGTTCCATTAACCTATGTGTCTTTTTTATGCTAATACCATACTGCTTTGATTACTATAACTTTGTAATATAGTTTGAAATCAGGGAGCATGGTGCCGCTGGCGTTGTTCTTCTTTCTCAACATTCCTATGGGTTGTTTTAGGATTGTTTGTTCTTTTTCTGTGAAAAAAGCCTTTGGTATTTTGATAGGGATTGCATTGAATGAGTCAATTGCTTTGAGTAGTATGGACATTTTAACAATATTAATTCTTTTAATCCATGAGCATGGAATATCTTTTCATTTATTTGTGTCTTCTTCAATTTCTTTCATCAGTGTCCTGTAATTTTCAGTGTGCAGGTCTTTCACCTCCTTGTTTAAATTTATTCCTAGGTATTTTATTCTTTAATTGTTTTAAATTTTAAGCAGGACAACTTGCTAGGTGGTGTTGTCTTGACCATCAGATGACACCTAATGTCAGTTGGTCTTTTTCTTTGGTGATTTTAACGGACATTTATGTTTATGGCTTGGATCCATTAGGCCATTAGGATTTGCAAATTAGTATTTTAATTCTATCATTGCTTCCTTATTTATTAGCTAGAATACTTTCATTTAGAGATGCTTTCTCTTTAACTGCTTGGTTATTTGAGATATAGTTCAAATAAGAAAGGATAAAGGCTTGATTCTTTCCCTTTATTTACTAACTAGAGGCCCAGTGCATGGGGGAGTGGGAGGGGGTCCCCACAGCCCAGCCTGCAACAACACCAGCGTCCCTCGCCCCGGCATCCGGCCCAAGGCCCCTCCCTTCCCTCCACACAGCCGGGGTTGCAGACTCTGGGTTCACATTGCCAGGGCGATGCTGCCAGTGTCCCACCCTGGCCACTATGGGCACCACCATCTTTATCCCGGAGTGATTGTTAATTTACATATTACTCTTTTATTAGATAGGATTTTCAGTATAATAAGTCAGTTTCTTTAACATCCTCTAATGGTGGCAAATTACTGTTTTTTAAAAAATACCATTCTGCCTCTAGCCAGTTTGGCTCAGTGGATAGAGCATCGCCCTGCGGACTGGAAGGTCCTGGGTTCAATTCCGGTCAAGGGCACATGCCCAGGTTGCAGGCTTGATCCCCAGTGGGGGGCAGCCAGGAGGCAGCCAATCAATGATTCTCTCTCATCGTTGATGTTTCTATCTCTCTCTGCCTCTCCCTTCCTCTCTGAAATCAATAAAAATATATTTTAAATGAATAAATAAATAAATAAAAATACTATTCTGAACTCACAGAGCGAAGTGTCTCTAATATAGTAGTTTTAATCCATGGAAGTTATTTTTTTTGCTAATGCTCAGATTGCGCCATCTTCAGAAGCCTCTTCAAGCTGACTCCCAAATTCTTTCAACATGACCCCAGTAGATTCTTGTTCCTTCCTTTCTATCTGGTGTGATAAAATGGCCAGGCCTCATCTTGTTCATTTCTTGCTCTGACTATATCTTCAAGGAGCCCTGATTCTTTTTAATGAGAAATCATATTTCAAGGCCACAAGCCAGGCACTAGCAATTCTCTCTGCTGCTGGGACAGTCATTGTTTCTTGGAATTTTCAGAGGACAAGCTAGGAAATATATGGTTTTTCTAAAAAAGATCAAATGCATCTTCTGTTCCTATCGACACTCCTATATCTCAGGATTTAAAAGAAGCTGCAAGAATCCCCGAAGGTGACACACGCAGTTAAGAATTTAATGTAGTAGGAATCGCAATAATAACAGTGGCTCATCTTTCGAAAGCAGCGTTCCAATTAAAAATGTACGGCCTCTCGGTGTTCTATCTCGTGTCTCCTTCCTGCATCTCTCTGAGAAATTAAGGCCTCACTCGCTCCGTTTTCCACGTGGGAAAGGGAAGCCACGAGGAGGTCTGAGCCGGAGCAGAGTGAGGACTAAGTCCTTCATCTCCCGCTTCTCTCTCCCATTTGTCCCTGCAGCAAACATGGGGGTTTTGCAGTTTCTGGGTTCTGTTCCCCACTGACTTGCCATGGAACTGGCGGCTGGGTCCGGTGCCTGAGTCGCCCGGCACCCTCTGGAATTCAGAGTGAACATTCCGAATGCCGCCACTCACCCAGGCTGCTGCCTCCAGTCTCCTGATAAATGGGCCACTAAGCCCTTGCCGGTTTGGCTCAGTGGCTAGAGCACTGGCCTGCGGACTGAAGGGTCCCAGGTTTGATTCTAGTCAAGGACACATGCCCGGATTGTGGGCTGGGGGCAGCCGATCAATGATTCTCTCTCATCATTGATGTTTCTATCTTTCCTTCTCCCTTCTTCTCTGAAATCAATAAAAATAGCCACTAAGTTTCCATAGGCCTTTCTCCCAGTGACTGCAAATAAATAACAAAACTATAAGAAATGCATGTCGCGAACAGCGGGCTGAGGGAGACGGTCTCTCCTGTCCATCTCGGAAGGAGAGCTGCATCAGTTCTTAAATGATTCAGCTCCTGCCTCCACGTCACTGGGGTCATTTCTGAAAGCCAGCTCTTCTTCGGAAAGGTCTTTCCATCCCCACGGAGCGCTGCTGTGTAAAGTTTCAAGGTGGAGTTCAGCTTGAAATTTGAATTTAATATCGTTGGGATCGTGAGGAGAAGAGCAATCAGCTGCCTCCTTGGGCGGGATTTGGGAGCGGGCTGGGTCTTGGGGTGAACGCATGTTTCCCGGGCCTGAGGAGTGCTCTGCTGTCATCAGTCAACTCTCCGGTCCCCGCCGGCCCTTCCCTCTTGTCTTTCAGTGTCGGTGGGGTTCGAGTATGAGACCTGCCCCAGCCTCATCCTGTGGGAGAAGAGGACCGCCCTCCTGCAGGGCTTTGAGCTGGACCCGTCCAACCTCGGCGGCTGGTCCCTGGACAAGCACCACATCCTCAATGTTAAGAGTGGTATGTGAGCACGATCCCTTCCTCAGACACAGCCTCCTCTCTCCTGGACCCTTCTCTCCATTGCATTGGTAGTCTCTCCCCTTCCCTCGGCCAGTTTCATCAAACGCCCAAATACTCGCTGGTTTTCCCACCTTCTCTTTTTAAATGTCAAAGAATGTTGGGCTGGTTTTCCCAGACCGTCCGCCTTCGTGTACCTCACAACTCTTCAATTATCTCTACAAATGTTATCCTACCCAACCCCATAGCCCTGGGTCTCCCCATCCCATCTCTCAGCAAAGGGAAGAAATCAGATTGACATTTTCTAGGGTTTCTCTTCCCCACATCTCGTCCCGTCCCATCGGCAGGCCCATAGAAGTGTCTCCCTAAGGCAGTGATGGTGAACCTTTTGAGCTCGGCGTGTCAGCATTGCACGGCCACTCTCTGTACCGCCCGCAGGCATCCTGCACAAGGGCACCGGGGAGAACCAGTTCCTGACGCAGCAGCCCGCCATCATCACCAGCATCATGGGCAACGGCCGCCGCCGCAGCATCTCCTGCCCCAGCTGCAACGGCCTCGCCGAAGGCAACAAGCTGCTGGCCCCGGTGGCTCTGGCTGTGGGCGTCGATGGGAGCCTCTTCGTTGGCGACTTTAATTACATCCGGCGCATCTATCCCTCCCGCAACGTGACCAGCATCTTGGAGTTACGGTAAGCGGCCACACAGACGCCGTCTTTTGTCCTGTCGCTGCCACAGCCACACGGCTCCAAGGGTAATCGGTGGCTGCATTTGGGCTTCTCCAGAGAATAGGCATTCCCTGTGATGGGGTGAGGTTCGAAACCTAGGACCAGACTCCAGTGAGGATTTGGGGAAAGGCTTTGTGTAGCTGTAAAACACCACACACGCATTTCAGACAGTTGTCAATACCTGAGTTACAAACTAGAAAAGTGATCTCAGTCCTGGTGTTTGCGTTGGGACCTGGGTAGCTATGTTTTGTCAAATCCCCAGGCCTGACTCTAACACACACCAGACAGTGAAAGAGCTGCTCAAAGCTGTAGGTCCATTTCTGTGATTTCGAAAGGGGCACTTTTTAAAAATACAGATTCCCGCAGCCTATCCCCAGAGGACTGATCCAGTCGGTCTAGAGGAGGCCAAGGCATCCTTTATCCTTGACAAACTCGGTGGGAGATTCCAGTGCCTGTCAACATCTGAGAACCACTGATAACTATTTACTGGTTCACACGTTTATGTTGAGCAGCTATGTGTGAGCTCTCTGTGAATTCTCTGCACCTTCCCGCTTTCACTAGGATGTGACTTAGGATGACTTAGAATAGGCTACTAGGCAGCTCCTGCACCTTCCCCGGTAGATTCAGTGCTTGCTGCTCAGTCTAAAGCCCAGACTCCCCTGTGCTGAACAGAGTTTCTTGGAAACTCTCTTCCCAGGGAAGTTGATTCCAGGCCATTGAACCTTGAGAGGGATGTGTAAGTAGAGAGAGATGAAGTCTATAAATAGGGGAGAAATGTATTCAACAGATACTTGGGGAATGTATACTGTGCCTGGGACTGGCTAGCTGGGGGGACCCGGAGGGCGGGGGTGCGGATAGGAACCAACAAAGTCCTAGTCATTGTGTTTGTGGTCTGATATGGAACTTCAAATCATGTGGACAACTAAAACATAACTTCAAGTTGCATTAAATACTTTAAGGGAAACCTAACAGGCTAAGGGATATCGATTATGGTGGGGATAGAGGAGGGATGAGGAAGCTACATAAGGTAAAGTGGTCAGAAAATCCTCTCAGATCAGGTGACATTTGAACTGGGTCCTGAATGATGAGGTCAACCATGGGAAGATCTGGGAGAAAGGGTTCCAGGCAGAGAGAAGTTGTGCAGAAGCCCTCATATCAGCAAATAACCTGGTTTATTTAAGGGACGAATAAAGTCCAATATGGCGGAAGTGTGGTGAGCTCAGGGGAGAGTGTCTCAGAGGGGGTCAGAGAGGTAGGGAGGGGACTGATGCTTCAGGGTCTCATTATCATGTTGATGAGAATGGATCATATTCTTAGTGCAATGGACAACCATTGGAGGTGGAAGTAGAAAGTGGGTGGAGTTGATGTGACCTGATTTGCATTTTTTAGAGACATTTCTGGCTACTGTGTGGAGAATAGACCACAAGAGTGGAGGCTATGGCAGTTGTCCAAGACTTGGGTGATGGTGATATGGACTAGGGCCGTACCAAGGGAGATGGGGAAGTATTCTAACTGGGATATATTTTCAAGATAAATCTGATCACAATTGTTGATTGATTGGATATAAGGAATGGGGAAAAGGAAGGAGAGAGAGAGAGAAAGAGAGAGAGAGAGGAGAATCAAGGGTGATGCCTAGGATTTTGACCTGAGCAATTAATGGGATGGTGGTCCCTTCTGCAGCAGCCTCAGCTCCTAGGTGCGGGACTTAGATGAAGTCACACGTTGCTCTTGCATTTTAATATCTTTGAGGTCCCTTTTGGGAGAGAGATCAATGACCTGAGCACCAGCAAGTGCTGCTGACTATTCTTGGGAGCTGAGACTGTGCCAGGCCCTGGGAGAGGTAAAAAGAAAGGAGTAAACTGCAGCTCCACACTTAGCAGGTTGCAACCTCTGTGGTCCAGTGGACACTTCCTGAGTGTGATGGTGAGCCACACCTGTGCTGGGCTCTGAGGTCCAGACAGGGATGAAACCAAAGCTCAAAGAGCAGCCATTCCAGGCTGAGATGGGCACCCAGGCAAGTGAGGCCATTCAAGCTGTGTTCTAGAAGAGCCAGCAACCAACCACCACAGAAGGACAAAGGGGGAGTTCATGTGAATAAGGTGTAATAACCAAAAAATGAATGAGAGGAAGAAGGAGGCAAAATGGAAGAGGCTGGATAAACTCAACCTACCAAGTTGATAGCCAGACAAACCACTTTTCCTAGAGCTCCCCAGGAGGTCCCCTTCCCAAGATGTTTATTTCCTCTTCTGTCCCAGGAGAGTCCTCTTCTTCTCAGGCTCCTGTGGGCCATGGAGACCCAGGAGAGGAGGCAGGGCGCTGAAGGTAGCATTGTGCTTTCCCATGAGGGTCACGCTTCTCACTGGCATTTGTCGCCCTCCACCTCTTCCTTGTCACTGCTCTTCCTGATCAGCGCTGAACCAGCACCTGCCAGCTGCATTCCCACCTCCGACCTTGACTCCTGCCCCTCAGCCTACTTACAATACCTTCTCTCCCTCATCACCGAGCCCATCTTTAAGGCTCCATTTGAAGGCCCCTTCTTCCTTGAAGCCCGATCTCCTTAGTGGAAATAATTCTCAACCTCGTCTGGGTCACTTTGTCTAATTTTCCACAAGAGTTGATAGTGTTCACCGCCTTGTTTTTTAGGTATTCCTGTGTAAATCTTAGGGCCCTAGTGTGTGTGTTTCTGTGGAGCAGGCAGTTTGGGTATCTTTGCCCCTTGATGCCTAGAGTAGTATCTGATCCACACCAGCAGCTCAAGACCTGTGGCTTGAGTTAACACGGACACAAACCAGTGTCCTCCCCTTGTTGGAATTTGCCCTTGGTTCCATTCTTAGAGTTGTAGAGGCCACAATATCAGTGATACCAGCCAAGGGCCCACCCAGAGCCATGCCACACCCACATGGTGACAATGACAGGGCTGGAGGCCGTGGAACTACCAATTGCCCTCGACAGCCATATGGTTTTTGTTGTTGTTTTTTTCCTTTTTAACCACCTTTGGACGCGTTCTTGCTTTCATCAGCCAGGGATCCAGAGATGATTAGAAGTTAAGCTTTTACAAGAACACTGGTTTGATTCTTCTTTTCTTCCCACTACATACCTAAAAACAAAGGGCTGTCAACCCCGCTCTTCAAAACAGTAACCTTCAAAGGGAGAGAGGAGGGAGGGAGGGATCTGTCTTGCTTATGTCTTTTCTCCACTGTGAACTGGCAGCCCAGTGATTCCATTTCAGGAGCCAGTGCCCATCCCTCTCTCGCTCACCCACCCCAGAGCCGCGCCTGAATCAGAACTTTATGTAGACGTTCCCGTTGTGCTCTCGCTGTCCTTCTCCCTTCCTTTGCCTATGGAAAACACACCTGGAAAACGTCCAATGCTGGAAAAAGCCCTCTTCAGTGCCACCAGCACTGGAGACATTTTCAACTTCCCCCAAAAGCCTGACATGACCTGTTGTAGCCCATTTCCCTTCTTATAACTATCACCCTCTCCAGGTGATCCCTAGAAAACCTGAGCACTGTGGAGCAGAATAAATATCAGTCACTACCGCCTTAGGGTGAATTTCTACCCTAGACAAATCTTTCCTCCCCGCCCCCTCCCCCCGCCCAGTTTGAGACTATCTTAGCAATTGGACCCCAAAATAAGGCAGTAACTAATAAGGGAGGGGACAGTGTCTTGCTGCTTTTCTTAATGTGGCCCCTTTGGCAAACATATGACTCTTGCGCTTTCCATAATATTTGATAGTCTGTTTTTTTAATTTCCCAAATATAAGGATATATTATGATATTTATTATGGTTTTTTCCAACTAAAACACTTGCCATGCTGAGATTCTGATGGTGCTGTTGGGGTGACTCAACGGCATCATTGCATTGGGGAAGCTCTTCAGGGGAGGGAATGTCTGGCTCAGGGGTGTCAGTGCTGGAGAGGGAGGAGACGTGAGAAAGAGGGAGCCTCAGAAGGAGGGCAAGGGCAGCAGAAATTGGAATAAGCCTCACCAGGCAAAGATAAGCTTTGCCTGAGAGTTCCAACCAGGACAGACCCTGCTGGATGCCAGCCAGGATGTTCAGGAGGAAGATGGTTCTAGTTAGAGAGCAGACACTTGCCCTGTGTAGTCAGGGTATAAACACGGAGGTCAGGAGACCAAATATAACACAGCACCCAGAATAGCAGTAACAACAATATCACCATAAAACTTTGAGCAGTTCTTGGCTCTGTTTTCAAAGAGCTCTTTTACCAAAGACAGATCTAGGTTTCGTGCAATTTCAGAATGAAACTGAAATTATTTAGGATGAGAAAAGAAACCAAAACAACTGCAGATTTTGAAAAGCTGACAATTACTCCAAACATCACAAAATTCAGAAAAATAACCTAAATTTTTTATTAATTAACTACTCATACACGTCCAGGATACTTGTTTTCCTACACTTTTTGACTGCATCCTCTTTGATTGTCTCTTAATATGACAATGACTTTGTAACATCATTATCTATAAAAAGAATAGAGAGAGATTCAGTCTTGCCTTCAGTATAGCTGGTCAAAAGTTGCTTCGGATTACTGATAAATTAGAAATTTTTCTTTGATGTTCACGATTGATTATGGGCGAAGTCGTGAAAATTGCTAGAATTGTCAATGTTTGGGACAACTTCATCAAGCTTCTTTCATAGTATTTCTGAGCATTTCAGGTTTTCATGTGCAGTGAATAATCTAAATATCATCAGCCAGTTTGTCACTGATGTCCTGGTAATAGTGCAGTGTGACTTCTACCCTGGGCATTGCACTTCCCGTCACAGTGGGAGGTGAATCAGCTCAACAGGGCAGGGGCATTCCTAAAAGTCCTTCCTAACCAGAGTGTCTAGCAATAACCTAACAAGATGGTGCAAAGAGGACATAGCAACCACATAAGCACATCCCCCTAAAGTAAACTAAGTGTGTCCCAACTCACTTTTGTTTAGTTATAACTAAAACAAACAAACCAAAAATGTGGCCATTCCAACTCCACCCTCTTCTGTGGCGTGGAGAGAGTTGGAGTAGAAAGAGACAACAGCTGCATAGCCCACGGTCACAGACAATAGAGCAGTGAAGGCCTGGGAGGGGTGGGTACAGGATGGGATGGGGGGGTGGCAGTCAATGAGAAAAACAAACAAACAAAGGGGACATCTGTAATACTTTCAACAATAAAGGTAAATTTTTTTATAAAAAGAAAAAAAAGAGACAACAGCTGACTGCAGCTTTGTGATTCTGGGTAGAATATGAGGGGTTGGAACCAGTCCAAGGCAGGGTCTACCCAGCCTCCTTCCCGCTCTCCATCACTCAAGAACCCATTTGCCCAGTCTGCCTCTCTCCGGGACTCCTTCCTAAAACTCAGCAGCATGGGAATAAGTCATGTCCGTATTTACTTCTTCTGTTCACAACAAAGACAAGCACACACACATAAATCACAAGACAGCCTGATGAGTGCTCTGCAAGGCAAGCTGAGAACACTCGGAGAGACCCTGAAGGTCCGCACTCGGTGGGCTAATCCACCTCCATTCTTGAACCTGAGGCACCACTTTTTCCTCAAAGCATAAGCCTAAAAGCTTGGTGTTACTGAGGCCACGGACACAAAGCCTGGGCTTTGGACATAGGGATACATAGACCCAACGATGCTGTTATTTTGGTTTCTTGCTAAGCACCCACTCTGCTGATGGCCCTAGACTAGAATAGCAGTGACCTCAGCCTTTCAGCAGAGCTCATGCCCATGTGATCATTCCGACTCTGTACTCTCAGTGACTTGGTCCCCCACCCTTGCCCTTTTCCTTCCTCCAACATAGATACTATCTTAATCAACTTAAAGCCGATGTCCTTAGGCAATAAGTAGGTCAGGTTTGCAGACCCAAATCCCATCCAGTCTTTTTACAAAATCTTGACTTTAAAAAAAAAAAAGTGGAATTGATATTGCAATAATTAAGAGCCAAATATGACTACCACTGGTGGCAGATAACATTTCACTTTCATTAAGCAATATAAAACAGACACACAGACTCCCGGTTGCCGCCCCGGTGCACCAGGCTTTGCAGAATGAATCTCAAATTGTACCATGTCAGTCAGAGCTCAGGAGTTATCAGCATCATTTAATTAACTTTTTTTTTTTGCAAAAAACTAACATGTTGGAATAAAATATAAAAATGTAATCCCTGTGCAAACCCACCACTAATGATGGCCCCCAGCAGAGGCCTGAGCAGCACCTGAGCAGGAGTCAGGCCTCAAACCCTCTTTGTTCTTTCCCTGAAGTCTCCTCCCTCAGCCTGAAGCAAAAGAAGGGTGGGGCTCCTTCTGCCTTAGCCTGGAGACCTCAGGAACGGGGAGCAGTTTCTCTCTTTTTTTCTCTCTAATGCAGTTAACTTCCAGCCACTTTCTTGTTGAAATTGCCTTGTCTTTTTGTTCTTAAGAGAAAAAAAACAAACAGCAAAACTTTTACTAGTTTTCCAAAAACGAAAGGTCTTTGGCTCCGATGACAATAGGATCTGATTACCTATGAATTTCATTTAAGAAGAACGCTGGATGGGGAGAGGGAAGGTGGCAGGGAGCAGGCATAGGAAATGGTTGTGATTCTCAGAGTTTAACAGTATTTGCCAAACTGAGATTGGGTGTGGGCAGGGACTTTCTCCTGGGTGGTACTGGCTCCGCCCTGTAATGCACCGATGGCAAGTAGGTGGCCCATGTGGCACCAGGATCACCCCCCCACACCCGGGGCAGATGTTACAGATGAGTCACGGTGCTCTTCATAGCTAAGCTTGAATTTGGCTTCAGAATCTTTCTGCACCTGTCCCGCCGCAGCCATCACTCATCAGCGGGTGTTGGCATGCAAGAGGTCACCTGCTTGCCATCCCTCCATTGGCCAGAAGACCTGTCTTACCCACTGCCACCTGTGTGACAGCCACATTGCTGGTCCAGGAATGCAAGCATTCTTGCCTAGATTTCCCAATGGCCAGGAGGAATTCCAAATCAGGGGGCTTCCCAGGAAATTGAGCCAGGAGCTGTCAGCTAGAAGCGGGGGAGAAAAAGACGGCCTATTTTCGGTCCCTTTATAAAAAAAATAAATAAACGAAAATGTGATGTTTGTTTTATCATCAGTTCTTCGGCTAACTGTTTGTTCTTTTTCCTTCTGTTTTCTTTCTATAAAGAAATAAAGAGTTTAAACATAGGTAAGACAAAAAACTCTTTCCTGTATAATTTGATATGGTTCGTTTGCTTCCTTGTCTTTGTTTTCTGTTTCGTGCTTCTTATGTAATGTTGTATATTTTTATGTACCAAATATAGTCACTTTTTTATGTGCTGATTGTGTGTTGTAGATATGATAAGCTTTGGCAATTATGAAATGCAGTCAAAAAGCAACCAAATAAGCTGACAGTAATTAGAATTTCCGGGAGATGCAAAAGCAAGATAATGAACCCTCAGCGAACTTTTATCCCAACTGCTCAGTGTGGTCCATAATTGGGCAAACAGTCGAGGCAAACTTCTGGCTTTTGTAAATGCTGGACTGGGTTCACAAAAGCTTTAATGAACTGGAAACGGGTCAAAAACTCATTTTCAACTCATTAATGATTTTTCCCCCCTGGATATATGGTCATTTTAAAAAAAACAAGTTAATTGCCAATCTGCTGGTCAGAATGAATCCAACAGTTGGATGCGTTTGGGATTTTCATGGAGTTCAGTCACTTTTTAAGTAGTATGAAGGGTATAGACCAAGTACTTTTTGTCTCAATAGCCTTTGTCATTCAATCGCTCGAAGGTTAGCATTTAAAATCATACTGGTACCAACACATATATGTGTGCCTACGGCTCTGGGGAGCTTCCCCTTACAAAGTTAGGACAAGTCCAGGTTGCCCCAGGGCGCACTGACATGGATGTAGCATGAGCTTTCTGGAAGAAAAATGATCTCACTTTTACTTGGGAGAAGAGAAAAAGCAAAGCTTTTTAATACTCAAGGGAAATGTATTTTAATACTCGAGAGACATGCCTCTCCCTTGCGCCTTAAAATGAAATGTGGAAGGCGCTTCATGATGTTAGGTCAAAATTAGCCAAAGGGTGGAGTCCAGATACCCACAATCATCCCAGTCAGTGGGAAAGCTGCATTGCATAGGAGGAGTCCTCTGCCTTCTTCTCAGGCACCCCCAAATTGGCTGGTCATAGACACCCCAATGGATCAAATAATAAAAGCAGCAGCAACACCCTGGAGGGACACCCCCCTTCAAACTCACCCCACTGGCCCTTCGCCTTAGCCACAGAAGTGGAAGGATGTCTGTGCGTCTAGCTGAGCTTTCCTGCAAGAATCCTGGTGGGAATGAGTAAGAGGCCGTGGGGAATAAGGGGGCCCCAGCAAGAATGGCCCCACACCCTCAACTGTCTGCTCGCTGCCAGAGATGTTGAAAAGCCTCCTGAGTCAGGCTTCCTAGAAAGTCCAGAATTAATTAATCTTGCTCACAGATAGGTACAGATGTGCAAAGCCCCGATCCTTCCGCTGGCCACGCCAGCTACTGTCCACTCAGTAACAAAGTACAGCGTCTAATTAAAAATGGCGCAAATATCTCCCTTTCTGCCCTCATCTGTTGTGTATATATGGATATTCTCTGAAGACTTAATAGCCAAAAAAAAAAAAAGGAAAGAGAAAGGAAGGGATCCGGGTAGCCTTCCCTTCCAGACTAGTTATCTAGGCTGGAATTTTAGAAAGACCTTGACTTCTAGTTCAATTATGTGTCTTCATAGCAACCTGAGGAGAAGCTGGAATTAAAGATGGTCTCGCTTCACAGATTGTTCCTAAAAATAGCTTCCTTCTTCTTTTCTTCCTTAAATCAGGGAAGAACCCAAACGGGGGTGTTTTAATTAGTCGTTTACTAGCTGGTGTCTACAGGACACATGCATCCAACACTGTCACCGCCCTTGCCCACCCTTCACCTCTCCCAGCTCCTCCCTTCCCATAATGCCAAACTGCAGTTGAAAAATAACTTTAAAATAAATAAATAAATAAATAAAGCCTGCGCTCATTTTAGGCATAGGGCACCGAAACCTCATCTGTCACCCTAGGGCGTAGAAGGTTCGCTGCTTGCATCCCGGAGGCAGTGATTTTAGTAACCAGCATGGGAGGGGCATGAGCACCCATTATGGCCTCAACCTCCAACCAGCAGCAGACAGTGCAAAGGGAAGAAGCTGCAGGGTTTGAGCCAAAAGGAACATGAGAGTGGTCTGATTTGATTTCTTCATGACAAGGAATCTAGGACCCAGCAGAGCCAGAAGATTTACCTAAGGTCACCAGCCGAGTCAGAGTTGAATTGGAGTTTTCTGTGTCTCATTCCTGAGCCAAGTCTACAGATCTTCCTCTGTCCTGGTCAGTAACACAGAGGAGATCAGAGAAAGAGGTCGAGGTCTCTGAGGCTTGATGTCTTCCTAAGGCATTCCACACACCTGAGGTATTTGTCTGCTGAGGAGGCCTAGGGCCCTGGCCCATCTTGGTCCATACCTGTGACCTCATTATTACCCATGATTCAAAAACTGGGTCTCCAACCCCAGTAATTCAGATTCTGGATGTGGTATCCGCGGGGCATCACACTCCTTCACACGAACTTGATTCGTGTCCACACTGAGAACTGGTAGCGAAGATCTGAGGCTGAGGGCTGGGGCGCCTCCCATTACAAAACCAGGAAGACTCCCAGCGGCTGCGGGATGAATGGTCCAGTACCTCGGAGGCACTGGGGAGGCACGGATTAAAAAGAGAACATTGTCCCAGGGAAGTGTCCCTAGATCCCCTTGAGAACATGTTAAACCCACGGAGGGATCAAGGAGGCTGACACACAAAACACACACACACACAGAGGACCAGAGTGGGGTCTTTCGCATCGGCTGAATGAAGCAATGGTACTCTAGCATGATGGGAAGCGATAGATTCTCTGTTGGCGGGAGCAGGTTAAGCCCAATTAGAAGTAGCTAAAAACCATCGTGTGTTAGAGCACTAAGTTAATATGGTAGATTCTTTCCAGTTCACTAAAGTGGAAAGACATTGGCAATGGTTACAGTCATGCTAGGATTTTTGTCATCTCTTCGGTGGAGCAGGCCATCTGCATCACCCCTTTCCTGTTTCTCTCTGTGTTTCTTCCACTAAAGCAACAACCCAGCACACAAGTACTACTTGGCAGTAGACCCCGTGTCGGGCTCTCTCTACGTGTCTGACACCAACAGTCGGCGCATCTACCGAGTCAAGTCCCTGAGCGGAGCTAAAGACCTGGCCGGGAACTCAGAGGTTGTGGCAGGGACTGGAGAGCAATGCTTGCCCTTTGATGAGGCCCGCTGTGGGGACGGAGGGAAGGCTGTGGATGCAACCCTCATGAGCCCTCGAGGTAACGCCTGCAGAGGAAGGAAGCCCGCCCCAGAGAGAGAGCTGGCCACGAGCTTGGCTTTCTCCTTATTGGAGCTCAGCCGAGCCCAGGCACTCCTAAGCACAGCTTTCCCTAGAATGGCTTAACTCTGATCGATTGCTGTGGTGTGTGGGGGAGTGTCTTTTTTTAAGTGTATTTCTTTTATTTGAAGTAAACTTCACCACCCACATATGCTACAAGTGGAAAGTGGTTGCTCCTGGAGATTTCTGACTGCAGCCAGTCACAGAGTCAGAAGGAGCCAGAGGCCTAGCTGTGTGGGCTGGAGACAGCACGGAGCCCAGTGGGTGGCCTCCAACCTCTCCCAGATGTTCCTGTTGGACAACAGTGCGCACAAGTCTAAAGCATGGCGCCTGACATTTTGTTAATGCCCAGTAAGAATGGGCATAATTTCTAAGGACCTGGGATTGGTGGGAGGGGTTCTTGGAACCAATGGATCTCTATTTGAAAAGGAATAGATAACTAAGGTTAAGGACAATCATTTGAAGGTCCAATTATTGTCACCATTTTTAGCTACCCTGAAAGCAGCTGGTAAGAAGCATTGGGTGTGGACATGAGAATAAAGATGCAAAAGAATTAGAAGCCTCTGTCGGTGTCTTAGGGGGGGAAGGGCGGTCCTGGGACCTGCGTTCCCTTAAGGTACTGATGTGCTAGGTGAAGTCAGGGCTTTATGGGGAATGCTTCCTGGAGAGTACACTCTGAATGGGGAGTGTGTGGCTGCAAGAACCATTATTTCTCTACCTCAGTGTTGCAATCAGTCGTGAAGGGTAGTCAAGTAATTTACCACCAATAATTTTTCAAGTAAGGAACTTGGGGAAATAACTGCTTTCCAAAAACGAACAGATGCAACGTTATTTCCCCATCCATTCATTTGCAGCCTTGGTTCATTTGCAGTCCAAGGTTTGTTCTGCAGTTCAGTGATGATACAGCCAGCACTCCAGGAATTATGCAGATCTCAACGCAGTGCTCATGAGAAAGGGGGTCACCTTAGAAGGCTAAGAACCACAGCTCTGAGTGTAATAACCTCTCAGTAAGGTCCCAGAAGGGAAGGCCCAGTAGGGCATCCCCACCTTCACCCTGCAAGCCCTGCTCCTTGCCGAGAGACGCACTCCCCCCATTTGTCTTGCTCAGGTATCGCAGTGGACAAGAATGGCCTCATGTACTTCGTCGATGCCACCATGATCCGGAAGGTCGACCAGAATGGAATCATCTCCACCCTGCTGGGCTCGAATGACCTCACTGCCGTCCGGCCACTGAGCTGTGACTCCAGTATGGATGTGGCCCAGGTAGGACTCCCTCTCTATTTCTCATCACTAACTAAGCCACACTTGGTTCTTGGTCTGAAGTTCTCACCAGCAACCTGTCTGAGCGGAGTGGGAAGGGGGAGATATAGATAGAGATCACAGGTGTGTTTGCAAAAGGCTTGAGATGAACTAGGCAGCAAGACAGACTGGGAAATGTCAGGTAGCATGAGAGAGAGAGAGAGAGAGAGAGAGAGAGAGAGAGAGAGAGAGAGAGGAGAGAAAGAGAAAGAGAAAGAGAAAGAGAAATTCTGCTCAGAAAAATGGAGCTGGTGCCTACTGCAGCCGTGGCAGATTACAGGTTAGGAGTTCTGTGTAATTGCCTCTCTTCTCCATCATTATTGCAGGTTTGAGAATGTACCGTGCAGTGTTATACGTCCATCAGAACTTCCCTGTTAATCTGAAATGATTGCATCCTCACTACATAAACCTTTATTTTGTGCAGTCAGAGCTGGAGCAGAGCCCTCTAC
>NW_006292696.1:14359524-14369094 GCF_000327345.1 Myotis davidii
GCTCTTGCTGCAACAGAGCGCACCGGCTCACGCTGCTGGACAGCCTAGGAAACTGGACTAACAACCTGGCGTAGAGAGATGTTGACCCTTCCTACAAGGGCCTTTCAACCCTCGGTCAACCTCATTAATTTCAGCTCAAATTCTACAACAAACTGACAACTTTCCACTGAGATTTTCATTTCAAATTCCGCAGAGAAGAAATGTGTTTTGTCCAGTTCATTTTTTTCTTTTATTTTTTTAATGTTTTTTATTGATTTTGAGAGAGAGAGAGAGAAGAGAGGAAGGGAGAGGGAGAAAGAGAAACATGGATGAGAGAGAAGCATTTATTGGCTGCCTCCTGCACACTCCCAACTGGGGATCAAGGCAGCAACCCAGGCATATGCCCTGACCGGGAATCAAACCAGCAACCTCTTAGTGTATGGGACGAGCCTCAACCAACTGAGCCACACAGGCCAGGACTGTCCAGTTCATTATTTTAAGCAAACACCAGAGCTGTAATTTGCTGGCCAGCCTGGGCAAGGGCTGCCCTTGAGTCAGGGCCACATTCTAAACCTCACAGCTTCTTTCTGTGAATTAGATAAAGGGGTCGTCTTAAAATGAACATAGCTTCCTCCAGCCCACGGCTCGGTGAGCAGGATATGGGCTGGGTCACATTAGCCCCTTGGTCAGTGGACGACCGGTACAGTCATTTATGATGACTCTGACCCTGGCCTAATCACCTGGGGCTGAGAAGAACATCCTGGGAGAGCTAGTGACCTGCTCTAGCCACAGCTGATGATACAGTAAGACATCAGATATTTACATTATGATTCATAACAGTAGCAAAATTACAGTTATGAAGTAGCAACGAAAATAATTTTATGGTTGGGGGTCACCACAACATGAGGAACTGTATTAAAGGGTCGCGGCATAAGGAAGGTTGAGAACCACTGCAGGAAGAGATATGTGTTACACAGTCTCTTCTTCTCTGTTGTGTATATCATCATGGGCAGTGGGCAAGGGGTTTGATGATGGGCGGGTCTCCATACAGGATGTTAGTAAAAAGTCCTTTTCCCCAGCTGCATAAAACCAACCCAAGTGGCCCTCGCCTGTTTGGCTCAGTGGATAGAGTGTGGGCCTGCGGACTGAAGGGTCCTGGGTTTGATTCCGGTCAAGGGTACATGCATGGGTTGTAGGCTCGATCCACAATAGGGGGCATGCAGGAGGCAGTCTATCAATGATTCTTTCTCATCATTGATGTTTCTATCTCTCTCTTTCTCTCTGTCCCTTCTTCTCTGAAATAAAAAATATTTTTTAAAAAAACAACACAAGTGTCCGACACAGGTAAACACTGGGCACATTAGATGCTGTTCTTTAATCGGACGCCGTGTCACCCACAGGTCCGCCTGGAGTGGCCCACAGACCTTGCCGTCAACCCCATGGACAACTCCCTGTACGTCCTGGAAAACAACGTCATCCTGCGCATCACAGAGAACCACCAGGTGAGCATCATCGCGGGGCGCCCCATGCACTGCCAGGTCCCGGGCATCGACTACTCACTCAGCAAGCTAGCCATTCACTCCGCTCTGGAGTCGGCCAGTGCCATCGCCATCTCCCACACCGGTGTCCTCTACATCACCGAGACGGATGAGAAGAAGATCAACCGTCTGCGCCAGGTGACCACCAACGGGGAGATCTGCCTGCTCGCGGGCGCGGCCTCGGACTGCGACTGCAAAAACGACGTCAACTGCAACTGCTACTCGGGAGATGACGCCTATGCCACGGACGCCATCCTGAACGCCCCGTCCTCCTTGGCCGTGGCTCCTGACGGCACCATCTACATCGCGGACCTGGGGAACATCCGGATCAGGGCGGTCAGCAAGAACAAGCCCGTGCTGAATGCTTTCAACCAGTACGAGGCCGCCTCCCCCGGGGAGCAGGAGCTGTACGTCTTCAACGCCGACGGCATCCACCAGTACACGGTGAGCCTGGTCACAGGGGAGCACTTGTACAATTTCACCTACAGCGCGGACAACGACGTCACGGAGCTGATCGACAACAGTGGCAACTCCCTGAAGATCCGGCGGGACAGCAGCGGCGTCGCCCGCCACCTGCTCATGCCCGACAACCAGATCATCACGCTCACGGTGGGCACCAACGGGGGCCTCAAAGTCGTGGCCACGCAGACCCTGGAGCTTGGCCTCATGACCTACGACGGGAACACTGGCCTCCTCGCCACCAAGAGTGACGAAACGGGATGGACGACGTTCTATGAGTAAGTGGGTTTATAAAGTATGTCCCGAGAGCACTCACCCCACCCTCGTTGGCATCAGAGCTGGCCCTCGCCCTAACCAGTTTGATAGAGCGTCGGCCTGCGGACTAAAGGGTCCCAGGTTCGATTCCGGTCAAGGGCACATGCCCAGGTTGCATGCAGGAGGCAGCCGATTATTGATTATCTCTCATCATTGATGTTTCTATCTCTCTCTCCTTCTCCCTTCCTCTCAGAAATCAATAAAAACATATTTTAGAAAAGAAAAAGAAGAACTGTCCCTCAAGTAGCTTCTAGAACTGCTTGGTCATGTTGTCTTTCTGAAGTTCATGTCTCCCATGGCCCTAAGGCGGCCCTGGCCGCTCTCCCTGACTCCTCAGTGATTTGCACTGTGGAGCTTTCTCCCTGCAAGAGCTGGGAATTCCTCTTGCCTGCCTGTCGTCAGGGTGTCAGGATATTGGACACACGCCGCACCTGGGAGATCAAGTGCTGATTAACTCCGCTGATTATTCGTGTTTGCCGTGTGTACGGAAATTAGAACCTAAAAGGCAAGATCCTGGCGGGACTCCTGTAATTTGCCAATAGGTCCGGCCACACACTTGATTGCACAGACAGGTAGATAAACTCTGCATTTCCTCTCCAGCAGAAGCAGATCAATACAGATAAAGTGCTAGGTATATTAAAAGACGCCAGCGCCGGTCATATTTCCCCTCACAATTATCTCACACTTAATAGTCCCGCCGTGCGTTTTGCCAGAAAAAGCTGCTGCCCCTCATGCTGCAGGCGGCGCTTGGTCACACTGCCAGCGACTGCAGGTATTGACCATCGGGATGCTGGCTGGAGGAAATTGCTAAGGCATCGTTCTGCCCATGGCTGCCTCAGAGCGGGGTGGAATTTTCAAACATCTGGCTCTCCTGGGTGGGGAAGGATCTGGTTAACCCCTATGTGTTCGGGGGTTTGCTTTCTGTCTGGGTGTTGCTGCTAGCTGAGAATTTAGTACAGTAGGGAGGAGTTGTCTTAGAGGGAAGGGGGAACAAGAGAGAAACATCGTTGCTCACTCCTAAATCCAGGAATGTTCACTTTCTGATGGTAGTGACAGTGGGCTTGGGAGAACTTACGGGAAGCTGTTGCCACCTGCTGGGGATTTGCTGCATTGCAGAATCGCTCTCCCTTGCTCTGTCTTCTTTCTTTGGGCATAGGTGTCTCTCAGATTTCTGAGGCATCCTAACATCCTTCAGGGCACAGGAACTTGACCAAACTTTACAGCCCGGTTACTCTGTCCCGAAAGGCACCATCCGAGTGCCATCTTTAGCTCTCACACTAAATTAGGTTAAAGCTATGAAAGTGACCCAAACACCTCCCAGACCCTCATCTTCCTTCGAAAGACCCAGCGCATCTCAGTGGCATCTTGCCACTTGTCACCACCTACCATACTGTACATTTTAACTTGGTTGATTTTAGCCCCCTTTGCCCAGCACACACAGGTCCTGAGGGCAGGGATTTTCACCCATTTCGTTGCTAGCAATGTCCCCAGTGCTTTGCCTCGTGCCAAGCACATAGTAGGCACTCAGCGAATACTCCCTGAAGAACTGAGTCAAACGCAGCCTCCAGCGCCACACAGACCGAGGGAGGCCGGAATGGCTTTCTTGGTGGCCTTGAGATCCCATCGCAGGAGCCCACAGCTCCTTGCACACGTCGGCTCAAAAAGGCCTGAGGGTGAAGAGGCCCACTGCACGGGGGAAGCAAGCAGAGCCGGAGGCAGCCGAATCTTCTTTGAAAGTTAAAGAGGACATGTTCCTCACCCTGTTCCCCTGGGATTCTGATCGCCACCCCAATCCTCTGTTCCCCGGAAGTTATCCAATGCCTGCCACTTCTGTCATACGGAAGCCAGGCACCCTGCACATCGTAGGTGTCCAGGTAACGCAGGGGTTGGAACTCAGTCCTGGCCCAGGTCCCATAGAATAAACACCTCCCCGGTCCCTGCTGTGCAAGAGCTGGGACTCTGTCTGTTACTGCATACTCCACGAGGTACCCCATGCCCAAACACTCGGAACAGTCATACTGTTCTTTATTGAGGTAAAATTGACATATAAGATTATATTCGTTGTAGATGTGCAATATAATGATTCGGTGTTTATTCAGAACGATAGCTACAATAAGCCTAGTTAATATCTCTCACCATACAATTATTAAACCTTTTTCTTATGATGGGAATTTTTAAAATCTACCCCCTTAGCAACCTTCAAATGTACAATACAGTGTTATTCACTAGAGTCACCCTGCTGTACATTTCATCCATGACTTATTTTATAACTGGAAGTTTTCACCTTTTGACCCCCTTCACCCATGACAACCACCCACCCCACCTCCACCCCTGCCTCTGGCAAACACCAATCTGTTCTCTGTATCTATGAGCTCATTGGGGTTTTTTTAATTTGTCTTTCTCTGTCTGACTTCTGTCACTTGGCATAATGCCCTCAAGATCCATCACACTGTCACAAGTGGCAAGACTTCATTCTTCTATGGCTGAATACTATTCCATTGCATATATAGTACACCATATTTTCTACATCCATTCGGACATCAGTGGACACTTAGGTTGTTTCCATAGTTTGGCTATTGTAAATAATGCTGTAATGAATATGTGGTGCATATGTATTCTCATGTTGGTGTTTTCATTTATATATTTTTTTAATTTATTTCAGAAAGGAAGGGAGAGAGAGAGAAATAGAAACTTCAATAATGAGAATCATTGATTGGCTGCCTCTTGCAAGCCCCGCACTGGGGATCAAGCCCGCAACCCGGGCATGTGCGCTGACCGGGAATCAAACCTCAACCTCCTGGTTCATAGGTTGAAGTGGGCAAGTTGGTGTTATAATTTGAGTTATATGAGTTCTTTATATATTTGGGATATTAACACCTTATCAGATATATGATTTGCAAATATTTTCTCCCTTTTAGTAGGTGCCTTTTCATTTTATCAGTAGTTTCCTCTGCTGTGCAGAAGTTTTTTTAGTTTGATGTTGTCCCATTTGTTGATTTTTATTCTTTTGTTGCCTTTGCTTTTGGTGTCAAGTCCAAAAAAAATATCACAAAGACCAATGTCAAGGAGCTGACCGTTTGTTTTCTTCTAGGTCGTTTATGGTTTCAGATCTTACTTTCAAGTTTGTAATCATTTAATTTTTGTGAGTAGTGTGTAATAGTGGACAAGTACCATTTTTTGCATGTGGCTGCCCAGTTTTTTGAACACCATTTATTGACAAGACTGCCTTTACCCTATTGTATAGTCTTGGCTGCTTTGTCGTTAATTAATTGATCATATTGGCGTGGGTTTATTTCAGCCCTCTATTCTGTTCCACATTGATCTGTGTGTCTGCTTTTATGCCAATATCATACTGTTTGTAATAGAATTTGAAATCAGGGAGCATGATGCCTCCAGCTTTGTTCTTCTTCCTCAAGATTGCTTTGGCTATTTGAGATCTTTTGTGGTTCCATACAAATTTTAAAATTGTTTGTCCTATTTATTTTTTAATCGAGTAGTTTGGGGTTGTTATTGAGTTGTATGAGTTCTTTATATTTTTTGAGTATTAATACTTTTTCAAGATATATGATTTACAAACATTTTCTCCCACTCAATAGGTGTCTTTTAATTTTGTTGATGGTTTCCTTTGCTTGTTGGAGCTTTTTAGTTTAATGGAGTTTTACTGGTTGACTATTCGATAGGAAAGAATTGGACTTTTGATAGGGATTGCACTGAATCTGTTGATTGCTTTGAGTACTATGGACATTTTTTTAAATCTTCGTTCTTTTACTCCATGAGCACAGAATATGCTTCCATTTATTTGTATCTTCAATTTCCTTCATCAGTGTCTTATAGTTTTCGGTGACAGGTTTTTTACCTCCTTGGTTCAGTTTGTTCCTAGGTATTTTATTCCTTTCGATGCAATTGAAAATGGGATTGCTTTTTAATTCCTCTTTCTGCTATGTGGTTATTACTGTATAGAAATGCAACTGGTTTTATATATTGATTTTGTATCCTGCAACTTGACTGAATTTGTTTATTAATTTTAACAGTGCTTTGGTAAAGTCTTTAGGGTCTTCTATGTAATATCGTGTCACATGCAAATAGTGACAGTTTTACTTCTTCCTTTCCAATTTGGATGCCTTTATTTCTTTTTCATGCCTAATTTCTCTGCCTAGGATTTCTGATGTTATATTGACTAACGTGGCATCCCTTTGACTTGTTCCCTGGTCTTAGATGAAAACCTTTCTGCTTTATACTATGGAGTGTGATGCTAGCTGTGGGCTTATAATAGGTGGCCTTTATTACGTTGAGGTGCGTTTCCCCTATACCTACTTTGTTGAGTTTTTATCATAAATGGATGTTGAATATTGTCCTTTTCTAAGTCTATTGAGATGATCATAAGATTTGTATCCTTCACTTTGTTGATATATCACATTGATTGATTTGTGGACATTGAACAATCTTTTCATCCCTGGAAAGAAATCCCCCCTTGGTCACTGCCTTCCAACACCCACAGAGATTGGCTCTTCCAAGTTCGCCCCAGAAGCAAAATTCCTCACTTCACTGAAAGTCGGGAGCCAGATCTGCGTTCCTTTATTCCAGAAGCATTGGCCAAGCGCCTCCATCTGCGCCATGTATCCTAGGCACTAAGTGGTTACATCAAATAGGCCACAGGGTTCTGTGCACTAGAGTCCTCCCTTAGGCCCTCCTCCCTGCACCTGATGCCCAAGCTCCCATCTCTAACTTTGTCCCAGTCTCCCTCCAATCCAGAGGGGCCCACACCAAAGGCTGAGTCGTTTTTCCTTCTTTTTAACCCTCCAAGCAAAATGATCTCCTATATTCCATCTTCCTTCTCATCCCTTCTCCAGTAGCAAAGCTGATCTGGGAGACAGCAAAGGCTTTGACATTTAGACCTTAAAATGAAAAGAGTGTCTTTCCCTTTCCTGGAGCTTAAGGAGGGCCCACGCTTTCTGAATACAATGGATCTTCCAGATTAGGGAAATGCCCCCATCAAATGGAACAATGAAGCTCCTACTAAAAACTCAAAGCACTCCACACTTTGAGAAAAGATGACACATCAAAAAGGAGGGTTCACTTTCAGGTAACTTTCTGGTAGGAGCTCGATCGCTGGTATACAAGATGTGGGTGCTGAGGACAACTGAGGTCAAATGAGTCACTGGGAAACTGTCTGAAAAGGCTGCTTGGGGAGCGGAGCCAGGGTTGGTTTGGGGTCATAAGGTCAGAGAATAGGCTACAGGCAGCCAGGCCTGTTGTGCTTGAGCCAAGGCCTGGAGGTGGCATTTGGCCCAGGCTGACTGGAGGACCGTGAGGTGACAAGTGAGTTGTATGAGTTGGTTATGTGAGTGTGGAAGACCTAGATGGGCATGGATGGTCTCAAATGCTAGGCTTTGGTTTGATTGAGCAACCACAATGGAAGAAGAGTGTGGTTAGCTCAGCAGAGAAGTGACATAAGGAAGCATGATTTTTCGGAAGGTTAATTTGGGGGCTTTGTGGGACACACAAAGAGCAAAAGATGCTCAGAAGCTGGTGTTCCCAGTAACGTGGGAGAGCATAATGAAGGGCACCCTGCCACAGGTGAAAGGTTTTCACTGAGCTGAGCCAGGTATAAGTGCCACCACCATTTCTCAGAGCAGGCTGGGGTTTTGAGGATTGTGACGAGGGGCCTCAGACTGATGCACCACCTGGTCACGCCACCTTCCGTACCCTTCCTCTGGCCCCATGAACCTTTCTCTGTGTAGTTCTGAGGGTTGGGAAAGCCTTCAGCCCCAACAGCTGTGTTCCAACCACAGTGTGTCTGTCCTCCAGCTATGACCACGAGGGCCGCCTGACCAATGTGACACGCCCCACGGGGGTGGTGACCAGTCTGCACCGGGAAATGGAGAAATCCATCACCATCGACATTGAGAACTCCAACCGTGACGATGACGTCACTGTCATTACCAACCTGTCTTCAGTGGAGGCCTCCTACACAGTGGTGCAAGGTAAAAGCCCCCCACCCTCAACACCCACCCCCAGACCCAGCCCAGCAGACTTCTAGAGCTCTAAAGCACCCCTCCACTTGCTGTTTTAGTGAAATATCCACAGCAAACACACTCTATAAGAGCTCAACTTTGCAGAAAACGACTTAATCAGATTCAGGAGAAGGTCATCGATACCAAACCATCGAAATGTTTGGAAATGTCTACAGGCTTATCTGAAAATATCAGTCAGTTGTCATCTCCACGTGCTATCCCCACCTCCTACCTCTCTCTCCACCACTCCCCACCGCCCCAGGAAACATGGCTACCTTCTCAAAGGCTGTTGATTCTCTTGAGCCCCCCATGTTTGTGTGTGTGTGGCTCCCAGTCTGATTCTCTTTCCCAGGCATTTGTTTGTGGCGTCGGTTGTCCTGCCATCACAGCTCTTTAGCAATCTCTTGCCAAGATTGGGGTCTCAAAGGTGTCTGACCACCCCCTGGTTACTGTTGCTGTTCAACATGACACACAGTCCAGACGAGCACAGGGGCTGGCGAGAAAAGGCACTGTGCAGATTAATTTTTCTTTTAATTAAGATAGAATGTCAGTGGGTTAGCCCGTTGTCAGAGGATAAAAGTGTCCTCTCAGTAGATAAATGGTGACATTTCTGGACTGCGATCCCGCAGCAGAGTCTGTTTCGGCGACTCTATTTCTGCTCTGCCAAGTGATTAATGATGTAGATCCCGTCTCCCAACATGATGGCTGCAGGCGCGGGAGTGACAGGTACACGCGTGCTCACTGCCCCCGAAGCCCGCGTCTCAGAGGCCAGCCCAGCTGGACTCCTTTGGCCAAATAATCAGGAAGTGACATATCTGTAAAGGGGCCTCTCACTCTCATTTCCTTCCTGGAACTTTCCGATAAAGGAAAAGGTCAGAAGTCTGATGGGCCCGTGGAATTTCCATTCGGGCAGATAAGCGCCCGTTATCAGCGCCCACTGGCACAATCTGCCTCATGCCAGCTGAACCTCCTTAGGGTTCTCTTGAGTGGAGGTGGCGTGGTGGTGGAGTCAGCAGCAGAGTCACCAAGGACAGGACGGTTGCTGTGTCTCTTGATTTTCTTGAAGAATCCTATACTTGATTTGCAGGTGATCTGATCGGTGGCTAACCCATCAACCTCAGGTTTGATGGTAGACAAAAGGGAAAATATACATAAATATACATGTGTATATATATGATTGTGTGTGGTATCCAAAAATGTATGTACACACTTTAAATAATTAATTCCAATGAGTTATATCTGAAAAGAAAGAAACATCAATTGAG
>NW_006292696.1:14369271-14375790 GCF_000327345.1 Myotis davidii
ATATATTTTAGTTTTTGTTAATTTTTGTCCATTTGAGCTAACATATATGTTAAGGATCAGGGATTTGATTGACACAAATTGTGTAGGCGATAGACATCTTTAAATGCACTATTAATAGTCTTCGGCGAGTAAAGGAAAAATATCCCAGCATAATTGTTTCTGGAGTGCCACATATTAATAATGTTTTTCTTTCCACGGATCAGTAGCATCTCTGCTACCCCCCTGAACATTGTGCGTGTGCTAATTGAAGGCCGCCTTAGACTGACAGCTGCGAAGCACCATGGAAACCTATAAAAACAGGACTTCTGTTCTCTTGCGACTGAGTGGATAATTTATCTCCCTGTCCCCGCCCCCACTTGTATTTCTCCAGATCAAGTGCGGAACAGCTACCAGCTCTGTAATAACGGGACCCTGAGGGTGATGTATGCCAATGGGATGGGTGTCAGCTTCCACAGTGAGCCCCACGTCCTAGCAGGCACCATCACCCCCACCATTGGCCGCTGCAACATCTCCCTGCCCATGGAGAATGGCCTAAACTCCATTGAGTGGCGCCTAAGAAAGGAACAGATTAAAGGCAAAGTCACCATCTTTGGCAGGAAGCTCCGGGTAAGTGGTTCCACCGAACTTGTCACCACCAAGTGGTAGGGGATGCACTTCGTCCTCGGGACCAGAGGAAATGTCCCCGTTCCCAAGCCTCCCTGGAAAAGACAGGTCTTTCCCCCAGACGGGAGGAGCCATGTATCCCTCGGGGACTGACACCGTTTCCTGGGATTGAAAATGGGGGGACTGACCTTCTGCTACAGCTACAGGTAGCCTGAGTCCTCATTTCACACACGCCTTCTTCTCCCTCAGCGCCCGCTGCTGGTTGGCCAGTTCAGACGAACTGGTGCCAGTGCCTCCCGGGTAATTTGCTAAACACCCAAGGAGTTGACAGTCGGGTGGAATATGTAGATGCAGGACCGTCCTACAGGCTCAGCGAGAAGATAGAGGAGGAGCTGTCCCCCAGCCTGGGAATCAGGGCAGGTTTCCCAGGGGGAGGCAACCCACAGTAGGAAGTTTTGACCAACCCTCGCCTCCCCAGTCTAGGCAACTTACAAGTTGTATCTTTCAAAAATGAACACATAACAGCCTGAACCAGTTTGGCTCAGTGAATAAAGTGTCGGCCTGCACACCAAAGGGTCCTGGGTTCGATTCTGGTCAAGCGCATGTACCTTGGTTGCAAGCTCCTCTACGGCCCAGGCCCTGGTAGGGGCACGTGCAGGAGGCAACCAATCGGTGGGTTTTTCTCACATCGATATTTCTCTCTGTCTTTCCCTCTCTCTTCCACTCTTTCTGAAAATCAATGGGAAAATATCCTTGGGTGAGGTTTTTTTTTTTAATTAACAACATCTGTTGAGAACTTTCATGATACAAGCGCTACCTTAGATGCTTTACTTACATTATTTTATTTCCAGCAGCCTCATGGGGGTAGCTATTATCATCTCCATTTTTCAGTGAGAAAACACAGAGTCTGGGAAGTTAAATAACCCATCCAAGGGCACGACGGGTAGAAAATGGCAAAGCCGGGACTCAGCCCCAGCTCCGTCTTTCGGTGTGTTTCACGTACCGGCATTCTTAACCGCCAGGCCACACAGCTTCCCGTTTAGATCCCCAGGCACCCAGGTCCTCTGCAGCCTGCTCTGGTCCTTTATCCGGCACTCAGGACTGTCTCTGACTTTCAAGGGGCAATCCTAAGGATCCCAGGCTCCATCAAATCCGGCACATATTCACTGAACGCCTACTATGAGCCAGGCACTGTGCCATGTCCTGGAATACAGGGCACGCCACACAAAACCCCTCCCCTCCTGCAGCTCACTTACAGGGGTGGGCGGAAAGGGGCAAGAGGGCAGATAATAAGTAAATGAATCCATAACTGGAATAACTGCAGAGGGAGATAAGCACTAGGAGAATAGGACACAGTGGAGCAGGGCAGAGTTTAACAAGTGCTCAGAGCCCCTGAGAGTAGAAGGCTTGCTGTCCAGAGAACTTGGCTCATCCCTTATGCCGGGTTGTTGGGCTGAAATCCAACCGACCCAGGTGACTGCCCTGCAGAGCCAGGCCGTTTCATCTTAGGGTTTGCCTTTGTCTAGTTGGAGTCTAATTGTTCACGTCAGGTTATCAGCTGGCTCCCATGTTGGCTTCCTCTGCTGGCTATCTGCAGAGTCGCAAGCTGTGCACAGTATCTTCCTAAAGACAAAAATGGCCTGGCCAGCGTGGCTCAGTGATTGAGCATCGACCTATGAGCCAGGAGGTCATGGTTCAAGTCCCAGGTTGTGGGCTCAGTCCCTGGTGTGGGGTGTGCAGGGGGGCAGCCAATCAATGATTTGCTCTCATCACTGATGTTTCTGTCTCTCTCTCTCCCTCTCCCTTCCTCTCTGAAAGCAATAAAAATATTCTTTTTTTAAAAAAAAAGACAAAAATGAAAGGAGGTCATTAGCTAAATCCTTCATAACTGGATTTCAAGGCTGTGTGATTGATTTTTAATACTTGGCATGGTAGAAGTTGATCATACGTAGTAATCACACCTTCTCATGTAGTACTCAGCTATGCATTTTGACTGAGTTTTCCAAATAAAGATAAAATGTGGGCCTAAAACAAAATGGCTATCATCCCAACTCTGAATATTAACAACCTTAATAATGGGACTCTTGGTAATTAGCAGAAGTTAGGCACGCAGGTCTTATAACTGCATTTCTGCCAGGGTTAGATTTGCTGGCATCATGTTTATGCAAATCAGAACACAGCTTTATCTATCAACACCTCAACACTTAATTGTCTAGTGTTAGTTCCTGTAACAATAATCACATATCCATTTAGCTCTTAAATGAAAATCACTATGAGATTATAACAGGTCGAGTGGACTGAAAATGTAATTTGAAAATGAGGGAGAAAGCCTGGAATTTATTTGCATCTCATTTAGTTTAATTCAATTCATAAATTGTTTAGTGAATGAAATAAAAGCAGCTCGCGGAGATTGGCGGGGAGCAGGTGGAAAGGCAGGGTGGAGTGGGATGTGGGTTGAGAAACCGGGGAGTGGCCCTGTCCTCAGATGTGCCCACGGCAGGGAAGTTGGCAGCCGCTCACCCAAGCTGTCTGGTGGCCCATGGGACTGCAGGCCTTTCTCTCCTTACCTTTGGTCCTGACCTTTCTTTTCACTCCATTTTGACACCCCGAATTTTTTCATTCATTTCACAGAATGGACTCTTAGGAGACCATTACATGTGATGATTATAATTGCTTGCTTTCCTGGGTAGGTCTAGTTTTATTTTCTTCTAGGTTTAAGTCTCTCCTGTATTGGGACTGAAAATGAAATCCACGTTTCAAATATTTTTTAAAAAGATGTTTTCTCAGTGCCAACTCTACATGCAGGATGATGGAGGGAGTAGACTAGAGGGAGAGAAAGAAAACGAAATCTTGCCTGCAGGAATTGGACGGTCTAGTGGAGAAGGCAGTGGGAGGAGTGTGATGTAAGCTGTCATAGAGGCTAATGTCCCATGGGCAGGGACGCTGCGTGGGGTCGTCAGGAGAGGAGAGGCTGTGGCAGGGAACAAGCCCTGACATCTTGGGGGCTCGGAGCATCAAACCAGGTATCTCAGCTCTAATCGCTCTCTCTTGTGACCCCGCCATTGTAAGCGCATGGCCTCTCGGGTTACTGGGGAAGGGGAGGTGGGCTTGGATGACAAGGGCGCTTACTGAGCAGGGCTGGGTGAGGACACAGTGGGGTCACTTCAACTCAGCTGCAAGGAGGCCCAGGAAATGCTGATGAGCACTGAGCAGGGCCCGGCCACCCTGAGGTTTGACAGGCGGGCAGGAGGAGCTTCGTGGAGGAGTGGAAGTCAGTCCTGAGGAGCTGCAGGAATTGGCCAGGTGAAGATCAAGGGAAGGCGTGATCAGCCGGAGTGTTGCCTGTGAGACAGAAAGAGGTCAGAAAAGGGAATGGCATTTCAGAGGCTTTAACTCAGCGTGGCCCGAGGGAAGGGAATGTGTTACACTGGGGTGCAGATTTTAAAAAAAAAATTGAGCTGGCAGGCTGCACATGGGAGGGAATAGTTTGCTGGGCTGGCATTTATCCTGAGGACGGTGGGGGGCGGTTGCAGGTTTAATTAGCAGAGTGATGGGTAGGGATGTGTAGTATTAGAAAGACCTCTCAGAGCCCAGAAATAAATCCTTGCTTCTATGGTCCATTAATATAAGGTAGAGGAGGCAAGAATATACGGCGGGATAAAGACAGTCTCTTCAGTAAGTGGTGTTGGCAAAACAGGACAGATACGTGCAAAAAAGAGAAAAGAAACTGGACCACTTTCTTACACCAGATACAAAAATCATCTCAGAATGGATTGAAGACTTACATGTTAGACCTGAAACCATAA
Source organism: Myotis davidii (assembly GCF_000327345.1). Lineage (NCBI taxonomy): Eukaryota > Metazoa > Chordata > Mammalia > Chiroptera > Vespertilionidae > Myotis > Myotis davidii. Next base: position 14,373,681 of record NW_006292696.1, read on the forward strand.
AACGCCTAGAAGAAAACATAGACAATTAACCCTTTGGTCTTGGTCTTAGCAATATCTTTTTGGATATACCTCCTCAAGCAAGGGAGACAAAAGAAAAAAGTAAACAAATGGGAGTACATCAAACTAAAAGGATTTTGCACAGTGAAGGAAACCATCAACAAAACAAAAAGACAACCTACTGAATGGGAGAAGATATTTGCAAAGGATACATCTGATAAGGGGTCAATACCCAAAATACATAAAGAACTCATACAACTTAACACCAACAAGGTCAACCAAAGACCTTGTATGCATATGTGTGAACTAGGAGGTCATGGTTCCATTCCTGGTCAGGACACATGCCCAAGTTGTGGGCTTGATCCCCAGTGTGGGGCGTGCAGGAGGTAGCCAATCAATGATTCTCTTTCATCACTGATGTTTCTATCTCTCTCTTCCTCTCTGAAATCAATAAAAATATTTTTTTTAAAAAAAGAAGGAAAATAATGTAGGTTAAATCACACACACACCAGATATATTTTGCATTCTCCAAAGCCAAAATTCTCACAAGGTAAAACGCTGGCCCTGAGGATGGATTGGTAAGCACATTAATGCCTCCCCTCCCCCCAGCAAGCTCTTTTCCTAGACTTTTTGGAAGACAGAACTGAAGCTGACCCCTTCTATTAAGATTTAAAACTTCTGCTCTATCCTGAAATGGATTTGGTGCGTGACTCACTCCGAAAAGGAAGACATGTAACCAGGATATTTCCTCCGGCTTATGATTTGCATCAAGATTGCAAAAGCAAGAAACAGCCACTTGTGTAGGAGGCAGAACAAAAGAAAAATTGCTTCCAAGGTAATCTTCCATCATGATATTGGTATTAGCGTTATGAGTACTCCCAGAGGAAGTGGGAGTTAGTAATTTTGTTTTGGTTTCCACATAATTAATATGACATTGCAATTACACGTTGGCTTGCGTTACTTTTGCTTTTGTGGCGAATGACTGTGACAGAGGAGCGAGGTATGAGGCAGCCATGCGTGTGTGCCTGGGAACACACACCCGTGAACCCAATTCTGCACGGAGCCCATTCAGGTAGATCTGTTGACATACTCGGTCGTCATGAAAGCCTGGATTTCACCAGCTCCTTCCTGCTCCAGTGCATCCACTCTGCACCGACTAACGTTTCCTTTTGCAAATACCTCGTATGTGCTTGGAACTGTACTCAGCACTGCGTGTTTATTGGTAAACAGAACAGACAAGACTCTAAATTGCGAATAATGCTTGTGCAGAAAGAACAACTTGTAAGACATTTCATATTAGCTTAAAGAATACTTCATTAGAAGGACAAACTTCTGCAGACACGTTAAACAAGGCATTCCCCAAGCAAGTGTTACTTTGGGTGACTTGCTGTTTGGGAGGGTGTGATGGAAAAGGGGTAAGACCCTGCTGGAGTTTAGTCATGGGAATTGTGATGGCTGCTAGAAAGAAAACTGTAGGGTGAGGACAATGGGAAATGTCTGATTTAGGTTAAGGCCACTCTAAGAAAATGGCATTTGAGCTGAGAACGGAATGAATAGGAATTTTCCAGGCAAGGGATGGGAGGAAAGCCTCCTATGTGAGGGTACCAGCATGTGCAAAGGCCCTGAGACATAAAAGACTGTTGCTTGTAACCTGAGTAGGAGGAGAGATCAAGGGCATGGGGGCTTATTGGCCCTGGTGAGGGTCTTGAAAATACAGAAGTCCTCCTTGGATTTCCCCTCTAGAGTAGGGTGGGGAACATCCGGCCTGAGGGCCACATAAGGCCCATGAAATCATTTGGTCTGGCCCTGCGCAGGCATGAGGGGTGAGTTAATGAAATGTTTGACCAAATACAGCAGGCTAATTGCTAAGCTGATAATTTTGTAGGGCCCGCGAATGATGTTATAAATACCCAAATGGCCCTTGGCAGAAACAAGGTCCCCACCCCTGCTCTAGTGAATGCGAAGGAGAATTCATCGGCAGGCTGACGTCTGCTTCCTTCTTAGACGCTGGAGACATGTGACATACCTGGCTTCTGAAAGTCCAAGTTGAAGGGTGACAAGTACAAGCTCATTCTGGTTGTCTGGGCTGAGCTTCCATAGCAGATGCGACTTT
>NW_006292696.1:14375878-14392852 GCF_000327345.1 Myotis davidii
GCCCCCCCACTCATTAGACTGTCCCAGAGCCTCTGACACGGAGTCCTCTGCCCTTGCGGGGGCCCTTGCTCACTCCTCAAGCTCTGCCTTGCTCACCAACCCACTGCGTTTGGGACAGTGTCCTTGTCAGCCCGGTTCTGGCTGTGTCCCTCCTCTGCTCCCATTTCCTCTTCCCTATGTTTACCCTCATTACCACGCTCACGTTTTCCATTGTTGGTTCACGTGTCTTTATCATCCTTGGCCTGGAAGCTCCATGAGGGCAGGGTCATAACTATCTTGCTCGATCTTAAGTGTTGATCACAGTAACAAGCGCACAGTAGGTGCTCAGTCAATACTGAATGAATGAATGAATGAATGGGATTTTAAGGTGGCATCATGAAAATTTGCTCGACCACTGTTGATTCCAGGTCTTGGGGGGCCTCCCTGAGTGACTCTAATTGCTCTTTGGAATGAAGCCCTTCAGACATTTGGAGATCACAGATGTCCCGCCATACTTTCTGTTCTTGGTTTTCCCTGTGAGAACCTTAGATCATCAGAGTTGCCAGGATTCTTAAACTCTACCTAATTCAAGCCCCTTATTTTAAAACGTTTGTTAAGCACCAAGCAATGCCCAAAATAATAGAGACACTAAGAGAATTGAGATGAAGTTACTGCCCACCGGAAGCTCACAGGCCGCTACAGATCAGCACACTGAGGCGCGAGCGGTAAAGGTGTGCTGCTTTGCAGTGACAAAGCTAATCGTTGTCAAAGTTGCAACTCACAATTCAGGTCTTTCCACCTCACCGCCATCCAAAATAGCAAATCATCCGAAAGTAGTGTTTGCTTGGGGAAATACATTATGTAATGTGTTTGCCAAGGCTTGCCCTTCTGATTATGCATTATTTAAACTTAGTGAGTTGTTTTGTCTGCACAAGCACTCATCCCAGTGCAGCATTGAGTCTTGCTATATGGGAGCTGGGAGAGAAGCTGCTTTTTAATTTTTTATTTTTTAAATACGTTTTTTATTGATCTCAGAGAGAGGAAGGAAGAGGGAGACAGAGATAGAAACATCAGTAATGAGAGAGAAACATTGATCGCCTGCCTCCTGAATGCCCCCTACTGGAGATCGAGCCAGCAACCCCGGTATGTGCCCTGACCGGGAATCAAACCTGCGACCCCCTGGTGCATGGGACAACACTCAACCAACTGAGGCACACCAGCCAGGTGAGAAGCTACTTTTTAAATCCCAGAAGACATCCCTGGCTGGTGTGGCTCAGTTGGTTGGAATGTCGGCCCATGCACCAAAGGTCACAGGTTCGATTCCTGGTCAGGGCACAGACCCAGGTTACAGGTGGGTGCATAGGGGAGGCAATCAATGTATATTTCTCTCTCTCTCTCCCCCTCTCTTCCTTTCTCCCTCCCTCTCTCCCTCCTCCCCCCTTCCTTCCCTCTCCTTTCCTCTCTCTCTAAAATCAATAAAAACATGTCCTCAGATGAGGATTAAAAAGAAAAAGAAGTAAAATAAAAATAAAATAAATAAACCCCAGATAACCGGCCCAGAAAGAAATGAAGATGGCATCTGCGCCAGACCTCTCCTCTCGGAAGGTGAATAACTAACTTCGCCATGGCAGGACTGCTGCCTTAAACGTGGCCAGATGTGGACACTCCCGGGCCTTCCTCGCTAGTGTTCTCTGCGTTTCCCTTACTGAAGGCAGGATGGGCAAACAGTTCTTCTGTCAGTCTCACTGCAGCCTCTCCTGCTGTGCTCCAGTGCCGCCTCCCGGCGGGGTCCAGCCCAACGTTCATTTCCTTGGTTTCTCAGATCACCAGCTCCCACCTCTGCCCCGTGAGCTAGTTGGAGTCGCCCGTTATGGGCCCAGCAGGGCTGTTTTAATGCCAGCGTCTCCTTTTCCCTGGGTTTTTTATGAGCCTCCTTGTGACAGGCGGGTGCTTGGTAAGAGCCAAACATTCTGGCAGGGGGATCCCACGGGGGAAGCTACCTCCCCAAGCCTGCCCTCTGCAAAAATAAAAAGCGCGCTAAATAGCTGAGTTTTATTAACTGGGAAAGCCAGGCTGAGGAAAATGCTCGATAATTAAAAATAATGGCTTCCTTACGAACACAAAATTGTATTAATTTAAAAATTGGTTTCTGTGTTGCTCCGCACCTACCGAGCCAGCTGGGAAAGGAACTGTGCTGATCCCGGCAGTGGAAATCATTCAAAATAACTTTTATGTTCTCGAGGAAGCCTCGGGGTTAATTTAAATATGGTTAGATGGGTAATTTAATTCAGGCGAAGAGGACGGCGTGGCTAAATTAAAGCTTCTGCGCTCTCGGAACTGGGGGGCAGGTGCCCATGAGCCAGCCAGCCCTCCAGCACCCCACACCCCACAGCTGGGGCACCTCCTCTTCACACGTGGTGCCCTGATAATTAACGCTACTTGCTTCTAATCAGATTGCACAACTGGCCTGCACTGCTTGGCTCAGCTTCCGGTGAATCCATCATATTTAATTATTAGAAGGAGTGGGCGTTTTTATAGACGTCACCAAGACGGTGACATAGGTGGCTCCTGACTTCACTTCCCCTAAGGAGAAACTGACAACTGTTCACAGAGAAGCACCTGAGGGGATCGGAGAACACGGGTGAGGCCGAAGCCATCCCCGGCCCGAAGAGGCCAAGACAGTCGGAACTTTAAGGAGAAGAGGGGCAGCGACATGGTACCCACGGGCGCCGCCCCTGGGCAGGCACAGCACCCTGCAGAGAGGTCACCCTGAGCCTACGGTTCCTCCATAGGAAGAGGGAGCCCCGAGGGGACCTCCAGCTGCCCCAACATTGTAGGGTCGCTTCGTGAGAACCCCGTTCTGGTCCCACCCCACAGAGAAGGCAGGGGGGTCTGATTGTGACGAAGAAGGAAGGAGGGGCTTCCAACAGCCAGCACTCAGATCTTGGCAGACCGAGCTCCCACCTGCAGAGCGCAAGTCGCAGTCCCAACCAGCGGCTCTGCTCATCTGCAGCGCCACATTGTGGCACAGCCTGGCCAGGGATGGCAGCGGGGTGATGGTCTGCCCTCACCTAGGCAGGAGAGCTGAGTCCTGGCGCCAGCCCAGCCCCATCTGACTGGAAGGCCTGATGAGAACACCCAGAGGCTGCATAGCCCTGCAAGACTCAAGCCCACAGGTGGACAGGCAGAGATGACCATGCCAGAGCAGAGCCAGTACCAGGCGGGGAGGTCCCCCTGCTATGCCCAGGCAGGAGGGGTTGTCCACAGCCCCACCCTCTGCTGAGTATAGCCCCGGGCCCTCCAGACCAGGAGGCCTATTTGGAAAGTTTAGGAGGTGCCTAACATGGGCCCTCCTACCCTCCCCAGGCAAGGGAGCTGAGCCATAGCCCACCCACGCTGAGTGTGGCTCCCATGGGGGAACCACAAATAATCCAATTTAAAAATGAGCAAAGGACTTAAACAGACATTTTCCAAAGAAGATACACAAATGGCTAAACATATGAAAAGACGCTCAACATCACTAATGATTAGGGAAATGTAAATCAAAACCACAGTGAGGTACCACGTAGTGCCTGTAGGAATGGCCATCGTTGAAAAGATAAGAAACCAATGCCGATGAGGATATAGAGAAAGAGGAACTCTGTGTACTGTTGGTGGAAGACAGCATGGAGGATCCTCCAAAAATTAAAAATAGTACTACTACATAATCCTGCAACTCCACTTCTGGGAATATATTCAAAGGAAATGAAAACACTATGTCAAAGAGATAGCTACACTCCCATATTTTCAGAGAAGAATTATTTATAATATCCAAGATTTAGAAACAACCTCAGTGTCTATAAATGGATGAATGGATAAAGAAGATATAAGATAAATAGGTAGACAGACAGATGCAGTGGAATATTATTCAGCCATATAAAATGAGAAAATGCTATTTGCAGCAGCACGGATGGACTTGGAGGGCATTATGCTAAGTAAAACAAGTCAGAGAAAGACAAATATTGTATGATTTCACTTATATGTAGACTTTTTAAAAAATAAAATCTAGCCGAAACCGGTTTGGCTCAGTGGATAGAGCGTCGGCCTGCGGACTGAGGGATCCCCGGTTCGATTCCGGTCAGGGGCATGTGCCTTGGTTGCGGGCATATCCCCAGTGGGTGATGTGCAGGAGGCAGCTGATCGATGTTTCACTCTCATCGATGTTTCTAACACTCTATCTCTCTCCCTTCCTCTCTGTAAAAAAATCAATAAAATATATTTTAAAAAATAAATAAATAAATAAAATCTAACTCATAGAAAATTAGATATCATTTGTGGTTACCAAAGGGGAAGGGAATTGGAGGAAGGAAAAGATACAAACTTCCAGTCATAAGTAACTAAATACAATTTATATGGAACCCAAAAAGACCCTGAATAGCCTCGGCAATCTTGAGAAAGAAGAACAAAGTGGAGGAGGGATCACAATACCAACAGCAAACTATACCACAAAGCCATTGTAAGCAAAACAGCCTGGTCTGGCACAAAAACAGGCATATAGATTAATGGAACAGAACAGAGAACCCAGAAATCGACCCACACCATTATGGTCAATTAATATTTGACAAAGGAGGCAAGAGCATACAATGGAGTCAAGACAGTCTCTTCAATAAATGGTATTGGGAAAATCAGACAGATACATGCAAGAAAATGAAACTAGACCACCAACTTACAGCATACACATGAATAAACTCGAAATGAATAAAAGACAAATGTAAGTCAGGAGGCCATAAAAATCCTAGAAGAATACATAGGCAGCAAAATCTCAGACATCTCACATAACAGAATTTTCACCAGTACATCTTCTAGGGCAAGAGAAACAAAGGAAAGAATTTTTAAAATGGAACTGCATCAAACTAAAAAGCTTCTGCACAGCAAAAGAAACCATCCTCAAGACCGAAAGGGAGCCCACTATATGGGAGAACATATTCACCAACCATACGTCAATGATACGTCTGATAAGGAGTTCATTTCCAAAATATGTGAAGAACTCATACAACTCAGCAAACGGAAGACAAACAATGTAACTAAAAAATGGGCAAAGAACCTGAATAGACACTTCTCCAAAGAGGACATACAGATTGGAGACTCCTCAGAAAATTAAAAACAGAACTGCTATTTGACCCAGTGATCCCACTTCTGGGAATATATCCTAAGAATTCCAGAACACTAATCAGAAAGGATATATGCACCCCTGTGCAGCACTATTTACAATAGCTAAGATCTGGAAACAGCCCAAGTGCCCATCAGCAGATGAGTGGATAAAAAAGCTGAGGCACATTTACACGATGGAATACTATGCATCTGTATAAAAGAAGGATCTCTTACCCTTTGAAAGGGCATGGGTAGACCTGGAGATTATTATGCTAAGTGAAATAAGCTAGCCAGAGAAAAAGAAATATCACGTCATCTCACTGATATGTGGACTCTAAAGAACAACAACAATAAAAACTGATGAACAAAGTAAGTCCAGGGACATGGATGCATGGAACAGACTGACAGACCTCAGAGGGAAGGGAGTTCGGAGGGGGGGGGAGAAGGGAAGAAATTAACCAAATAACGTATACACATATATGCATAGCCCATGGACACAGACAATAGTGAGATGAAGGCCTAGGGTAGGGTGGGGGCCAGGTGGAGGGGGGCAAAACTGAAAAAATAAAGGACATCTATAATACTTTCAACAGTAAAAAAAATAATAAATGCCAACTAACTCTCCAACCAATAAAAATAATAACTAAGTACTGGGGACGTAATGCAAACTTGATGGCTGCAGTGAACACTACTGTGTGATATATAAGACAGTTGTTAAGAGAGTGAATCCTAAGAATTCTCATTATAAGGAGAAAAATAGTGTTTGTTCTTTTTTCTATCTGAGATGATGGATGTTAACTAAATTTACTGCTCTAATCATTTCACGATATATGTAAGTCAAATCATTACGCTGTACACCTTAAACTTATACATTGATATATGCCAATTACACCTTAATAAACAAGAAAATAAAAAGTTAATTCTAACCAGTGCTATAATAAAATCCAATTCCCAGGGACATGGTGAATTTGGGAATAAAATCCCCCCTTGAATTATCAATGGCTAATAGTTAGTGCTTATTACTTCTTCATAGTTGGTGCACCCAGACAAGGGGGCAAAGGCCTCATCAGCTCTCAGTAGTAGCATCAAACCCAAATGTTGGCCGTCAGAGGTCCGGGACCCTTCTTCTGTGCTTGTCCACTATTCAGTTCTGCAGGTTTAACACCCTTATGTACTAATCTATAATAATAAAATCGTAATATGCTAATTAGACCAGACATCCTTCTGGATGACCTCTGGACAAAGCCAGGGCTGCAAGGGAAGCCCGGGTCCCGGGTGCCAGAGGGAAGCCAGTGCTGGCAGCCAGGGGAAGGAAGGCCTACTCTTGCATGAATTTTGTGCATCGGGCCTCTAGTATAGTTGTAATGATAGTCATGCATGTGTATGTGACTTACATGTTGGTCTCTGTCCTGATTATGTTATAGTATACATATACACATACACACACACAGGCGCGGTTATATTATGGTTGCATGTACTATTCGCCTGTTGTTCTCTCCCACGTAACTGAAGACAGGGCCTTCTATCATACTGAGTGTATTTTTAAAATATATTTTTATTGATTTCAGAGAGGAAGGGAGAGGGAGAAATAGAAACATCAATCATTGCTCAGCTGCCTCCTGCACACCCCATACTGGGGATCAAGCCCACAACCTGGGCATGTGCCCTGACGGGGAATCAAACTGTGACCTCCTGGTTCATAGGTCACCACTCAACCACTGAGCCATGCTGGCCATCCCATACTGAGATATTTTAACCAAGAGCACACATCAGAACCACCCGCTTCTATTCCCTGGGAGCGGACTCTGTGCTGTGGAATCAGTCCAGCCGCAGGATTTGCTACAGCAGCCCCCACGGTTTAGAATCACATGCCTGATGGAATCGCATGCGCTGGTCCGAGAGGCCGGACTGAGCCAGGTGAAAACCATGAACTCTTGCTTGGGGTCCTGGCTGCACAACTTACCACTTGTATAAGCTTGCGCAGGGCATTTAAACCTAGTCGTGCCTTGCATGTCACAGGAAGGTAATAACAGTGGTCACCTAGGAGTGTTATTGTGAGGATTGAATAAGATAAAACAAGGGCAGTGCTCAGAGCAGGCTAAGAGCATCATAGGTCCTCAGGTCACATGGCTCTGTTGGTGGTGTTCATCCCGCCTTCCACCACAGGCACCAAGCCTGATGTTGGCGCAGAATTAACATTAATCCTATATAATAAAAGGCTAATATGCAAATCGACTGAACAGCAGAACAACCAGTCACTATGATATGCACTGACCACAGGGGGCAGACGCTTAACACAGGACTGCCCCCTGGTGGTCAGTGAGCTCCCACAGGGGGACTGCCGCTCAGCCAGAAGCCAGGCTCATGGCTGGCAAGTGCAGTGGCAGTGGCGGGAGCCTCACCTGCCTCCACTGCAGCACTAAGGATGTCGGACATCCCCCAAGGGCTCCCAGATTGTGAGAGGGTGCAGGCTGGGCTGAGGGACGCCCCCCCAAGTGCATGAATTTCGTGCACTGGGCCTCTAGTGAATAATAAATGCACTGGGGGGCTATACACTGTTATCAGAGAAGCAAAAGGGGGAATAGGGAAAGGGAATGGGGATAGGAGATAGGAGATGGTGGGGTGTCACTAGCAGTTGGCTCAGGGAACGCTGAACATCCTTCCTCCATCTTGCCGCATCATTCATTCTGCTGAATAAAACATTGGCGAGGGCTTGAGCTGGAATTCTTAAACTCGCAGGTCTGGGAATCTTCTGCAGTTGTTTCAAATGGAGCAACCCGATGTGGCCAAACTTCTGTCTCCAGAGGAAGTGACCCCAGCATGTGTGACTCTAATGTGGGGTCAAGATCCCCAATAATTCTGGCAGCATTAAGTTTGGACTGGTTAAAAAAAGTGCTACCCCTCCCTGTTGCCTTCTTGACTGTTCTTCCCAATTGCTGCAAGTCTGATGGTGTGCATCTTCCGCTGAAAGCTAAGCTTCTTATAATCCCAAGAACTTGCCACCTTCATCCCTATATCCAGGCTTTTCCAAATGTTCTAAATGTTCTATCCCTTTCTCTCCACGGAAACAGCAACAGTTTGAAGAGTCAAATAGTCCTGGGTTCAAATCCAGCCCCTGAACCTGTCTAGCTAAGTCACCCTTTGAGCTAACTGCCCATGTAAAAAATAACTTCTACTTACGTTGTGAGAATTAAACTGGGATCAGGTATCTGAAGTACCTAGCACAGTACCTGTCAAACCATCAGGGGCTTATATCAGTTTAGATTAGTTTCAACTGCAATATAACAGAGATATAGGAATAACGTGCTATTTTTTATGATCTAAAAGGAGTCTAGAGATAAGCAATTCAAGGTTGGTATGGATGACCATTAAAGACACCTAGGTCGCCCTAACCAGTTTGGCTCAGTGGATAGAGCATTGGCCTGCGGACTCAAGGGCCCCAGGTTCAATTCTTGTCTAGGGCATGTACCTTGGCTACGGGCACATCCCCAGTAGGGGGCGTGCAGGAGGCAGCTGATCGATGTTTCTCTCTCATTGACGTTTCCGACTTTCTGTCCCTCTCCCTTCCTCTCTGTAGAAAATCAATAAAATATATATTTTTTAAAAGGACACCTAGGTAAACGGGGAGAGAGAGAGAGATCTAGACTCTTTCTCTGGGTGAGCCATTATCCTTGAGGTTTCCATCCTCAAAGTCAGCCCATAGTCACAAGGTAAATGCTGGAGCTCCAGAGTTCACGTCCACATTCCGCCTAAGAGGAGAGGAAAGCGAGGAAAACAAAAGGGTGCCTACTTCTTAGCTGAGTCAGCTTCTTCAAGGTTCCCAGAAGACCGAGCTAATAACTATCACTTACATCATGTTAGTCACCCCTGTCTCCAAAGGAAGCTATGAAATGTCATTCTTTACCTGAGTACAATACTGCTCTGCAGAATACAGGTGTCTGAGGTATTAGAAGAAGTCCTTGTCTCCCCATCATGCTGCAACATGAAGCCCTCAAGGGCCGTGGCATTGCCTTACAGTCTCTGCCTCAGTGGACATATCTCAGGGCACTCAGTGCACATATAACACAGGAAGCAGTAAACCTGGTTACATGTCTAAGTGGTTAACTGGTCAAAGTCTTTAGAGCTACTAGTAAATCCCAGACCAAGCCCACCACGTCATTGCTGTGAGACCTTGAGCAAGGACGTTACCTCTCTGTTTCCAGCTCAGTTTCCTCATTATCCAGTGATCTTTGTGAGCATCAGCTCAGACCGCCCAGCACGTCATTGCTGTGAGACCTTGAGCAAGGACATAACCTCTCTGTTTCCAGCTCAGTTTCCTCATTTATCCAGTGATCTTTGTGAGCATCAGCTCAGACAATAGATGCCAATCGCCTAACTCAATGCCTATACGTACTAGCCCTCGGCCCATGTGAAAGTTACTATTACCATCATCATCACCAGCATCATCATTATCATTGAGTGCTAGTGAACCATTAGATAAGGTGAGGAGGCACCAAACATCTCTCCCGTCTCTTCCCTCTGCCTGTTTATATCCTCCGTTGCCTTCAGCAGTCACTCCAGGGACGTCTGGATTTGCAGTCAATTATATTGAAAGAGCCGGACTGAGTCGGCCTCATTTTATTCGCTCCCAACCATCCTCTCAGGACTAGCTAAACCTCAAGAGTCAGCCCTTCCCTTTTTTGGCATCTCCCAGCCCTGCTGAGGTCTCCCCACTGAGTTCTTGCATCCCTGACAGTGGTAAGATTTTTCTCTACATAGAAGTAAAGGAGAGCACTTAAGAATGAGCCTTCAGATTCCCAGGTCTTCGTAAAATATGGGTTTCCAGGACCTTCTCCCTACCCTCCTGGGTACTTAAGGCTTCAGAAGAAATCCCGGCACCTGCTATTGCAGATTGTTAGCTGCTCAGCTGATGACATGGCCAAAAGCGGTTCTAAGTGTGCAAATATACAAATCCTCTTGGCCCCTCGGTGGCCGTGCACTGCACACTTGTCGCCATCCACGCTTTCTACAACCTGGTGGCACCCTTCTAATTGTGCAAGTCCCAGCCCATGTGACTGCTCCTGGCTGCCATGCCCAGATCAGCCATCATTGACCTTAAGCAGCCCCATGTCTGTATTCCAGTACATCCCACAAATACCGCCATTTTCCATGCATACCATGATGTAAGAGTTTAGAAAGCACTCCTCTAGGTAAATTCGGGGTTATTTCTTCTTCCGATGCACACTGTGCCCCAGCCGCGCCAAACACATCCTCCAAAGAAGCCTGAGCTAACACACCCAGGTGGTATATTTCAAACCAGGCCCTTTGTGTTTGCCTAGGTCCACGGAAGGAATCTCTTGTCCATCGACTATGACCGGAATATTCGAACAGAAAAGATCTATGATGATCACCGGAAGTTCACCCTGAGGATCATTTACGACCAGGTGGGCCGCCCCTTCCTCTGGCTCCCCAGCAGCGGGTTGGCAGCCGTCAACGTCTCGTATTTCTTCAATGGGCGCTTGGCTGGCCTGCAGCGTGGGGCCATGAGCGAGAGGACAGACATCGACAAGCAAGGCCGGATCGTGTCACGCATGTTCGCTGACGGGAAAGTGTGGAGCTACTCCTACCTTGACAAGGTGGGTACCCATGCCACCCTGGGCCAGCGGGGCTGTCTCTTGCTAAGGCTGCTCTTTTTCAGCTGACACTTTGCTATAAGCCATCTGAACATCTTTACTTGGATTCCACAAGGGCTCCCCTCCCACTATCCCCCCTCACTGGGAAGGAGGCAATCTGAATGAAATGTTATTCATAGCTTAGCACTATTACCATTAAAAGCAAAAAAAAAAAAAAAAGTACTAGATACTCAGGAATGGCAAAATGGATAGACGGTCTGATTTTATTCCAAAAATCCTAATAAGTGCTGTTGAAGCTGACAGAATCATCCCGTTGGCAACATGGCTAATCATCACTTGCAAAGTAGAAATCGTTACTTATAAATTAGAAATGGCTAATCATTTCTTATAAATTACTTATAAATTAGAAATGCCTTGCCCGAAATTTAGCCATATGAGGAAGAGATCGTGCTTGAAACTCAAGCACACAGAACAACGCCCTTCCTCTGGCCCTATTGTTGAACCAGCCAACGGATCCTCTCCCCAGATTCCCTGTGTCTAAAAGTGCCAGGTTCAGGCCTCCGTGTAGGTCTGCGGAGGTTGGCCATGCAATAAAAAGAGGTCCCTTCAGGACACAAGTCATGACTTTTGAGGCTGCCCTGGTCATCTTGTCATTAGACAGAAGCTGCTGGACTCACCTTGACACAGGTCCATTTCCATTCCTTCCTCGCCTCCTGATTAGTGATCCCTTGCAGACAGAGCTGTTACCTCCTCTGCAAGAGAGGGGCTGCTGTCTCTTCGGTCCCTCCCAAATACTGTTCTCATTATGCTATAAAATACTGGAATGGTTGACTAGAGGAGGCAGGAATCTCCCAATGGCCTCAAGTTCAAGGCCATTTTTTTACCCAAAGAATCAATGATTCTGAACTATTTAATCTTTTCAGTAGCTTCTAAAGGGAGGCTGTGCTTTCTCTTTAATCAGGGGTGGCAGAAACATAGTATGTGTGTCACACCTGTCCCCTGCTGCGTCAGTGGCAAGTCATTACTAAACAGTTTCAGGATTCCTTGTTATTGAGTCTATAGGCAAACTCAACCAATGCCTCTTGGCTCAGTCCTCCAAGCCCTCCAAGCAACAGCAGCATCAGCTGGGAGCTTGTTACAAAAGCAGATTCTCAGGCCCCACCCTTCCCAGAACGAATGAATCAGAATCTGTCTTTTAACAAGATCCCTGGGTATTTCACATGCACATTAAGGTTTGAGAAGCACTGCTCCAGACAGCCACCCTGATCCATCAGAGTTGGCATGCCCAATGAAATCAACCTACTCATAATCTCTAGTCTAAACTTCCCCATCCCTCGTGCCTTTTGAATGGACTTTTGGAGAAATGGTATAAAGTCTGTCCGTGTGAGTGATTGGTCCTCAAAAGCCAACTCATGGATTTCCTTCCCCTTTCCATCCTCCAGTCCATGGTCCTCCTGCTTCAGAGTCAGCGTCAGTACATATTTGAGTATGACTCCTCCGACCGTCTCCACGCCGTCACCATGCCCAGCGTCGCCCGGCACAGCATGTCCACGCACACCTCCATTGGCTACATCCGCAACATTTACAACCCACCTGAAAGCAATGCTTCGGTCATCTTTGACTACAGTGATGATGGCCGAATCCTGAAGACGTCCTTTTTGGGCACCGGGCGCCAGGTATTCTACAAGTATGGGAAACTCTCCAAGTTATCAGAGATTGTCTATGACAGTACTGCTGTCACTTTTGGGTACGACGAGACCACTGGTGTTTTGAAGATGGTCAACCTCCAAAGTGGGGGCTTCTCCTGCACCATCCGGTACCGGAAGATTGGCCCGCTCGTGGACAAGCAGATCTATAGGTTTTCTGAGGAAGGCATGGTCAATGCCAGGTTCGACTACACCTATCATGACAACAGCTTCCGGATCGCAAGCATTAAGCCCGTCATAAGTGAAACTCCCCTTCCTGTTGACCTCTACCGCTATGATGAGATTTCGGGCAAGGTGGAGCACTTTGGCAAGTTTGGAGTTATCTATTATGACATCAACCAAATCATTACCACCGCCGTGATGACCCTCAGCAAACACTTTGACACCCACGGGAGGATCAAGGAAGTTCAGTACGAGATGTTCAGGTCCCTCATGTACTGGATGACGGTGCAATATGACAGCATGGGAAGAGTGATCAAGAGGGAGCTAAAACTGGGGCCCTATGCCAACACCACCAAGTACACCTATGACTATGACGGAGATGGGCAGCTTCAGAGTGTGGCTGTCAATGACCGCCCGACCTGGCGCTACAGCTATGACCTCAACGGGAACCTTCACTTGCTGAACCCGGGCAATAGTGTGCGCCTTATGCCCTTGCGCTATGACCTCCGGGATCGGATAACCAGACTTGGCGATGTGCAGTACAAAATTGACGATGATGGCTATCTGTGCCAGCGAGGGGCTGACATCTTCGAGTACAACTCCAAGGGCCTCCTGACGAGAGCCTACAACAAGGCCAGTGGGTGGAGCGTCCAATACCGCTATGATGGTGTGGGGCGGCGGGCTTCCTACAAGACCAACTTGGGCCACCATCTGCAATATTTCTACTCTGACCTCCACAACCCAACTCGCATCACCCATGTCTACAATCACTCCAATTCAGAGATAACCTCACTCTACTATGACCTCCAAGGTCACCTCTTTGCCATGGAGAGCAGCAGTGGGGAGGAGTACTACGTTGCCTCAGATAACACAGGGACTCCCCTGGCTGTGTTCAGCATCAATGGTCTCATGATCAAACAGTTGCAATATACAGCCTATGGGGAGATTTACTATGACTCCAACCCCGACTTCCAGATGGTCATTGGCTTCCATGGGGGACTCTACGATCCCCTGACCAAACTGGTCCACTTCACTCAACGTGATTATGATGTGCTGGCTGGACGATGGACCTCTCCAGACTACACCATGTGGAAAAATGTGGGCAAGGAACCAGCCCCCTTTAACCTGTACATGTTCAAGAGCAACAATCCTCTCAGCAATGAGCTGGATTTAAAGAACTACGTGACAGGTGAGGACACTGCTGCCTCAGTTGGGCAGTGGCTCCCATGGGGTGGTTGTCCTGGTACACCATTGGGAACCTCAAAAGAAGGTCTTATGTCTTATACTAGGAGAATGTGGAGAACTGTAAACCCTGGGCTGTACAGTATCTAGGACAGTCAAGTGACAGCAGTACAGAGCAGTCACCAAGTCAGTCTGAAGATGTCCTGACCATTTGCAAGTCCATTTAGTTGAAATGAGTTTTATAAGAGGCTTTTTACCCCCACAGAGGAAAACCACCGTAGGAAGAGGGAAAGAAAGGGACTCTAGTGTCAGAGCTATCTGGTTCCAATTCTCCTCCTCGATTTATAAACCAGTGGGCCATGGGCTACTTGTCCAATCTCTCTGAGCTGTAGTTTCCTTCTCTGTGAAAGGACACTCATAAAACCATCCCAGAGAGTGGT
Source organism: Myotis davidii (assembly GCF_000327345.1). Lineage (NCBI taxonomy): Eukaryota > Metazoa > Chordata > Mammalia > Chiroptera > Vespertilionidae > Myotis > Myotis davidii. Next base: position 14,390,090 of record NW_006292696.1, read on the forward strand.
CTTGAAAAGTACATGAACTCTAATGTAGGTGAATTCTAGTACCTGGCACTTAGACAGTGGATGTTCACCAAAGGGCATCTGCTCATGCTGTTAACATCATCGTCACTAGTGAAGCAATGAGTTAGCCTCGGGATGGAGATGACTAAGACCCAGTTCCCCACCTCACCCCCAGGGTGGCAGGACACACATACAAATAACCAATGATAACACAAAGCAGAATTAAGTCTGTGCTACCTTACAGGTACCTGTTATTTATTCAACAAGCATTTCTAGAGTGACCAGGCTAGTTTCTGGGGAATACAATGCTGAACAAGACAAACACCTTTCTCTCAAAGGGTGTGTGTGTGTGTGTGTGTGTGTGTGTGTGTGTGTGTGACTTAAGATTTTTAAAGTTTGATGTACTACAGAAGGGTCCCAAGGGTCAAACTGGGCCTGATGAAGGTGATCTTGGTTGGCAGAAATGGGCTCAAGGCTGGAGAAGAACTATGAGCAAAAGTCAGGACACAGGAAGCTTTGACAGGGTATGAAGAGAGACATCAGAGAGGATCTTCTCCACTTACATGTCCATCCATCCATTCACCCATTCAACAAATATTTTCATAGCATCTAACATATACTTAGAACCAGAGATGCAGTGGAGAGCAAGTTAAAGTCCCCGTCCTCGGGGAAATAAGCAAGGAAGTCTGGATGGATGGATGGATGGATGGATGGATGGATGGAGATCCAAAGAGACCAACTTCCAGCAAAGAAGCCAAGGCCATCTCGCCTGCCCATGCATTATAGAGGAACAACACGGGGACCCCAAGTCCAAGGCCCCCAGTTCCAAGAAACTTAACAGCTTTTGGCCATGGGCCAGAGAGGCATCAAGCCTAAGGGGCCCCAACCTTCCCATGACAAGGAGTCACTTGTCCGTCCCCCAGATAGGAAAGGAAGCAGCAGTTACCAGGAGCACCGCACGGCCCACTATGTCCCGTGCTGCAGAGAGAAATAGTTCGACCTTAACGATCAACCTGTGGCTATGCCGTGCCTCATCGACAAGTTCCAGGTCCTTTCCAGCCGACAAGCAGCGGGTACCTGTGAGCCCAGGAGCTCCGGCCACGCTGGTTCCCTCCCCTTCTCCCCCCTGCACCTCGTTGGGAGGCACTCCCATGCTACTCTGCCAGGCTTCCTCTCTTCCCTGTGGCTTAGCCTGACTTTTGACCCCAGGTCACTGCAGTTTTAAATTAAAGCCCCTCTCAGGAAAACACACACACATATGTATATAGTTTCAGATAATGATAAGTGCGATGAAGAGAAATAAAATAGGCTAAAGGGTTAGAGAGTGATAGGCAGCGTCTACGTGGGTGCTCACAGAGGCCTCTCTGAAAAGGTGGCGTTTGAGCAGATCTTTATGAAATGGGAGGGAGAGGGCAACGGGAGGAACAGTGTCCCAGACAGAGGAAATGGTGTGTGTGGGGGCGGGGGGTGCATAGCAGAAGGCTCTCCCACCGCCCAAACTGTGTTTCCCTAAGCCCTGCTGGGCGCTGGATACCTTAGGGATGGATCAGCCAGAGGCACATTTTTAAAAGCCCTCAAAATGAGCTGAACAGGTGCCTACAGCTGCCAAGGCCCAAGCAAAATCATTCGCAGAGTACACTCGACCTCACTGACCCCCTCAGCCACTTTCCTGGTTCTTCTGAAAGGGGGCGGGGGGGACCTTTTTGCTCTTCCTGGCGGCTCAGGGGGCACACGAAGTTCAGTGGTAGAGGGGACCCAGAAAATAAACTGGAGCGGGGAAGAAAACCCACCAGGAGCAGTGAGAGCTGGCTGGCTCCTTCTCGGCCTGGTTTAGGGGAGGGGGCTGCTGCCTTTCAATACAAAGGGCGGACCCCTTCCTTCGTCCGAAGGTAGGGGCGAGAGAGAAAAAGCAGAAGGCTCTTGCTTTGGCCTCCTGAGTCTCAGGAAAAGGGGGGGAAGCTGGTGTTTTGAACTGGCAGATACCAGATGGTCGCTCTGGGTGTCCTGAGTTGTAGTCACTCTGTTAGGGGGTTGGGAGGGGGGGGGGGCCTCCCCCTGTTCATGGGGACTGAGGTCGGTCCTGGGCTGTGGGCTGCCTGGGCCCAGGGGGCTGCTGCTGTCTTCACTGGAAGGAGGGGCGGCTTCATGGGCGCTGGGCTCAGGCCGGGAGCCGTCCATGGGCCCTCCGCTGCGCTTGGTCTCGACGTCCTCACCTTATGGTAGGCTAGCTGCTGGGTGGCCTGGGGCGGAAGGACCTTCTGTATCTGGAATCTGGGTGGGGGCACCCACTCATCTAGTTGTGGGTCCCCCTCCAATGGGGCTGTCTCTTTAGGTTCTACCCGTTTGGTGCCGGGTCCCTGGGCCTCGCACAAAGCCAAGTCCATAGAGGAAGGTGGGGGAAGCCCCCCTCTGGGCCTCCCCGCAGGGTCTTCAGCTCGCTTCCCTGCGCTGCCTGTTTCCGCCACCACGGCTGGTGGGGCAGCTGGGCAAGGCCGGCGGTGAATCCATTCACCCAGTATCTACGTGGACTGGGGGGGAACCTGAGGGGGGCGAAGGGGCTGCCCTTCACTGGCAACCCCCTGGGCCCAGTTACGTGAGCAGTTTCTGCACCTTCTCTCCTTCCACAGTCTCTCCAAGGCTGCGCAGAGGCGGGGCTTCTGTAACAGCTGCCTGGGAACCCGAGGCATCCGCCTGGGTGTCCTTCCTGTTGATGGATCCGTAACCATTCGGACCTGGAACTGCCGGGCAGCACCGGCCAGTCCGTCT
>NW_006292696.1:14393177-14393875 GCF_000327345.1 Myotis davidii
AGGTCGGTCCTGGGCTGTGGGCTGCCTGGGCCCAGGGGGCTGCTGCTGTCTTCACTGGAAGGAGGGGCGGCTTCATGGGCGCTGGGCTCAGGCCGGGAGCCGTCCATGGGCCCTCCGCTGCGCTTGGTCTCGACGTCCTCACCTTATGGTAGGCTAGCTGCTGGGTGGCCTGGGGCGGAAGGACCTTCTGTATCTGGAATCTGGGTGGGGGCACCCACTCATCTAGTTGTGGGTCCCCCTCCAATGGGGCTGTCTCTTTAGGTTCTACCCGTTTGGTGCCGGGTCCCTGGGCCTCGCACAAAGCCAAGTCCATAGAGGAAGGTGGGGGAAGCCACCCTCTGGGCCTCCCCGCAGGGTCTTCAGCTCGCTTCCCTGCGCTGCCTGTTTCCGCCACCACGGCTGGTGGGGCAGCTGGGCAAGGCCGGCGGTGAATCCATTCACCCAGTATCTACGTGGACTGGGGGGGAACCTGAGGGGGGCGAAGGGGCTGCCCTTCACTGGCAACCCCCTGGGCCCAGTTACGTGAGCAGTTTCTGCACTTTCTCTCCTTCCACAGTCTCTCCAAGGCTGCGCAGAGGCGGGGCTTCTGTAACAGCTGCCTGGGAACCCGAGGCATCCGCCTGGGTGTCCTTCCTGTTGATGGATCCGTAACCATTCGGACCTGGAACTGCCGGGCAGCACCGGCCAGTCCGTCTGAC
>NW_006292696.1:14394039-14407244 GCF_000327345.1 Myotis davidii
CCGCCACCCACGTGCGCTCCCCAGCCTTGCGCCCCAGGAAGGCGGCTTTCCTGGTTCCAGTGGTTCAGACTCAATAAATGTGAATTAAATCAGGTTGAACCAAGTCCAACAAAATTAAATGCGGAAACTGTTAGAAAGAGTCTGACATAAACGGTAGTGTTAGGGAAGCCACGTGGCCTGGGCTGATGTTTCCCGTCCCAGCTGGACCAGGGAGCTGGGGGGAGAGCAGGGCCAGGCACACGCCCACACCTGCTGCCCCGCCACGGGGAGGGGACCCCTGGAGCGGGGACCCCCGCGGAGAATACCAACTCTTCTCCACTCTGTGCATGGTGGCTCATCTGTAACCTCATCTCAGTGAGCCTTCATTTGCCACTTAGGAGAACAGCGGAGTGGTTGAACTTGCGCTCGCCATTTAAGCAGAAGAATAATTAAGATGTAGTCGGTAGGAACCGGAAGCGCGGAACCTTCTCTCTAGTGCCCAAGAGCATCTTGGCTGTTGGGAAATTGCTCTCTGAATGCAAGAGGCTCCCTGGAGAGCGGGCGGGGGAGGCCCCGTCAGCAGCTCCAAGACACCTGGGCTGGAGCAGAGGGGCAGCTGCCAGGAAGGGGCGACAGAGGTCAGGAAAGATTCCTTTCCCACTCACGGGCTCCAAAAATGCAGCCTTTTTAACAGTTGTGGGGTTTTTTAATATTTTTTAAATGTTTTTATTGGTTCTAGAGAAAGAGAGAGAGGGAGAAATAGAAACATTGATGAGAGAGAACCATCTATCAGCTGCCTCCTGCACACCCCCTACTAGAGATCAAGCCCGCAACCCAATCATGTGCCCTGACCGAGAATTGAACCCGTGACCTCTTGGTGCATGGGACATGTTCAATCCACTGAGCCACGATGGCAGGACTTAACAGTTCTTTTTTTAAGGTGATATATTGATGATTGCTATGTCTGTGATTAAAAGGTATTAGTAAAAAGGCAGGGAGACAGATGTCCCTCCCAATGTTAGCATCCCAGGAGACACCCGAGTCCTGGACAAACCTGGACCAGAGCCCAGGCCAGAGCCTGGTCTGTCCTCAGGCCATGAGCACGTTCTGGCCTTGCCCATCACTTGTTGTGTAACTTGAACAAACGTCTTAACCTTTCTGAGCTTTGGGTTCTTCATCAGCAAAATGGTGAGAATAACAGTTCTCCCCCATGGGATTGGGAAAAGTAAATGAATTGTGACTTGTAACGCACTTGGCCCAGCACGAAGGCGAATGGAATGTGGTTGCTATGCATACACAGCAATGAACTTGGACATGGGAACTTTGTAGATGAAGAGTGGGGACGCCACCCCTGCATCATTTTCTGGGGTGTGGAGGGAGGACTCTCCAGCTCCACCCTGAAACAGATCCAAATTCTGCTCTGAGTGGCATGGATTTGGCAAACCGGAAACCCCAACAAATTTGGAGCCAAGTGAACCTCTTAGGTGTCACCCACCATGACTTGCATTTTCCTCCCACCCCTTGTCCTGAGTGGGTCTTTGGGTTTATAACCCAAGGCACCTGTGAGCATAAAGTCAGATTTTGTAGGGTTTCCTTTCCCTCAGTGAGGAGGAAGGCGCCTCCTCCTTCTTCCCGCACCCCCTCCTCCCATCTATGCTTAGCACCAAGCAGTGTGCTGACAGCAGGTTTTGGAGAGAGAACGTGCTTCCAGATGCGTTGAAGAACCTGAGAAGAGGGAGGGAATGAGCTCTTAGGGGGCACCAGGTTGCCAGATGTTTAAGGAGCCCGTCACGTACCAGTGACTTCCAAGGGAGGAGGGGGCTTGTGGTGCCAGGTGTGCCTCCCGCCGAATGGAGGAGGAGACCAGCAACTCGAATAAACACTTTACAGAAGGTTTAGACTCAGAAACCAAGCCATGTTAGAAGGTAAAAAAAGGCAGGTGGCATGAGGAATTATTATTATTCGTGGGTGTGGCCCTTCAAATCCCTGGTCTCAAAGGCAGGGACCAGGAATCACCTCCTGAGTGCTGGGAGGATCCTACAGGGGAAAGACCTCTTTGCCTTTCAGGGAACTCCCCACACAGCCCACGTGTCTGTGAAGGTGTGCAGATGAGGTACTAAGCAGCATGGAAACACAGATGGGGACCTTAGTCTCTTTTCAGTCCTCCTTGTATTCCTCCCAATCAGTTGAGGCAGGAAAGTCTACCCTGGACACTGGGATGTGTTTGCCACCTCATTAACACTCCTAATCTCCCTTTTTAATGGAGAGAGCAGATCTAAGACTCCCTCAGTAGCTGGCAACAAAATCATGCTCAATTTAATTGCATCGATTGTTTTCTTCATTTTAATTTTACAGTTATTTTCTGTTTGCATCAAGTGAGTCTGCTTTCTCCTTGATGGTAGTAGCAATGTCTGTCTTTAAAAATGGACTGAGGGAAGCCCTGGCCATGTGGCTCGGTTGGGTGTCAACCCATGCACTGAAAGATTGCCAGTTTGATTCTAGGTTGGTCAGTTTGTGGGTGTGCAGGAGGCAACCAATCACTGTCTCGCTCTCACATCAATAATTCTCTCTCCTCCCCTCCTCTCTCTCTAAAAATCCATTTTAAAAATAATTTTTGAAAAATGTTAAGAGCTTTCTTCAAGAAAAAATGGACTGGCTTAAGTGAAAAAGAAAACTTTATTTTTCCGAAATCAGGAAGTAAATGCCCGCGCAGGTGATATGTAGATATGGCCAAACAATGGTGCCGAGGCCATTCAAAAATGAATGGCCATTCAAAAATGAATATCCACAGTTGGGAAAGCCAGGCTCTACAGCATCCGGCACAAAACAGCTTCTTCGTCAATATGTGATTTTTGCTGCATGAAAGCCAGGCTTCTCTCTGCTGGATGCTGACACACTTTTGAAGGCAATCTCAAGCCTGCATTGATAAATAATTCTTAAATGGGCTAGCGCTAATATGTCATTGCCAAGTCGCTCAAGGGACTACTGTGCCCAAGGCCAACGAATGCATCATGAATCCCAGATTCTCTCCCATTCAAGGGTCCTTACAAGCCTGTATGTTTAGTACCAAAGTCATGCCGAACCAGTTTTGCTCAGTGGATAGAGCGTCGGCCTGCGGACTGAAGGGTCCCAGGTTCAATTCCGGTCAGGGGCATGTACCTTGGTTGCGGGCGCATCCCCCGTGTTGACCTCAGGCGGGCACATGTCCTCTCTGAGCCTCAGTTGCCTGGTACGAAAGCTTGAATATAATCACAGGCCCACCCAACAGTGATGTGGTAGGTTCTCTATAACATGGTAGCAATAACAAAGCTCTAATACATGGACAGGATGGCTCTCCCATATTTAAAAAAATGTTCAGTGTTTACTTCATTCATTCATTCATTCATTCATTCCAGGGACACTTACTGAGCACCTATTTTGTTCCAAGCATTGTTGTAGGGCTTGGGGGGACATCAGTGACTAAAATAGATTTTTTTTTTACTCCCTGCCCTTGTGAAGCTTACATTCTGACAGTAGCCAGTAGGTATAATACACATGCATGTTGGAATGTGACTACTGGGGGGCAAAGGGAACGAGCAGAGAAAGGAGACTTGGGATTTTTGGGGGTGGGGGCAGGTGGTAAATGTGGTGGTTGGGGTTGGCCCCATTGGAAAGGCAGCATCTGAGAAGACTTGAAAGAGGTGAGGGAGCCGGAAGATACTTTTCAGGACATGCATTCCAGGCCCTGAGATGAGTGTGCACCTGGCATGATGGAGCTATAGCAGAGGCTGGAGCTGAGGGAACAAGGGGAGAAGGTAAAGCCAGAGAGACCTCGGGCGAGGGTCCTTAGAGACCATCAGGAGGACTTGGGCTTTTTCATGGAGAGAAATGGGGGAGGGGCATGGCATGTTCGCAGCAGAGGAATGACAGGGCCTGCTCCATGTTTAAAGGCTCCTTCCGGCTGCTGTGCTGATAAGGCATGTGGGGTCCGAGGTGGAAGCAGGGAAGCCAGTAAGAAGTCCAGGCAAGAGGTGATGGGCCAGGGTTGAGGTGGTGAAAATGGCAAGAAGTAGACACAGATTCTGGATCTATTTGTAAAGTAAAGGATTGAATATGACCCAGCAATTTCACATCGAGGTATATGATCAAGAAAACTGAAAACAGCCACTGGCATGGCTCAGTGGTTGAGCATCAACCTGTGAACCAGGAGACCATGATTCAGTTCCCAGTCAGGGCATGTGCTCAGGTTGTGGGCTCGATCCCCAGTGTGGGGCATGCAAGAGGCAGCCCATCAATGATTCTCTCATCACTGATGTTTCTCTCTCTCTCTCTCCCTCTCCCTTCCTCTCTGAAATCAATAAAAGTCAATAAACTATATTTTTTTTAAAAAGAAAACTGAAAACAGGCTTTTTCTTTTGTTTTTTAATCCTCACTCAAGGATATTTTTCCATTGATTTTTAGAGAAAAGAGAGAGAGAAAGAGAGAGAGAGAGAAACTTTGATTGAGAGAAAAACATCAGTTGGTTGATCCCCGATCCCCACATGCACTCCAATTGGAGGGGGGGGATTGAACCAGCAACCTTTTGGTGTACTGGACGACACTCCAACCAAATGAACCGAGAATTGAACCCATGACCTTCAGTCCAAGGGCCAACTCTCTAACCATTGACCAAAATTGTCCAGGGCTAAAAACAGGTTTTCAACAAAAACCTGTGCACCAGTGGTCATAGCAGCATTGTTCATAATAGTAAGGAAAAAAGGTATAAACAACCCAAATATTCATAAACTAATGAATGGATAAACAAAATGTAGTATATCCAAACAATGGAATATTCTTTAGCCATAAAAAGGAATGCTAAGCTCTGGCCCATGTCACTCAGTTGGTTGGGTGTTGTCCCATGCACTGAAAGGTTTTAGGTTTGATTCCCAGTCAGGGCACATGCCCAGGTTGCGTTTTGTTTGTTTGTTTGCTTGTTTTGTTTTGTTCTTTTGCTTTTTAAATATTTGTTTAAATATATTTTTATTGATTTCAGAGAGGAAGGGAGAAGGAGAGAGATAGAAACATCAATGATGAGAGAAAATCATTGATCGGCTTGCCTCTTGCACAACCCCTACTGGGGACCAAGCCCACAACCCCAGGCCAGCCCACAAGCCCACATGCCCTTGACCAGAATTGAACCTGGGACCTTTCTTTCAGTCTACAGGCTGACACTCTATCCACTGAGCCAAACCAGCCAGGGCAGGTTGAGGGTTTCAAAGGAGAATGGGAAGAGAATGGGAGACAATAAGTATAGAAAATTATTTTAAGGTTGAGAAACTTTTTGAAAGGGGGATAAGAAATGAGTGATGGCTAAAGGGAGAAGTAGAGACAAGGGAGGAATTGTTTAAGGTGGACATTTAGTAGCATGTTTGTATGCTGATGAGGTTGATCCATTGAAAGAAGAGGACATTGGTGACATTGGATGGCCCGGGGGCAGAGGGGCGGGGGGAGTTGCTGGAGTGATGCTCTTGAGTGGCCAGGAAAGGATGTGACCTAGTGCGTAAGTGGAGGGTTGACTTAAACAGCTCCAGGAAGAAGGTGGGGAATATGGGCACGGATGCTGGTAGAGAGTTTAGGGAAACTCCCCTCTAGCTGCATCAGTTTTCTCACGGTCAGCCGCTAGAGGGAGGAAGGGAAAGCAGAGATGAGAAGATGTAAAATCACCCAGGAGAATGGGAGGATGCCTGAGTGGAGGAAGGGAACGTAGTCAGATGGCCAGGCAACTAGCAGTGGTTCTCAACCTGTGGGTCGTGACCCCTGAAAATACATCCTGCATATCAGATATTTACATTATGATTCATAACAGTAGCAAAATTACAGTTATGAAGTAGCAACGAAAATAATTTTATGGTTGGGGGGGGGGGGTCACCACAGCATGAGGAACTGTATTAAAGGGTCGCGGCATTAGGAAGGTTGAGAACCACTGACCACACAATTAGGGTTGGTGGTCTGGAATTTAAAGTGGAACAGTCAGCATGATTACATTCGTTTCTCCAGGCACATTCAGCTGCACAGCTCCAAACATGGAATGAGCAAAGACTCAAATTTAACCAAAACTGTGACTTCAACAAGCAAGTGTGAAGAAGTGAGAAAGGGGAGAATCTGCGCCTATACACAAGGGAATGAGTCTAATGCTTGGCCATGGAATGTGTGCTCAGTGAGAGAAGCAGAGAGACCAAGATATGGAGGGATGAGGGAAAGAGGTTTAGGATGGATTGAAGGTTCTAGGGAGGGGAGAGGGTCAAGGAGTATGCATGTCAGGTTACAAAACTGAGTATCCTGGCAGTGGTCCCAGGGTGATGTGCATGAAAATGACATGACAAAAGATGAGAATGACTGGTGATGAGGTCCAGAGGATGAGAATGAGCGAGGGAGGATTATCAAGGAACTAAGAGGGCAGGGAGTTGAAGGATCAAGTGCTTGTATAATGAAATCACTAAAAATGAATTCAGGAGCAGAGATGGAGAATGACAGTGGAGAAGAAAAGCATGAAGAAATGCAGGTGAGTGGCCTGTTGTCAGTAATGACTGCAACAAGGAGCTCTCATATCTCAGGTTCAGTGATTGTAGGAGAAGCACACAGACCAGCGTCCACGGGGAAAGAGATGATTTCAGAGCAGGAAGGGAAAGGAGCCTTAGGAAGGAGGTTGATGACATGGGGGACTTTGCTGCTGATGAATGTGAATTCCAGAGCCCAGTGGACATGTTTCGGGAGTCGGGTAGAAGGCGTGATGTTGGGGTGCCGATGGTGTGGGTGAGGCTGTGAGTGTGGTGAGGAATGGATGTCCAGGACTCTCCACTGGTCACTGGGGGAGGAGGCCAGGTGCTCTGGGGGACACAGTCTTCCTATGAGAGTTGGGGCCATTCAGTGGAGGGCAGGACCCAGGGGGCAGGAGGTATGATTCCCAATGCAAGAGACTCGATCTCGCCTTCTAGCGGGAGGAGGGCAGTCTTACTCTGAGCGCACAGGGCTCTCTTTTGGCCTCTCCTTGAAGAGTAGTCACCTGAGCCAAGGGGCTCAGGAGCCAGAGGACTCTGCATTTCACGCACTCACAGACTCTCCTTTCCATCTCGAGCCAGCATAGGGCAGCACCCCACCCAGATGTCCTGCGCAGTGTCCACGATCACCACTTACCCATCCAGCTGATCACTGTATCTCTAGCTTCTAAACACACCCACTGGCCTGTAATAGATGTTCCCTTACATACTTGCCCAGTAGAAGGGGAGGGTGACTGGGTGGAGCAATCCACGTGCCAGGCACTGTGGTAAGCCCTTCCCATGGGTTTTCTCCTTCAGCCCTCACAACAACCCAACGAGATCGGCACAGGGGTTACCCAAGTCCCATCTGAGGAGCCTAAAGCATAGAGAAAGGGCAGGAGCTTGCCCAAGGTCACACGGCGAGGGCATTTGAAACTAGATCTATGATCTACCTCGCTCCATCACTGGTCTTCTAAGTCACCACATGGGGGGCTAACAACTGACCAAGTGAGGGAGGACATCTTCTTCCTCGAACCGATGCAAAGAAGCTCTGGGTCTGAACCAGGAGACCTTCAGAGGCTCCTGCCTCCCTCTCCTGTTGGATTCACACCCACCCATCCATTTTATTTTGCTCTCCTTCCAAAATCCCCTATTGCTTCCCACCCACGGTGATTTCAGAAGCCCTTGTTTTTTTTTCCACCCTAGATGTGAAAAGCTGGCTTGTGATGTTTGGATTTCAGCTCAGCAACATCATTCCTGGCTTCCCAAGAGCCAAAATGTATTTCGTGCCTCCTCCCTATGAACTGTCAGAGAGCCAAGCAAGTGAGAATGGACAGGTAAGCGGGGGTTCCTGCCAAGAACACGAAGGACTGTCACCGTTCCCTTTTGCAAACAGAACTGCATGGGAGCCAAGGGCACGTGGGCAGAGGGGGAAACACCAGAGCTGGGTATAAAAGATGTATGAACCGCTGTGGCTTCCCAGGAAAGCCAGCGTCAATGCTGTCACCTCTCTGGCCCAGCACGCATTTCTTCAGAACCTCGATTACAACCTTAATTGTGGTATCATGGGCTGTTCAGTATATACCCTTGAGTGACTCCTTGATTAACAACAGCACAGAGAAATCTAGCAGCAACCTACCATCTGCACTGCCTGTAATACCATAAACCTTTCGGCTTTTATGGGGCATCATAAAACGATGCTTTGCCGTTTCTGTCCCATTAAAGCATATTTTTATGCCCCGCATAAAACGTCAGGGTTTTATGGCCCAAACGTATACAGATTGAGTTTTCAGTACATAATCTGTACTTGGTTCTCTCGGTGATGACCGAGGGGTGGTCATTTTCCACGTGGGTACAGCTCCGAGCTCTGCCACAAGGGGCTGGTGGGGGTGGGCGGCATGTCCCGTAGCCCCCGCCACGGAACTGGCACTCGGCACCATAAAGGCCTGAGAGGTCCCAGCTGCTCTGGAGAACAGTCCAGACTGTGTAACGAGAGCGACGAGGAGGAGCCGCTGGGTAATTGAGAACAGCCTTTTCTCCGTCCGGCCCCTCGGGGACCACTCAGCGGATGAATAGCCATCATTTCTCTCATTTCTCTAAGTGCCATTACCTCCCCAACACAGCCTCTTCCATTATCCCAGCCTGTCCCCCAACCACCAATGGAGACAAGCTGTAATTTGTGAGGGGAGAACGGAAGGCCACGGCGATAATGGTGATTTCCTCCCTCAGCGGAGCCGGGGTGAAAATCCAAGGCAAATGACTCAGAGCCCGGGGACCATCCCTCGGGCCCACGAAGCCAGGTGCACCTCAGACATGAATATGCTACAAACCACCCAGGGTGTCTGTCTGGTTAGAAGGCGGCTCCTGAGTGAGGTCTGAGATTTCTGGGGTTTTTTTCTATCAGGGCGGGCCCAAGGGTTCCCCCGCTCCCAACCATACTTTGAGTAGCAAGGTCTTAACCCAAGGAAGTTCATGAATATCCAGGGCACTGGCCTCAAAACAATCTAGGTCACGGCAGCCAGGGTCCCAGCTGCTCAAACACACACCCCACCCTTCAGGCCAGGATACGCCTGGGTGTGAAATGGGCAAGGCAGCTGCCGAGCCCTCGGAATGCGGAATGCGGCGACTCTCTTCCTCCTCGAAGGGACAGACCAGGCGAGTGGGGAGGCCTGGGCGCGGGTGCCAGCGAGGTGGCAAACCCCCATACCGTCGTTTTAGTTAGGGGCACAGTTCCAGCGGACAGGCCACACCACCAGAGTCCCTGGGAACCGCCAGCCTGTCCCAGTCTCAAAGGTAAGCCGAGCCCAGCCGGTGTGGCTCAGTTGGTTGAGCTTCGTCCCCTGCACCAGGGGGTCACCTGTTCGATTCCTGCCCAGGGCACATGCCCTGGTTGTGGGCTCGATCCCCAATAGGGCATGTGCAGGAGGCAGCCGATCGATGTTGGTGTTTCTGTCTCTCTCCCTCTCCCTTCCTCTCTCTAATATCAATAAAAACATGTTTTAAAAACAGCCAGTGCAGCCCTAACCGGTTTGGCTCAGTGGATAGAGCTTCGGCCTGCGAACTGAAAGGTCCCAGGTTCGATTCCGGTCAAGGGCATGTACCTTGGTCGCAGGCACATCCCCAGTAGGGGGTGTGCAGGAGGCAGCTGATTGATGTTTCTCTCTCATGGATGTTTCTAACTCTCTATCTCTCTCCCTTCCTCTCCATAAAAAATCAATAAAATATATTTTTTAAAAAAACAGCCAGTGCATGTCATCAAAGACGCAAGCCTCGGTCCTGCGGGGAGGCCGAGCTTTACCCTTTCTGTCACAAGCTTCCCAGCCTGTGCCCACGGACTCAGCTCTCGTGTTTTCTTCCGCCCGCAGCTCATCACAGGGGTCCAGCAGACGACAGAGAGGCACAACCAGGCCTTCCTGGCCCTGGAAGGGCAGGTCATTTCTAAGAAGCTGCACGCCAACATCCGCGAGAAAGCCGGCCACTGGTTTGCCACCACCACGCCCATCATCGGCAAAGGCATCCTGTTCGCCATCAAAGAAGGGCGGGTGAGCACGGGCGTGTCCAGCATCGCCAGCGAGGACAGCCGCAAGGTGGCGTCCGTGCTGAACAACGCCTACTACCTGGACAAGATGCACTACAGCATCGAGGGCAAGGACACCCACTACTTTGTGAAGATCGGCGCGGCCGACAGCGACCTGGTCACGCTGGGCACCACCATCGGCCGCAAGGTGCTGGAGAGCGGGGTGAACGTGACCGTGTCGCAGCCCACGCTGCTGGTCAACGGCAGGACTCGAAGGTTCACCAACGTCGAGTTCCAGTACAACACGCTGCTGCTCAGCATCCGCTACGGCCTCACCCCCGACACCCTGGACGAAGAGAAGGCCCGCGTGCTGGACCAGGCCCGACAGAGGGCCCTGGGCACCGCCTGGGCCAAGGAGCAGCAGAGGGCCAGGGACGGGCGCGAGGGGAGCCGCCTGTGGACTGAGGGCGAGCGGCAGCAGCTCCTGAGCGCGGGCCGCGTGCAGGGGTACGAGGGCTACTACGTGCTTCCCGTGGAGCAGTACCCAGAGCTCGCAGACTGTAGCAGCAACATCCAGTTCTTAAGACAGAACGAGATGGGAAAGAGGTAACACAATCGCCGGCTGCCATCCCGTGTCTGGATGGCTCAGCGGGAGTAACTGTCCTCTCCTCTCCTAAGGAGATGAAGACCTAACAGGGGCACTGAGGCCGGGCTGCCTTGGGGACCAGTGGCAAGCAAGCTCACATTTTTTGAGTTCCAATGCTACTGACCAAGCGAGACGTCCCACCTCCCAAAGCAGACTAAAGCCCGGCTGACGATTCCGAGAGAAAAACAAAAACAAAAACAACAACACACAAAACAAACGAATGAATGAACGAACGAACGAACGCACACACACCATGTTCCAAGTTCCCCTAACATACGACCCACTTGTTCTGGGTCTACACAGGAAAGAGATGTCCAAAAGGAACAAAAGAGAAAACACACACACACACACACACACGCAAATAAAACGAAAAGCAAAACAAACACACGACTGAAAAACAAAGAGATGAAGGCGAGCAGGCCTCCTGTGCTATTACCTCACTGACTCGCAGGTGAGCGACGCAGAGACTCCCCTGGGACGGCAACCCCGGACCCGGCCCAACCAGCTGAGGAGACCCAATCAGACTGCTTGATGGACAAACTACTACCGACGTTTTTTTCGTTTCAATACAGGTGCATTTAAAACACGACTTGGGGAGGGGGGGCGATTTGTGCGTAGCGACTGGGGAGGGGGGCGTACACGTGAAAGAGTGAGCACTGGACATACTTTTTAAAGAAAAATTTAAAGAAAAAAAAACACGAGAGGGGGAGCAGAAAAAGGAAATTCCAACGTCAAAGCGAAATAATACCGTTCAGCACTTAACCCTCAGGTCCCGACACCGTGGGGCCTGAGCTCACCTATGGGAGCGCAGAGTGTACCCTTCCCTTCAGAACGGCGGCTCTCGTCCCCGCAGGGGGATTTCATACTCTTTTGTCTTTGAAGACTCCATTGTGGACAGTAATCCGCAGTCACAGGGTGTAGTCCGTCTAGATTCCGTAGTTCGTGGGTTATCAGTTGCAGTAGAGGTGTGGCATCGTGACACTCTTGCTAACGGGCACCACTTCCGATCACCCTGTACATACCTTAGCCTCGAGGCACAATCACTGTTTCCGGTTTAAAAATTCTTAGTGTGTTTGTTTGGTCCAGAAACTGAGACAATCACATGACAGTCACCACGAGGAGAGAAAACAAAACAAAACAAAAAAAAATTAAAAAAAAAAAAAAAGAAAACCCATCCAAAAAAAACAAACAAACAAAAAGAGTTTAATGCAAAAACACAAAAAAAAAGTCTAATAAGAACTTTGGTACAGGAACTTTTTTGTAATATACATGTATGAATTGTTCATCGAGTTTTTATATTAATTTTAATTTGCTGCTAAGCAAAGACTAGGGACAGGCAAAGATAATTTATGGCAAAGTGTTTAAATGGTTTATACATAAATAAAGTCTCTAAAACTCCTGTGGACACTGGTCTTCTGTGGAAATGCTTTGAGGGGAGGGCACGGTGCAAGTCGCTGGAGAAAGGGGGATGGATACGCTGGTATGTTGAAGTTTTGGAGGAGTTTTTGCTGGAGGTCTCTCAGGGCCCCAGACTGCTCTCCAGTCTAGACTGGTCTCTCCTCACACCTGCAGCCCCCTCTCTCATGACACAGGTGGGCAAGAGAGTCTGGGCTGGGGCCCACGGGCAGTGAGGACCCTCAGGCCCACCCAGGCTAAATGGGTCCCTGCAGGCCTCCCGGGAAGTCAGGGTTCTCCCTGCTAGTTCTGGGAAGTGTTGGCAGGAAATTGACTGCAAACACCTTAACATTTTGGGAGACGTGCATGTGTTTGTATAGTTCTGTGTGTGGAGTGTGTGTATGTCAAGCATGTCAAACTCGCAGCCCACGGGCCGCATGCCTCATTTATTTGGCCAGTGTTAGCCTTTGAGTTTGACATGCTTGGTGTATGTGTTTGTATGTTCTTCCAGATTAGGTCAATTTACTTCAAAATGGGCACACTTAGGGCAACCCAAGTAAAAAGAGGACTTAGGATTTAGATGAATTTTTGTGCACCAATCCTAGTTAGAATATTATCATTCATAGCTAATATTTATAGATGCCGAGAACAGTGCTAAGTGCCCTGCACACAATACTTTCACTTAATCCTCGCCTTTTATTCACTCATCATCATACTGAGAGCTGGCCACGTGCCAGGGCCTGTGCTCAATTGTGGGGATAAACGAGGTGAGTAGACATAAACAGGGGTCCTCACCTCGTGCAACCCACAGTCAGGGTTGCAGAGAGACAATAGTCAAACAATGACACTGGGAAGTGAAGGAAATGACAGGGGTGTTGGTGCCGAAAGGGATAGACTGATAAAGCTGTGACTGCACATAAGTGGGGATGTGAGCTAGACTGGGAGTGTCACGGAAGTTGCTGAGGTCTGAATGTGACGTAGGAGGTAACCAGGGGGAGAGGAGGACATGGGTTCCAGACCAGGGAGCCGCATATGCAAAGGTCCTGTGGTGAGACCACCAACTGGGCCAGAAGGCTCAAGAGGTTGAAACGGGTCAGAAGATACAATGATTGAAGGCTGCATTTTGTCAAACAAACACAAGAGGGAGCCATTTGAATTTCACAAACAAGTGCTC
>NW_006292696.1:14407353-14411272 GCF_000327345.1 Myotis davidii
AAGAGGCTGCTGGCCACTGCAGCCTAAATCGAGCCCCTAAGTCATGCTGCCTCCCGGCCATCTCGCCAGGCGGGTGTTTCCTGGGTGGAAGGAAAGGGAGAGGGAGACTTTGCACCAGGTGTGGGCTCATGCGCCCTGGCAGCATCACCAACAGGTCACGCACACCGGGGCCTGAACGTGTTCCAGAGCCTTCCTCCTCGGAAGCACACGCAAACCCTGCACCCCAAGTGCCGAGGGTTTGGCCCATTATCCGTCAGGGAAAATAACAGGAGGCAGGAAACAGCTCCTCCGTGTGCTCAGGTCCAGCCGCCTTGTTTAACCCGACGGGCACCAGGACCACGTGGACGTGAACCCACAGAACAGCCTCCAGATCGAATCCTGGTTTGGTGGAAGCTAGAAGGGGCACTGACCACCGTGTCCTGTCTCCCTGGGGTACATGCAACCACGGGGCCCAGCAAGGCAGGGAGCTGACCTCAGGCAAGAAGCCAGGGGGGCAGCCAACTGAGCCCCAAGTCCAGGCAGGAAGACCCAAAGGGCTGGACGCCTAGCGAGGCTGACACAGGGTCATGTCACCCGAATTTTACTAGAACCTGAAACTCTCTCCCGTGCCAACATCTCTGAGTGATCTGTGGGCGAGCCCAGGATGAAGTGACCGCTTCCAGAAGTATTTGCACACTGACATAGAATTACGGAAGGCGGCACAGGGGACAAGACAGGGTACAGGTGCCCTGGGAAGTCAGCCCGCCTGGGAATAGGACCGAACTCCACACTCACGGAACAGGGGGACCTGGGAAGGTCCCAGGGTACCCATTAGGCTAAGTAGCAGCAGCTGCTTTGCAAGACAAACAAACAAATGTTAACAAACAAAAAATTGAACCCTCACTCATATGTGGTCCACGGTGGATCAGCGCTGGGACTTGGTTACTGCGCTCAGTCGCCCAAGGTCCTGGGCTCCTCCCGTCGGTGGCTCGGCCTTCTTCTCGGTCCTCAAAGGCCCCCGCCTTCATCCAGGCCCTCTGGATCTTTGACGTCCTCTCCATTCCGCTGGTTGATGGGAAAAGAGACCCAAGGTCACGTGTGTGACAATTTCTAACGGGCCCCACCTGGAAAGGTGCACGCACACCCCTCCGCACACTCCGAGGGGGTGCACGGGCCCCACCGCCCCCATGGGAGACTAGAAAATGTAGTCGGACTCTGAGCCCAGGCAGGGGAGGAGACGATGCTGGTGAGGCCAAGCAGTCGGCGTACAACGCAACATCCGTGAGCCTCAGTTTCCCCCTGGGAGGCCTGATAGGGCTGCTGGGATGATTCAATGAACACTGCCTATGTCATTGACACAGGTAAGTACTCAAGAATTCCTGGGTTTTATTATTTCACTAGAGGCCCAGTGCATGACAATAGTGCACTTGCGGGGGGGGAGAGGAGGAGAGGACCCCTCAGAAGATGTCCGCTTGCCGGCAATCAGACATCCCCCGAGGGGTCCTTAGCGCTGCTGGGGAGGCGGGAGAGGCTCCCGCCACTGCCGCTGCGCTCACCAGCCATGAGCCGGGCTCAGCCAGAAGCCAGACTTGCTCATCCTTAGCGCTGCCATAGGAGCGCGCTGACCACCAGGGGGTAGCTCCTGCATTGAGCATCTGCCCCCCTGGTGGTTAGTGCATGGCAAAGCGACTGGTCATTCTGCTGTTTGGTCAATTTGCATATTAGGGTTTTATTATATAGGATCTTTGCTCCAAGCCCAGATTTTCTAAACATGGAAACAGGCATGACCCATTCGTCATAGGGGAGGCATTTTCATCCAGGGTGTGGGGAGGGTGCTACCCCGGACCCCAGTCCAGGGGATGTGACCAGGCGCTCTCAGCGTGAGACCCTTGCTCATGGCCTCAGGGCTTCTAAGAAGGAGTGACTTTGGAGGGTTGAGTGTCTCCGCACCATGAAGACTGGCATCTGAGCAGGACACCCGCTGGAGCACAGTCCCCAAGCACTGTGTTGTCCCAGGCACTGTCAGAATCAGGGGATACACAGGCAAATAAAACATGGTCCAAAAGCTCTCAGTCTAAAGCCGTGGTTCTCAACCTTGGCTGCACATGAGAATCACCTGGGAATCTTTTTAAAATCCTGGTTTCTGGGCCTCATCCTCCGGAAATTCTGTTTCTTTGTTATGGGGCCAAAGAAACAGAATTTCTGGAGGATGAGGCCCAGAAACCAGGATTTTAAAAAGATTCCCAGATGATTCTCATGTGCAGCCAAGGTTGCACTGGTCTAAAGTATGAGACAAGCTCACAAGCCAAACAGTGGAGGGCACAGTAGGCTAAAAGCTGGCACAGAAGAGATGCATAGAGATGCCGAGCCCAGAGGAGGGGCCCCGAGGTCTCTCCCGAGCACTGCAGCGAGGGGCTCCGGGTGGGAGAACCCCAGGTAGGCTGTGGAGAGGGCACCCGGGCTGAGAGGGGAGCGGGTGTGGCAGGAGGGAGACGCGCAGAGCAATGGCTGTGCATGAGGTCGCTGGTTGCCTATGAGAATCACCTGGGAGCTTCCTATACTCGGCCACGACCTCCAGGTCCCGGGGCAATTAAACCAGAATTTCCACAGGTGTGGTCTGGGCATCTGTGGCCCCAGACCCCCCAGGTGACCTGCATGTGCTGGACTGCGCCCCCGCCCCCAGGAGGCACGTGGCCTGAGACAGGCCAATCAGAGAGGACGAGGCAGGAATGAAAACCAGGCCCAGAAGCTGGACATTCTCCTGCCAGCCACGCGGAGCCTAAGGTGGGGTTCTTGTTACTGCGGAGAAATCCGCCTGGTAAATCCTTCGATTAGCAAAGTGGAAGCCTGGGAGACTGCCACAGCCGGAGTGGCACAGCCCAGAGGAGGATTAGAGGACAGAGGGAGAGCTCCTCACACAGGGGCAGGTGTGGGAAGTGCGGATGGGCTTCTGTCCCCTCTCGGGGTTGGGGACAGTGTCTATACCGCGTGGAACACCCAGGGCAGGATCTGGGGGGCTCTTTCCAGGGAAGTCTCATCGTCCCAACGTTGCTTCTTCCCCGCCGCACCTGGGAGAAAGGAGAGCTCCTTGGGAGGGGGTTAGCTGAGCCCGGCTGGTGTGGCTCTGTGGTTGAGCATTGACCTATGAACTAGGAGGTCAGGGTTCGATTCCCGATCAGGGGACATGCCTGGGTTGCAGGCTCAATCCCCAATGTGGGGCGTGCCGGAGGCAGCTGGTCAATGATTCTCTCTCATCATTGATGTTTCTCTCTCTGTCTCCCTCTCTCCCTTCCTCTCTGAAGTCAATAAAATCTATTTTTTTAAAAAGAAGTCTAGCTGAGCACTAGCTCGTGTGGCTCAGTGGATAGAGTGTTGGCTGGCAGACTGAAGGGTCCCAGGTTCGATTCCGGTCTAGGGCATGAAGCTCAGTTACAAGCTCAATCCCTGACCCCGGTTGGGGTATGTGCAGGAGGCAAACAATCCGTGTGACTCTCACATTGATGTTCCTCTTGCTCTTGCTCTCCCCCTCCCTTCCACTTTCTCTAAAAATCAATGGGAAAATATCTTCAGGCCCAACCGGTGTGGCTCAGTGGTTGAGCATCGATCTATGAACCAGGAAGTCACGGTTCAATTCCCAGTGAGGGCACATGCCCAGGTTGTGGGTTCGATCCCCAGTGTGGGCTGTGCAGGAGACAGCCAATCAGATTTTCTCTCCTCATTGATGTTTCTCTCTCTCCCTTCTCCGTTCCTCTCTGGAATCAATAAAAATATATTTTAAAAAAAGAAAAGAAAAATCTTCTCGGGTGAGGATTAACAACAACAACAAAAAAGTGTAGCTGAGGCTTACCTTCAGGGGCCTCTGGGAGCCTGAGTCAGGACTTTCCAACAAACTTCTGACCTACCTGCCCACCGCCAAGCCCCACTTTCTGTCCTGAGGCTC
>NW_006292696.1:14411406-14411654 GCF_000327345.1 Myotis davidii
GACAATTCATAACAGTAGCAACATTACAGTTATGAAGTAGCAACGAAAATAATTTTATGGTTGGGGGTCACCACAACATGAGGAACTGTATTAAAGGGTCGCGGCATTAGGAAGGTTGAGAACCGCTTATCTAGTATTCCCAAAGCTCCCCGCTTCCCAAGTCTTGGCGTCCTCTTGGTAAATGGTAAGTTTTCAGTTAGGCCACTAGGTGGCAGCCTTTCCTGTAAAAACCTGGGCGCGGCAGGCCG
>NW_006292696.1:14411692-14418617 GCF_000327345.1 Myotis davidii
AATTGGTCCAGAAGGAAGAGTCCACCAGGGGAGCACTGGGCCCAGGGCAGGGGCTCCTGAAAGAGGCCCCTGGAACTGGTTCCAGGAAGCCGATTCCAAAGAGCAGCTGCCATGCGACAGCCAGACTG
Organism: Myotis davidii; assembly: GCF_000327345.1. Lineage (NCBI taxonomy): Eukaryota > Metazoa > Chordata > Mammalia > Chiroptera > Vespertilionidae > Myotis > Myotis davidii. The sequence goes on from NW_006292696.1 coordinate 14,411,821, forward strand.
GGTTCTGAGCCCGGCTCCACCATTCACCCCCTGGGTAGACTTTTCACACCTTCCTGCGCCCCTCTTTTCTCCTTTGTAAAATAGGAATAAAAACGTCTACTTATAGGATTGTTTGAAAAGATTAATGAAAAGAATATATGCAGAGTGCTTGGCAGTGCCCAGCACTTAATAAATGCATGCTACACAGTCAGCTGCTGCTCAAGAACAATAGTGGGGCATCTTTGAGTTCTGGTCTTTGGTCTTTGGAGGGAAAAAGAAACTTTAAATCCCAACCACTGCCCTTTCTAACCAAGTCTGGGCCTTTGCTGAACCTCGGAAGCCTCCGTTCCCTGGCTGGTGAGGTGGGTGCAATTCCACCACCTCACAGGTTGCTGTAACAAACACCCAGTCTAGTGCCTGGCACGTGGAGGTGGCTGTTGATCAACCACTAACTATTACTAAGGGACTTCTGTGGCAAGAGCCACCTGCTCTGTTGGCTGCACAGAGAGAGATCTGAGCTTGCAAATGCACATACCTTCCCTGCTCCAGGCACAAGACACCCGCATCCCATGTCCTGGAGCTCAAGTGGGGATGGCAAGGAGCGGGCCCAGTGCACGGTCACTGCAAGGGAGGAAGCTGAGGAACCAGGCTCCAGCCCGGTCACCGGCCTCTGCGTGACCCCCAGAGCTCATGGAACACCTTCCTTCACCCCCCCAAGGCCTCACTAGGCTTACTGTTGGCCATCTTTCTGGCTCCGGAGCTCCATTTGCGATGTGAGCCCCGCTCACACCTCCCCAGGGGATGCCTCCCAGATGGAGACCGTCCCACCACCCGGAGCAGGGCTCAGCTGAGCCAGCCCAGGCAGTGGACTCTGCCCGTGCAGTTTGGGAAGTTGCCCCCCACCTGCCCCAGGAATTCCCATGCCCCGTCTAGTGCGCCAAAGGCGCACTTGTGAACCTTGCCCCTGGGGGGAGGGCGTGAAGGGGCAGCCATGTTACTTGTTAACTTGCTGATTGGACATTCGTTTCTCTTAGCCCTGGAGCTGAGCATGAGCACCGTGGAGAGAAGGGCTCCAGAGGGAAGGGCTCCTGGTCCTTGTGCCCTCAGAACACCAGTGATACCAACCTCCACTCAGATGAGCCTAGAGCTTTTCCAAGCTCTCAGGTGCAAGTCTCATGGGCAGGTGCAATCCTCACTATTTCCCAGGGGTGGGGGGGAGGGGTAGTGATGTTGTACCGGCCACTCTGCGGCCTCTGCAGCCTGGATTTGAATGTCAGGCAAGTCTGGGTCTGGATCCACAGGGTTACATACATTTTTGAGGCTGGAATGAGATCTGGATGCAGGAAGTGCCACCTCAGACCCCGGGGGACTGAGACCAGGGAAGGGGCCCCACTTGCCCACGAGTCCCTGTCAATTCCATGCAGGAGCGTCTTCAGCCTCCCGGGCGATTTCGGTCCTGAGGCTGGACCATGGGGTGGACATCAGAGGGACCGTAAGCCGCCCGTACCTGAGCTCCTGAAGGGACATCGGGGAGTTCTCCAGAAGGATGGACCAGAGAGAGCCTGCACCTTGAACCAGGCCAGCAATCGTGACCCAAAGTCACATCCACGTCCATCTTTTTTTCCCCCGTATTTGGAATATGCTAGGCAAGTTTCTCCCCTGTCTTTTGGTTTGTTTGTTCTCTGTGCTTCCACTATTCACATGGTAAGCTCTATGGAGAGCATTGGAGTCAGGCATATGGCTCACCCAGAAAAAGATGGGTGTTTGCTGGGCTTCTCAGTTATAAAGCTGCTCCAAGCCCAGTATCAGAGGTTCCGAGACAGGAAGTCAACAGAGCATCCTAAGCAATGCAGTGTCAGCCTCAGGCAGCCAGCAGCTGCTGAAGTGCAGGCGGCATTGACGGAGGTGTGTGCGCTCCGTGACAGACGCCATGCTACCTGAGATGAGTGTTGAATGAAATATCAAATACGGGCCCGGCCGGCGTGGCTCAGTGGTTGGGCGTCGACCTATGAACCAGGAGGTCACGGTTCAATTCCTGGTCAGGCCACATGCCCAGGTTGCGGGCTCAGTCCCCAGTTGGTGGCGTGCAGGAAGCAGCCGATCAATAATTCTCTCTCATCTTTGATGTTTCTCTTTCTCTCTCCCTCTTCTTTCCTCTCTGAAATCAATAAAAACATTTTTTTAAAAAGGAATTATAAAATACCTACCTTCTCATTACCATTGGCCAGTTGTTCACCTTTGTGCTGCAGTTGAGCTCTCTCCCTCCCCTCCCTGCCTCTGAAAAGCCCCAATGGTGACCGCGCCATTTGAGAGTAAGTAGTAGACATCAGGACACTACACTCCCAAACGCGGCAGCTTGTAGCTCCTGCGCACAGGAGTGCTCTCCTCCGTAACTGTGACGCACTGTCACTCACGGGATGCTGAACACCGACCCAGCGATACTGCCTACAGTGCACACGGTTGTCCCAGAATGTTCTTTGTAGCTTTTTTGTTGTTGTTGTTGTAAGTAACCCAGGATCCACTCATGCACCACACACTGCACTTGGCTCTGTAAAGAAAGACATCGAGTTCTCACATAGAGGCTTAGAGAAAGACACTTCAGACTCAAACTGAAAGGAAACATCTTCCCATGCAGGACCCTTGGCTGCTGCATAATCCTCATTCCTCACCACAGATGGGCGGATTATTTCTTGGAGGGGCATCTGGACTCCTAATTGTTCTAACAGATGAATGCCATCTGCTCCCTACAGGAGGGAAAGGGTTAGGAGGTAGTGTCAGGGGGCCTGTCCCCTAACACTGGCCCATGTGGGCTGTGCTGGGCCTGTTTCAGGCATCGGAGATGTCTCATGGGCTAACCGTCTAGCTGGGAGAGACAACAAAAGAGGATAAAGTGGATGGAAGGGCACATATCCTGACCTTGGACCGAGAGAGAAGAAGTCACATCTTAGCTGGAAGCTGAAGAAGGAGAATTCACAAGCTGAAGGAAGAGGAGGAGGGCTTTTTAAAAAAACATATATATGTTTTTATTGATTTGAGAGAGAGAGAGAGAAACATGGATGAGAGAGAAACAGGGATCAGCTGTCTCCTGCACACCCCCTACTAGGGATCAAGCTTGCAACTCAGGCATGTGCCCTGACCAGGAGTCAAACTGGTGACCCCTTGGTGCATGGGACGATGCTCAACCAATTGAGCTTCACTGGCCAGGAGATGAGGCGTGTTCTTTTTTTAGTTGATTTTTTTAGACAGAGAGGAAGGGAGTGGGATAGAGAGATAGAAACATCAATAAGAGGGACCATCATGGATCGGCTGCCTCCTGCACAGCCCCCACGGGAGATTGAGCCGGCAACCCGGGCATGTGCCCTGACCGGGAATTGAACCAGTGACCTCTTGGTTCCTGGGTCACCACTCACCTGCTGAGCCACACCGGCCGCCCACCAGGTGTGGAGTAGTGTCATGAACAAGCCTGCTTGAAAGTCCAGAGGTGAGGAGAGTCAAACGTTTGCAAACCACATACAGAAGCTCAACTGCGCTGTGAGGGGAGGAGGCAGAAAATCGACGCTGGAAGGTAGGCCAGGGCCAGCCCCAAACTGTGCCTTAGGTCCCATGGCAAGGACTTATTCCAGCGCCAGTGAAGCGCCATTGAGGGGTGCGACAGGTGCCCCGGGGCCTGTAGAGAATGATGGGGCAGAGGAAGCCCAGGTGGGAGGCTGCACAGGAAATGGAATCCAAGGCTCCTGTAGGTAGACGTACATAGGGAATCGGGAAAGGGAAGGCCTCCAGCATAATACCCAGGTCTCCGTAATTAAACTGATGATCTCACCCAGAGGGGTAGGTAAGCTAAAACCCCAGGGCCAGGGGTCTGTTTTGTAAATAAAGGTTTCTTGGCACACGGCCAGGCCCTTGAGTTTACATATCATCTAAGGCTGCTTTCAGCTACAATGGAAGGTTGAGTAGTTTCGACAGAGACCATATGGCCTGCAAAGCTGAAAGTATTTCTTATCTGGTTCTTTAGCCAAATACATGTAGGCACTTTGTATTCTACACTGTCTTCCTGGCTGCTCACCGTGGCTGTAGGTACACTCAGAAAGTCCCACAGTACGGAAGCCTCTTTCCTTTATGGAAGCCAGCATTTCCCAAATGTATTTGCTCCCAGGCCATTTGTAAAGCTTTTTTTATTTTTTAAATCCTCACTTGAGGATATGTTTTTGTTGATTTTAGAGAGAGAGGAAAGGAAAGATGAGAGAGAGAAACATCAATTGGTTGCCTCCCATTAATGCCCCAACTGGGAATCAAACCCACAACCTAGGTGTATGCCCTGACTGGGAATCGAACCTGAAACCTTTTTGGTGTATGGGATGACGCTCCAAACAACTGAGCCACTTGCCAGGGCCCAGACCATTTTATTTTTAAAATATATTTCTTTATTGATTTCAGAGAAGACGGGAGAGGGAACGAGAGATAGACACATCAATGATGAGAGAGAATCACCGATTGACTACCTCCTGCATACCCCCTACTGGGGTTGAGCCCGAAACCCGGGCATGTGCCCTTGGCTGGAATCAAACCTGGGACCCTTCAGCCTGCAGGCTGACGCTCTATCCACTGAGCAAACCAGCTAGGGCCCATTTTTTAGTTTGACCCTGAGGAATGCATCTTTAGACACTTGCATTAGAAAGATTGGGGGGGTATGATGGAGGGGTAAAGACCGGTGAGAATACACGTTATGAGATCAATTAAGACCATTAAAATTATAAGAATTAGACAAAAGGGCCTGAGCTAGGTAGGGCTTGGGTCAAACAGCAGGAAGAGATCTACGGGAGAACCTGCAGGTTCCTATGCGGATAAGCAAACGCAGAGAGCACAAACGAAGATAGGGAGGTCTAGGGTGGAAGAGGACCAGCAGGATAAGGAGCTGACCTGAGGGGAAGGAGTGGACTCCAGCTGACCTGAGGAGAAGGAGTCAGAGTGAAGGGTCCCGGGTTCGATGCTGTTGGCTCAGACTGAGCGATGAATGTCTGCTCCCAGGGGGTGTTCAGGAGGCAACCAATGGATGTTTCGCTCTCATATCAATGTGTCTCTCTCTCGCTCTCCCTTCCCTCTCTTTAAAAATCTATGTTAAACATCTTCAAAATAAATAAAGTAAAAATAAAGAAATGAACAGAGCCCCAGGGGCCTGAGGGACTACAATAAAAAGTGGGAGTCCCTGGCATAGGGGAGAAAGAGGGTGGGACTGTGAAAGGACTCAGAAATAACGACTGAAAATGTTCCAACTCTACCAGGAGCCATCAAAGTGCAGATTCAAGAAGCTGAGAACCCCACACCAAATAAACCTAAGAAACCCGCGCCAGGACACATCAGCTTCTGAAATCTAAAGACAGAGAGAGCGCCCTGGCCGGTTTGGCTCAGTGGATTGAGCGTAGGCCTGCAGAGTGAAGGGTCCCGGGTTCGATTCCAGTCAAGGGCACATGCCCGGGTTGCAGGCTCAATCCCCAGTTGGGGGTGTGCAGGAGGCAGCCGATCAATGATTCTCTCTCATCATTGATGTTTCTATTTCTCTCTCCCTCTCCCTTCCTCTCTGAAATCAATAAAAAAATGTATATTTTTTAAAAAGTTAAAAAAAATAAAAAGACAGAGAAGGCCAGTCTGCCTGAGGCTGTGTCAGATCCTTAGCGCCTGCTGCCCGAGGGTAACCAGGCCTGGGGGCAGGACGTCAGGGACAGCGCAGGAAGCCATGGGTTTGGGCTCAGGGATCCTCACAAGATTGTAGGGCAACCACTTCCTAGGACGGGTTCCCGCACCCCCTCTTGGAAACAACCCCGCTCAGGGGTGTTCAGTGGAAGGGAAACAGGGCTCTTTGGGTTGAACATACCAAATCTTGGGCCTTTCTACCTGCTGCTCCCTCGCCTGCAATGCTCCTTCTTTGCCTCCTCACGTGGCTGCTGCTGCAGGTTTCTGCCTGAATGGCACCTCCTCTCGTAGGCCTCCTCTGGTGCTAAGGTAGGTTTTCCAACAATCCCCACCCTCCCAAGTTTTTCCGTGGCACCTGTTTGTTTTCTTCTTCTTGTCGACCACAACATGCCATCATTTGCTCATTATTTGCTCATCGTCTCTCCTCTCAGCTGTAAGACCCGTGGGACCAGGTACCACGGGGGGTCCCGAGCACTTGCTTCGTTGTCTGGTACACAGTTGACAGACCGGAGTCTTGTTGACTAAATGAATAAAGAGCTGAGAAGGGAAGGGACCCACCTTTAAAAGAACTCTGGTATTTCAGGAGCTGAGCTAGCTAGCACTTTACCTCCATCATCTCTCTAAGTTGTCTTGAGTGAACAGGGAGGTGGATATTGTTGCTCCATTTGACAGACGAGCAAACTGAGGCTCAAAGAGGTGCAGTCTTACGCCCAAAGTCACACATCGACCAAGATGCAGAGCTGAGTTTCATGCATGGATTTTTTCCCCTGCCCATGTATTTCCCACTGCTCCACCCAGCCACCCTGTTATCTGGGCCTAAGCCCCAGCCTCCCCTGAGTGTCTTGTGACATTCCCTCCGATTGCTCATTGAACATTCTTAGCTAAACCAGGAGCAGTGGACAGGTAAAGAGCGTTTCGTCCCAGCGGTCTCTAGGCAGTCGGGCTGGAGTGTAATTGAAGTGCCTGGGTACCATGGCGATGCACACGCCGTATAAAGCGCTATAAATACCCTAAGAGAGGCTTCTCTCAGCCGCCCGCTGGTTGCCGCACCCACCCCCGCTCCCACCAGGGCTCCTCGGCTGTTGCTGGGCTGGGAGAAGAGGGGAGCTCATCAGGAACTCCCTCTCTCG
>NW_006292696.1:14418647-14423682 GCF_000327345.1 Myotis davidii
GAACTCCCTCTCTGCTCACATGGTCTTTCTCCTCTCCACACCCCACCCCCCCCATCCCCGCCCTTGAAACTGAGATTTCATCTCCTCCTCCTCCTTCCGTGCATAATTCATTTCCTTGTTGGTGAAAGACACAGCTCCCAGCTCTCAGTACCCAGAGGACTCTCGGACGGGAGAGTCGAAAGCCTCTCAGCCCCGGGATAGTCGTGTCCAGGAGAAATCCAGTTCATTTAATGCAGTGGTTCTCAACCGGGGCTGCACATTAGGATCACCTGGGAGTCTTTTTAAAATCCTGATTTCTGGGCCTCATCCTCCAGAAATTCTGTTTCTTTGTCACTAATGTTGTGGCCCCACCCCAGAACAAAGAAACAGAATTCCGGGGGATGAGGCCCAGAAATCAGGGTTTTAAAAAGATTCCCAGGTGCCAAAACCGGTTTGGCTCAGTGGATAGAGCGTCGGCCTGCGGACTGGGGGGTCCCGGGTTCGATTCCGGTCAAGGGCATGTACCTGGGTTGCGGGCACATCCCCGGTGGGAGATGTGCAGGAGGCAGCTGATCGATGTTTCTCTCTCATCGATGTTTCCAACTCTCTATCTCTCTCCCTTCCTCTCTGTAAAAAATCAATAAAATATGTATTAAAAAAAAAGATTCCCAGGTGATTCTAATGTGCAGCCAAGGTTGAGAACCACTGATTTAATGAATGAACCGGCAAGGAGAAAGGGGGAGAGGAGGCCGGCAGCACCGGGGTAAAATGCCCCTCCTCCCATGGTGACAGCTCAGCCTATTGAATTCCCAGGTAGCTAACCCCAGGTGCGGCTTGTTGCTGCACGGGTGGAGTTCAAACCCAGGTTGATCCATCTTCAGCTTAGAATTCAGACGCCCACTTCAACTCTGCCCGGTCCTTGGTTGCTCCGACCTCAGCATGTGCCCTCCCACCTCCAACCACTCCAGTCCTGGCTGCTCCTCCACCCTCTTCCAACCCGACTGGTGGTGCCCAAAGTCCCTCCTTTGTTGGCCTGGTAGAGCCCACACTTCGGTGAATTCACCAGTAAAACCCATTGGGAACTGAGTTGGAATCTTGGCTCTGTTATTTATGATGTGACCATAGGAAAGTCACATCTCTGAGTCTCAGTTTATGCATCTGTAAAAGGGGACGAATAAGAACCAGGGTAAGGGGTCATGAGTCATAGAAACTCCATCTCCCATCCTGGCCAGTGTGGCTCAGTTGGTTGAGTGTCGTCCTATGCACCAAGAGCTCACCAGTTCGATTCCTGGTCAGGGCACATGTCTGGCTTTCCGGTTCAATCCCCAGGAGGCAGCCAATTGATATTTCTCTCTGCTTCTCCCTTCCTCTCTCTCTAACATCAATAAAACATATTTAAAAAGAAAAAAAGAAGCAAAAGGAAAGAAACTCCACCTCCCTATTTGTAAACTCAGTAGGCAATGCTAGGCTTATTTCGATTTATTTTCAAGCACTGTATTAAGCACTAAGGACCCAGAGATAAATAAGAAACCATTTCTATTGCCAAGTTTCTTCTACCTTAATTTTCCCTGGCTTAGGACGTGTTTCCCCATCACTGAAAAAAAAAAATCACATGGACTCAATTATGAACTTCAGCAAATGCATGACTAAAGAAAGGGGACATGGCCGGCTCAGTCACAGAAGCATCACCGCGTGAGCTCCTCAGATGTGTGGGAGGTAACGTCATGGCATCAAGAAAATCCTCAGCAGAGGTTTCCACAGCCTCCACTTTCGGGAGAAAACAGAAGCCAACGGGAAACTACTGCTGACATATCTGTTCCTTTTTTAAAGCTTCATGTCTCCTCCTTCCCATCTTCGTGGCATGTGTTACCCTGACACGCTGAGATTCTCTGAAACACACGTGTGGAAACGGGTCTTTCTTCTTCGCTGTGGCCGTGGGGGAGAGGATTTAAGTGGGCGTCCCGGGCACAGGTGTCTCCTGTGGGCCACCTGGATATGAATGCAAGTGAAGAAAGGCTTGGCCTAGGGTCACTCCTGCCGCGTCCTCCAGCTCGGCTCTGGGGCAGCCAGACACCGCCCCAGGAAGGAGGCAGGGGAGGCTGGGCTGCTGGCCTGTCCTTGGGATTCCTGCGGCTCAGTCACCTGTAGAGTAACGTCCAAGTCGCGTGGCTTAGCCGGTTTTTCCTCTAATCCCTTTCACGTTTGTCCTCAGCTTTGAAGAATGCCTGGGGATGATTCACCCACCATCACATGGGGCAGGCAGTCATCTGTTTTATGACCTCACCCGGCTTGCAGCTTCTGGAAGATAACCTGGGATTCTTTCGTTGGGGGGTGGGGTCGGGGATGGAGGTAAGAAGGATGGACGAACAGACCAAGGCTTCAAGGAGGCAGTTCCTGCTCTGGTTTCGCTTTTCTGCTCCCCAGCTCAGGTCTACAGGGTCCAAAGGTACAAGCCATTTGGAAGAGCCAGGGCTTGGGCACCTGGGCTGGGGAGAGAGTTGAATCTGTCAGTAAGGTGCTTTCCCTTCACCAGCGAGGCAAACGGTGAGGAAGCTTGATTGCAAAACAAGACAAAAACAAAATCAGTCATTCGGAGGGTTGTCACTGTTCAGGAAGGGGTATTGGAAGGGCATCATGGGCTTGCATTGGGAAGAGAAAACACTTCATTGCTACACGTTTCTTTTTTTAAAAAATATATATATTTTATTGATTTCAGAGAAGAAAGGAGAGGAAGAGAGAGAGAGAAACATCAATGATGAGAGGGAATCCTCCTGCACACCCCCTACTGGGGATCAAGCCTGCAACCTGGGCATATGCCCTTGACCGGGTTGGAACCCGGGACCTTTTAGTCCGCAGGCCAACGCTCTATACACTGAGCCAAATCAGCTAGGCCCTAGGCTGCTAGGGCATCGCTTCACGTTTCATTGGGGTATGCTTATTAGGAGGCACCCACACTTGGAATGTACCAGCATCTTGTGCGGTGTGGGCCCAGGTGTGCTGAACAAGGGAGGGGATCCCATGTTTGCGGTCTCAACTCCTCAACAGAGAAGACCCACCATGGGCCTGGGCTGATGGCTCACTGCTGACGCCAAGCCCTCTGTATCTCTCCTCTCCTTTAGCCCTTTAAACAGGCCAGCTGAGTCTGGATTATTATGCTATTTTCCAGGCCTAAGACTGAGACTTGGGTTGAGCAAAGTTACTCAAGGTCAAAGGGCTAGAACATAGGGTGGATTTGGGACCCAACCAGACTGACTCCAGAGCTTTTGCTTCTCACCCCCAAAAAATTATGAAGCAAGCTTCAACAGAGACCAGCATTCATCAGCACCTATAATGTTTCAGATCCAGGAGTAGGTCCAGGAGCCGCAGTGTCGTCAGTCCTCATTCAACATCGTCCATAGGTTGTAGGACTTTAAACGGAACAAGGAATAATGAAACCAATTTGCAGAGAGTTAAATGCCTACAGCCTCAATGTAGCAAAAAGTCATTGAACAATATGGCAGTATTCGAGGACCTGCTATAATGGAAAAAGAAAAAGGAAGTTTAAGCTAATGTTAGAACCCGAGTGCTCTACTCAGACAGAGCTGGGTCTGTTTACTAGCTTGGCCAATAGGACAGCATCTCAGAACCTCAGTGTTCTCATCAGTGGAATGGGTATAATAAGTAGCATTCCCTGCGCCAGAGGGTTGTTGTGAGGATTAATTTAGCTCACGTATGTGAAGCACTTAGTACCATGTTGGCTTTCCGTTTGAACTGCTGTTCTAATCCCTCGTGGGAGGTTTTTATATAGTGAAGTCATGGTCCAAGAAGAGGAAGTGTAGAGGGCTGTGGGAATTCCCCATGAAAAGATGGGGAACTCCTACTTTTGGTTGTTGGTGGCCAGTGTGAGGTCCACGTTTCCGGATTTTCATGCGTGGCATCTGTGGAATGATGGAGGGAAGAAAGGGCAGACGTTGAGTTGAGTCCGTAGGTTTGGCCTCTGGCAAGTAATTGACTTTGCAGAAGGCACTTGGAGGTGAGGAGCTGCTGCGGGGGGTCTTCTCTGTTGAGACCACAGACCTGGGATCCCCTCCCTCGTTCAGCACCCCTGGGCCCAGACAACACAAGATGCTGGTTTCTCGGGGAGACTGTGGGGGCTCAGCAAGAGGATCCACGGAAGCCCTGGGCTTCATCCCTCAGTCCAGCTTCCGGACACATGTCCAGGGCAAAAGAACGGTGATACACTTTCAGGAAACACAGTCAAGCCAGGGGACCCCCCACTCAATCATGCCTCCTTCCTTTTTTGAACGACATATTTTTCATTTCTCAAGAAATATCAGGTCTGCTTTTAAAATTCCTAATATTTTTCCAAGATGAAATTTTGTGTGTGTGTCCTTTATTCTTTTTCAAAAGCCCCTTCTTACCAAGTATGTAACATACATCAAGGCAGCAAAGAAGAGAACGCATGTGAAGCTGCTGGGACGGCTCCGTACTCAGTTTGGCTAACAACAGCAACGCCATGACTATTATTTTTACAAAGTGCTCACCCTGACACCCTCTGGAAATCCTCTCGGGGGAGGGGCCCACAGGAGAGCCGGCTACATTTGCAAACACTGGGGGGGTTGGGGGGAATGGGTGAAACAACACGGGGAGAAGAATGGAGTAAGAGGGAGACAGATGGTGTGTGTGCTGGGGGGAGGGATCAGAGATCCTGTGAAACTTATGTTCCCCGATTTCCAAGAGCGTTTCTATTTAACCACTTCTTGCCTACTCCGGAGTCGGGGCTACTTGTGCCAAGAGCCTGGACTCTCGGGGTGCGGAGAGCCAGGGGCGTCGGGAGGTAGAGGCAGAGCGGGTCTTGCTTAGCCTGCTGGGGCTCCCGTCTGGGTTTGGGACTCAGGTAAAGGGAGGACTCTCTTTGCCAGACCCGGGCCGCATAGGGGCGGGCGGCCGGCTGGTCGGACTGTCCCACGAGGGGGCGCGTCTCGGGCCCGAGGACCCGCCCCTCGCGGCGCTGGGCGTGGGGAGGGGACCTGGAGCCCAGGCGCCCGGCGCTCCGCCCCCCGTTTCCGGGGCAGGG
>NW_006292696.1:14424274-14431567 GCF_000327345.1 Myotis davidii
CAACCCGCCCAAATGCCCTTCTGGAGCGCCGCTCCGGCCCCCGTGAGCTGCTGGGAGGAGGGGACAGCAGTGAGTTGACCCAGGCTGCCCCACCGCCATCCCTAGATGGAGGACTTAGGCCCCAGTCCGCACCTGCCCAGAGTTTTGACCTCAAGCTCTAGCCCCGCCCCCGCCCCTTTGGGAGAAGAAGGCGGCGGGGGCGGGGGAGAGACCCAGCTGAGTGATGCTGGGGCTTCCCGGGGAGGCTTTCCCCAGCGCGGGGAGGGCAGCGGGAGGGGGCCTGGGAAGCATCTGGGTGGGGGGCGGAAGGCAGGCTGGAGCGGGGGTTTTGACAGGTGCCGCTGAGGTTCCGAAAAGAGCACGGAGCCTCCGGTGGCCTGGAGGCCGGGAGTGGGAAGGGAAGGGAAGGAAGGAGCAGGGGAGGGCTGCTCGGGGAGACTGGTTCTCCAGGAATCCACAGCAACTTGGGAGCTGTTGGCATGTAGATGGGGGCGAGAGGCCTCCGGCAAAGCCCTGCCCATCGCTCTGCCTCCTCCCTTTCTTCCTCTGGGGACCGGGCTCCTCGGCCCTGCACCTGCGCGTCCAGACCTTGGTGGCCACCACGCCGGCTGTAGTACAGGATTTTTTAAAATTTTATTTATTTTTTTGCTGAGGCAGGTAGAGTCCGAGATGCCTGGTGTGGCCTTTAGCTTCCAGACTTTCTCCCAGTTTCCACTGTTCGGCATTTCTTTTCTTTTAAATATGTTTTTATTGATTTCAGAGAGGGAGGGAGAGGGAGAGAGAGATAGAAGCATCAATGATGAGAGAGAATCAATGATTGGCTGCCTGCTGCATGCCTCACACTGGGGATTGAGCCTGCAACCCCCTGACCGTAATCGAAGGGGATCGTGACCTCCTGGTTCATAGGTCAACACTCAACTACTGGGGCACGAAGGCCAGGCCGGGCTGTTTGGCATTTCTTTGCACACAAGCACCCCCTCCCCATGTATGTGCTGGGGGGAGGGGAGGACCACTTTCTGGGACAGCTTTGTTGTCCTTTGCTGACTCAGTCCTTGGTCAGAGTGTGTTAGGAATGTGGAATTTTCACCTGGTCGCTGGCTGTGACCTTGGGCATCAGGTGCCTCTACAGCAATGCAGGTAAATGTTTTGGACCGTTCATCTTGCTGGGTTACGATGTATGTCCCAGGAGGCTCTGATGGGTGTGTAGCAAGGTGAGGGTGAACAGAAAGAAAAAGTGTTAAGGAGGTGTGAGTTCAGACTCTCAGAGTTCCTGTGAGCAAGTAAGTTCATTCATGCATCACTTACTGGGCTGCTCTCTGCTCAGGGCCATGCTGAAGGTCTCATTTACCGAAATCTGTAGAGAAAATTTTAATGCTAGAGAGCATTCCCTGGGCAAGCTGCTTTCACCGCCGGGCCTCAGTTTCCCTATTTGTCAGACGAATGGTTTGCTGAGAAGGGAAGCAGTAATAGTGGAACTCTTAAAAGTTGGAAAGGGTATAGAAGATCAGAGTCCCACTCCCAATTTCAAACATAGGAAAAAATTTGAGGCCCAGGGGTGTGAATAGCTTGTTTTGATGTTTCTAATACTCTCATATGCCAAGCTCTTTTTAAATATTATTGATTTCAGAGAGGAAAGGAGAGCGATATAGAAACATCAATGATGAGAGAGAAACATCGATTGGCTGCCTTCGGCACGCCCCACAGTGGACAAGCCCACAACTCGGGCATGTGCCCTGACTGGGAATTGAACCGTGACCTCCCGGTTCATAGGTCAACCCTGTGACCTCCCAGTTCATAGGTCAACCCGCAACCACTGAGCCACACTGGCTGGGCATCATATGCCAAGTTCTTTACCAGCTCAGAACTTTAAACCTCCCAACATCTTCAGGCTCACTTTCCTTCCCCAATCCCCTCGGGACAGCCCCTTGTACTGCTCCTAGAAGAGACACAAGTTCGAGCTCTGTGTCCTCCCCCAGTTTAGGTCCTGGCAGGTGTGCTGTTAGCAGTTGGATGACAGAGGTGAATACCTGGTGCTGCTCTCTCACTCACTCTGGGTCACCCGTCTACAGACTGTTCGGGGTCTCTGAAAGGATAGTGCAGCTGTAGCAAGCTTCTCGAACACCAGACATTCTTTACCCTTGGAAGAGGGCAAGCAGTATTGCTTCTGAGAAAACCTGACGTGGCTAGAGCATAATTTCCCAAATTTTAGTACTATGTGGACCACCTTCACGATATTTTGCTATGTGCATCTGTGCTTAGCTTACTTCATACTTGACTTTAAAGGAACTCAATTTGAAAAAATGTTTAAGCCACTTTCACAGTGGGAAACTAGGAATATCTATTGCCGTAAATAGAAAGGATCCTTTAAAATACAGTGGAGGAATAAAACCCCACTGCCTTTATATTCTAGCTCATACTGTGGCCTGCCCATGGCCCCAGCCACAGGCCTGCGCAGTCTTTGTTTTTAGGCAGATTGGCAAGCAATGGAGAAGAATTAAAAACATACTGTTGCTGAATGGAGCCCCTGGCGTCTTCACTGTGCAAGTCATTGGTTTTGTGCCTCCTGGTCATGCACCTGTACTTGCACTGGGCTGGTGTGGGGCCCCTGAGCTTGGGGTGCTGAGGAGCTCTGAGTGGTGCCTTGGGGTCTCTGATGAATCTAACTTTGGAAGTTTGGGGAAAGAGCTGAGCAGAGGGCATCTATTCCGGGCTCTCCGGAATTTCCTTCCTGCACCCCGGGTAGGAATTCCTGTCTGCTGGTCCTGCCTGCATGGCCTCAGGCCGATCGCTTGAGCTCTCAGGTGCAGGTGCTTCATCAGTGAGAGAACGGGGTTGATGAGATGGTCTGGGAGGACCCTGCCTGCTCTCAGGCTTCTCCTTACCCCTCCTGCCTCCAAGACAGAATTTGGGGGTGCGGATAGGTGGGAGGGTAAGAGGGCTGTGAAGAGGAGGAAAAATTTAAAAAGCTAGAAAGAGCCAGACTTCTTTGGGGTGGGGGGTGGGGTGGGGTAGAGGAGATAAATCCTGCCAAGGTGCTTACATCTCTGCAGCTGGTTAATGCTGGGAAACAAAATAAATCACACACAAGATGCTTACGTGTGGCCGTTTGCGTCCGTCTGGGCTTTTTCCTTACCTGAATCAAGGAGATGCCTGCCCATTCCCCTGAATTTAAAAGAAGCCAGTCCAATGGGCCTTCAGTCAGAAAAGGGATTTCTTAGCCACCAAGAACAAAATAGCGTCTCGGGTTACCAACCCCGAAGAATGCCCTGGCACATTCCTCCCCGTGGGGCTGAGCTGTTTTGTGTGCTGTCCGGCCTGGAGGCTGCTGGGGGTAGGGAATCCAGTGTTCAGCGTTCCCTTTCACCAGGGGGTTGGAAGAGCAGCCAGGCAGCTGGCCCTGCCAACTCTGTCCCCTTCTCACCCAGGGAAAGGCTGGGAGGCCGGAATTCCTGAGGACGGTTGTCCCAACAACCGGAGAGGGTCCAGTGGGCAGCTCGGGCCCTGCCTACTGGGCCAAGGGCTCTTCCTGAGGCCCGGCCGCTGGGAAGGTGACCGGTCCCCCCCCCCGGGGAGTGGGGTGCAGCCCCACAGAGTGGTCTTCCTTTAGCAGAGTAATAGCTCCGGGTGCTTCTGGGAGCTCCCAGCCACGGGCCAGCGTGGCGAGGGCATTTGACCCAGGGGTATGCCAAAACAAATACGCCGATTGTTCTCCGGGGAGGAATGGCCCTGCTGGAGAAGGTTCCTGAAGTCGGATTCCTGCCCATTCTGTGGTTTGTGGTCAGACCTCCTTCCAGGAGCCACCTGTAAACTCCCGGCAGAGTTTGGGGGGCTGTGTGATAAGTACCCAAGGCCCACATGGCCGAGGGGCTACGTGGAGAGGACTCAGCGACTTCCCTCATGACCTGAGGAAGAACTTGAGCTAACCCTGCCGTCTCAGAGGTCATTGACGTTGTGGGAAGTTGGGCCTAGCAGTCACAGGCCTTAACCTCCGCTGGTCACAGACCCTTGGGGGAACCTTACAGAGGTTAAGGATGCTTCTTGAAGACAAGTGTGAACATGGTTTGGGGCACCTAATTTCAGGGGGCTCGTGGACCCCAGGTTCATAAATTCCTGCCGTAGATTAGCTTAGAAACTGCTCATCACTAACTGTGTCCCCTCCTGTGTAGGTAGGAAGTAATGATTACTTACTGCATCCAGGCCGTCTGCTGAGAGCTTTCCATGGGATTTCTTTTAATCCTACCAACCCTGGGAATAGGTAGTTATCTGCCTGAGGAACCGGAGGCGGGGTGGGGGGGCGGGGCAGCTCTGAGTTGGATGAGGCCACTCAGCTTTTGTGAAATGAAGGCACACTGACTTACGAACCCTCATTTCTAAGCCCTGCACCGCTCAGCTGCCTGCTGAATCCAGACTTCTACTCCATTGCCTAAGGAGTTTGGCTTTGGGGAATGGACCTGGGACAGGCATGGTTTCACTTCCCTGAAGCCATTCTGGTGTGGCCAGACCGCAGTTCACCAGAGAGCAAGTGTGGATAATGGGGAAGAGGGTGAGCCTTTTGAGTCCTGGCATCTTGGGTCTGCTACGTGCTACCTGAGTGAGCCTGGCAAGTTACACACGCTCTCTGAGCCTTGGTTTTGTCTTGTGTAGGATCGGGAGATGCATAAGCAAGCTGGCAAGGGCGGTTCTGAGCATTAAATAAGCTAAGTCGGTCGGGCAGCCAGCACAGAGCGTGACATGCAGGAGGCACTTGGGGATGCCAGCTCTTTCAGCTTTTACTAGAAGTACCTGCAAAACACTTAAACGGAGACGGAGTCTCGCTGAGCTCTGTGGCAGTTGGCAGACAGGTTGGGCCTTTCTGGTCATGTAATCCAGGGTTCTCATTTCACTGATGAAACGGAGACTCAGAGACAAGTGACGTGCCCAAGGTCACACAGCAAGCAACCGTCAACCTCGAGTCGCTAGCACAGGTCTCTTTTCCTCTTTCTCTTACGAAAAATCAGATCCAGTTTCTCCTCTTCCATCGTAGTCGTTTGGGAATCTTTCACGCTTGGGGCTGAGTTCTTCCAAATCCCTTTTCACTGTGCAGACCAACTCGTTTCTTTCCTAGTGTCACAGCCCTGGGTGAGTTGCGTCATAGGAATTTGTCATTTGCCGAACAGTTAAAGCACCAGCAACGGCAAGTGAGTTACTATTTTATAATCAGTTACAATGGATTTAAGGTTATTGTCAGACTACTTTTCACCAATTTCTTTTTTTTTTAAGTATTTTATTGATTTTTTTACAGAGAGTAAGGGAGAGGGATAGAGAGTTAGAAACATCTAACAGCTGCCTCCTACACACCTCCCACTGGGGATGTGCCCGCAACCAAGGTACATGCCCTTGACCGGAATCGAACCTGGGACCTTTCAGTCCGCAGGCTGACGCTCCATCCACTGAGCCAGACCGGTTAGCTCACCAATTTCTTAAAGCAGGAGTTATAACCAGCCTGCCATGGAATTTACCTGAAGCCTCTATTCCCCATGCTTCTCCTCGTGGTCCCCTAATACCTACAGGTGTGCCTTCACAAGTTATTAGAGGATTTTCCTTCTCTTTCCGTTCCCCGGGAGTCTACGATGCATGGCGTTATCTTATGCCCATTATTAAGAAAGAAACAGGTTTAGAAACACTAGTAGAGATAAGAGGAAGAAATAAGAGACTTTGGAACCCATAAATGAATAAAGTAATAATAAAATGCGAACGTGTGAACGTTTGCTCTCTGCTGCACACTGTTTTCTATTACCTCATTTAATCCTTTCACCGACTGTGTGAGGTAAAAGTACTGTTATCTCCATCTGAGGATGAGGGAAGTGAGATCTAGGAAGGTTAAGTCACTTGTTCAAGGTCACCAGTAGGTGATGCACCCAGGGTGGGAGCCCAGGTAGTGGAACTCCTGAACCCAAGGTCTTATTAGCTGTAGGTAGCACTTCTGGGTGCCAGCATGCCCTGTCCACTGGTTGGCCTTGAGAATTACCATTTATTCCTAAAATCTGCTGTGGGTCTCAGCGAGAGATGCGGGCAAAGGAGGCTCCACCTGAGATGCCAGTGAGAGAGATCCACGCGGCGGGTGGCTTAGGAGACTGTTAGGCACGGACCCCACCTTCTGGGAGCAGCCGCTAGCTAACCAGAGCTCTGGGAGGGAGAGAACAGAGATGGAGGCAGGGGCACTCGGAAGGGCTCAGTGTGCGTCAGGTTCAGAGTCGTTTCCAAGTCGCTTGGGTAAATGCTGGCGATGGCCAGGGAATGTGTAGCCGAGGCAGCTCCTCTCTGTCACCACCCCTCCTGCTTTCGGCCTAGCCACACTGACCTGGTTCTCCAGCCCCCAGGGACCGCAGGTAGCTGGGAAACACTGCTCTTTTGAAGAGGAGAGAATCGGGTTGCCTTAGTTACTGGGAAGGTTGGAACACTGGGCTCAGGTGCACATGAGGAAAGCCAGGCTAGAGTAAGTGGCCGTTGGGGGTGGTCGGCCGGTTGCTGCAAAGCTCTTGGATGGAAGAAGCCTTGGTCAGGTTTTGATGGCATTTGTCAGGGGTGGTGGGGAGGGGTGGGTACTGAGTGGCAGCTGGCTGTCCGGGCTCCGGGTTGGGAGTTCGCTCCACCAAGAGGATCCACAGCCCCAGCTCAGTGAGGGGCCTGGATACGGGAAACCCACTTCCTTTGGAGAAATGGCTCGGGTGACCTAGCGCTTCCACCGGGACAGGGCTGAGGGCTGGACCTAGGCTGAGTCCCTGTGACAGATTCCCGCCCGGCCTTTCCCAGCACAGAGAGGGCCCGCAAAGGCTCCGGTTGCTGCCGCTGACAAGCCTCCCGGCCGCCTTGAATCCCTGTTTCAGAGTGAGATAAAAGAAGAGAAAACACAGAAACTGGATACAGTGGCGTTTTGTTATTTAACCTTCACCCAGCGGGCCATTAAGCCTCCAGCTCCGAAGCAGAAAGCCTCTTGCCAAAATGATGGGGGTGAGATTGAGGAAGAGGGGGGACAGGCGTTCACTGTTGTTGTGTCGGGGCAACATAGGACATTCTATAAAGAGGCTGGCCAGGGGAGAGGGGGTGGAGTAGAGAGAGTGGGGAGGAGGAAGAAAAGGACAAGTGTGGTGGGTCCCATGCCCCCCCCCCCCTTTTCCCAATTCCCCTCTCAGAGCTTCTACCCATGACATCTCGCCGTTGGGAAGAAACGGGATCTCTCCGTTTCAAATGTCTGCCTAAGAAAAAGGACCAAGGCTTAAGTTCTCGTACAATGGTCGGCCAGAAAAAAAAAAA
>NW_006292696.1:14431720-14455774 GCF_000327345.1 Myotis davidii
GTCCCCACGCCAGCGTCCTCCCCGCCTCGTGGCGGTTACCTGTGTGATTCATTCCCGGGGCCGCCCTTAGGATCCACGGACTGGGACCTGACTCGGAAGGGTCAGGTATCAAGATGCAGGGATCAGGTGGCTGAGATGAGGTGACCCCGGGGCAGCCGTCCGAGCCTGCATCTCCCGGGCCTTTCCTTGGCCGGCTCCCGCTCTGTGAGCACGTCGCCGTGTACTCCAGGAATTCCTTGCAAGTGCCTTGTCTTTGTGTCATGAACAAGGAGGACAGTCACTGGCAAAGGTGATGACTACAAGGCTCTTAATCAGAGTTATCCTGAATCAGCCTGACCCAGTGCCTGTCCCGGGCCTTGGCCGAGCACTGTTGATGATGGTGTTTTTCTGGCATTTTGCAAATGGGGAAACGGAGGCTAAGAACAGTTGAGTGGCAAAGTCAAGGTCATAGAGGTAGAAAAAGGCAGGGTTGGCGTCTGAATCTAGGTCCGCCTGATTTCAAGGCCTTACTCTTCGTACCACTGCACTCAGTGAATTTGGAGAGGAGAGAGGAGGGGCAACCAAGGGAAAGGGACTTTTTTATTTTTAATTGAACTCATTGGGGTGACATTGGTTAATAAAAGCATGTAGGTGTCAGGTGTACAGTTCTAGAATGCATCCTCTGTAAGGGGGAAGGGACTTTTAACTACAGGGAAATTACCAGAAACACACCAGCCAGCATGTAGACACCTTGTTCACGCTGGAGAAACATGTCTGTGGGGTCCCAGCCAAACGTTGCTTTGCCACACCACACTGTTCCCTGCGGTGGGTAAGGCCTTCACCAGGATCTCCGGAGGATGCCACGTCCAGTCCTGGCTCTGTCATTTGTGCCTAGTGAATGACCTTGAACAAGTTCCTTCTGGGCTGTGTGTGAGAAGCACCTGCCTACCCCGAGGGCTGAGCCGAGGATGAAATGGCACCAGACTCGGCAAGTCTCAGCCCAGTGCCGCGTGCGCCTCAGGCTGCCTCACGGGAGCGGTGCCCACTGGGGCTCCTCTCCTGCCTTGGAAGAGGAGCTGGAGCCAGTGTCCCGTCCTTGCCAGCTCAGGTCTCTTCCTGGTGAGCCACGGTGACATCAGCACCTCCAAGCCACCTTGGCGGTGCTGGTTACATAAGTAAATCAATATATTCTTCGCCCTGGTCTTATCGGAGGCAAGCCCTGCTTAGGAATTTCTGCAGTGAGGTGACTCGCGCCAGTGAGCTGGCACCAGGCTGCGTGGGAAGCAGGGTAATGAATTGCAGTTGTCATGGCAGAGCTCAGAGGCTGGGGCAGGAACTGGAGGTCTCTGGGATTCACGGGGAACTGTTGGACCCCACGGCCCTTCCCTCAGAAGTCCCCTCTCCCTGTGCCCTGTGCCCTGTTTGAGAACCCACTGATGGTAGCATCGTGGTGGCACAGAAGGGCACTGGTGTTTATCCGTCCCACCCAGCTGGGCCATTCACTCCGCAGGTATTTATGGAGTGCCCACTGGGCTCCAGGCGATGTTGCCAGCACCGGAGGATCAGAGCAAAGTCCCTGCTGTCATGGGGTGCACCCCTGGGCGAGGGAGATGGACACACAGTTAAAGAGATAAACTGTAAGAGGACGGGGGCTTGACAGGGGGGGGGGGTGGCTCGGTGTTCTCTTGGAGTTTTTTGTTTTGTTTTGTTTTTTAACACATCTTAGGAAGGTGGAGGGGCAGGCTCGTCATGACCCCTGTGGGCAGTGGGGATGTGAGCTCAGACTTGGAGCTGGGAGGCCTTTGTGCCTTGGGTCGGGTACTACCGAGAGCCGAGAGCCGGCTGTGGTGAGCTGGGCCAACTTCTAAGTGCTGGGCGTGCAGGGGCCACAGGGCAGGCGGTCTCTAACACACAGCACTCACTACCGATCAGCTGAGGGATGGTCAACAAGCTGTGCAACTAAGGGTAGACGTGCCAGGTTTGCTGAACCCCGATCGCCTTCTTCTCCTGTTTCACCTGGACACAGTCAGCCATTTGAAAATATTTCCTGGAGGCCTGTAAATGGATAGAGTGTCGGTAATATGCCTGGCATTGTGGCTGCCCGGGGAGTCAGCGGTAATTAACTAACAAAAATGCTATCCTTGTGGAGCCTACGTTTAGGGCCTCCTTGGTCAAACAGGCCGAAGCTCAGAACCCCTGGAGGGCTTGTTAACCCCACTCCCACCCCCAGTGAGGCCGGAAATTTGCATTTCCAACAGCTCCCGGAGGAGGCGTTGACGCTTCACAATACCCTAGGAGGGGGCCTCACATTCTCCCGGGTTTATAGCCTGGGAAATTGAAGACCCAGGTGAGGTCCCTCGGCCCTCCTTCTTATGCTAAGAGAGCTAACGGAAGTGGGTCCCTGACAGGCCTCGTTTGCCGGCAACGCTGGGATTGCCAGGGGTGAGAACTATTGTTTTTCTGCTGACCTGAGGCCTGGGTGGTGGCAGAGCTCCATTATGAACGAAGTCACAGGAAAGCAGGAGGTCGGAAGGAATTTTCTTGACTTTAGAATGTATAGAATTATATACCCTTCTGGGGGGAGGGGGGACAGGACCCAAGGAAATGGTCTTCCCTGTGTCTCAGTGGCCAACACTTTGCTGAGTTGCTCTTCAGTGGGAGGGTCCCGCCCAGTCCCCTTCAGCTCTAGAGGGCGTAGGGGAGGATTGGGGAAGAGGCCAGATCTTCCCCTCCAAGAACCCTCTTAACAGGGAGGCAGAGCCCAGGACTGTTGCTCTCGACCAACACTTGGATTTTCCTCTCAGCCTTGTCACTGGCGATTTCTTTCCTGCCAGGTTCAGTATCAGAGAGATTTGGGCTCATGTTTGCCTTCCTGTGAAAATCTCTCAACTCCCATTTTAGCTGGAATGCTTTGAAATAAATTGGTCTGAGTTACTTCAGAGTTGTAGACCTGGGGGTTGGGCCTCCCTTTCATCTGCTCTCTGCCCTCAGCAGAGCCTGGTCTAGGTTTCAGGTGCACATCTGTGTCCCCGAGACGGCAGGAGCGTGGGGAGTGCAGATGTTGTCACCATTGAGATCTTAGCCTGTGGATAGGAACAAATAATAGCGAGCATTTATTCAGACTTCAGACTGTGTCAGGATGTGGGCTGTGTGCTTGGCACGCGTCGGCCAATTTAATTCTTACAGCAACCCTGGGAGGTGAGAACTGGTACCCTCTCCATCCTGCTGATGGAGGCTTAGAGAGTAGAGAGCTTGCCCAGGATTGCACAGCCAATCAGGGGCAGGCCTGGGATGTGAACCCAGTCCGTCTGCCCCCAAAGTGCATGTTCTTCAGTGACCCGAAGGTCGGACCAGGCTGGTGAGCAGCCCTGACTTGATCCTGGGAGCTCCGACCAGAACCCCTCTCACTACTGTGATTGCCGCAGGGGCAGCTGCTTCCCTTTGCTCGGGGTCTGTCTGGAGAACCAGACCTTTCTGTTTGCTCTCCCCTCCTGTCTTCACAGGCGTCCCTCACTCAGAGCAGGGGGAGTGAGCTGTTTTCCTGAGCACAGTTGGTTTTTAAAAATCAACTGCATGCCCTATTGCTGCTCTATGTGTTTCATAGTTTTATTACCCTAACTGTCACACTCACCTTCTGAGGGAGGTCCTGTGACTGCCCCCATTTAGAGATGAGGAAGTGGAGGCACAGAGAGGGTAAGTAACTTGCCCAAGGTCACACAGCTAGAAAGGGGCAGAGCTGGCTTCACGCTCAGGCCATCTGGCTCCAGACCTCACGCTCTTAGGCTGCCATCCACGTCGAAGGGTTATTGTGAGAGTTACAGCATGAATTTCCTCATTTAAGGCATCTAGCGGAGAGCAAGGCTCGGAAGAGGTACTCAAAAATGTTAACAGTCATGACATCATTACAGCATTAGTTTGTGGGTGACTCATGCCTTCATGGTGCTGGTCTACCTCATAACCCTCCAGCTCAGCACTCAGAGCTAACTCAGTGTCTCCAAATTCAAATTCTGTGACCGATGCTCATTTGGAAAGATTACAGAGCTGGCCTTGCACTGGACGTGAGCTACCAACTTAGGACGGTAGCTGCCCACCCGGGAGAGGCCGTGGGCAGTTGGCATCCCTCGGTCATTCTTGCTCAGAACCTCCACAGTAAATTGTTCTGAATGTGTGGCGATTAGCAGGACCTGGTGGTTACTATGTCCGAGCACATGTTCGATCCTGAGCCTTGCTTCTGGGTCCCCCCCTGCCGCTCCCCCCCACCCTCCGCGTGGCAACCCTCCATTCATTGTGTGAGCCCGACCCTCTCGCTGCTGGAAGTGTGGCAGGTGAGCCAGGGCCCCACAAGCAATGATGGCAAAACCCATCCTCACCTCCTCACTACCCTCAGCCAGGAAGGGCCAGGCGGACCACAGGGCCACTTAGAGACAGACCTCGTCTGCAGCCTGAGCTGGCTCCCTGCCCTCTGGGCCCGGGTCCCTCACCAGGAGGCTGCCCTCTGCTGCCCAGTGCCACCCACTCAGGCCCAGGCTGTGGACCAGCACAGTGGCATTGCCTGGGAGCTCGTTAGAAACGCAGAATGCCAGACCCACGGAATCAGCAGCTGTGTTCTGACGTGATCCCTACGCATGCTCCTGTGTGACAGCACGGACCATCAGTGCTGCTCAGGTTTGCGTAACCCGCTTTTGGTTTTTGTTCTGTGGCTGGCTGTGCCGCTTACCAGCTCTGATCCAGGACTCACCATAGTCATCCTATCCGTTGTAAACACAGCGCCAAGGCAGCCGGTTCCCAGGGCCTCATGTGGGATAGAATAGGGGTTGAAGCCGGGAGGCCCCGTTGAAAGGGAATCCCATCTGCTGAGAAATGGCAGGGTCCTGAGGCCCAGCAGGTCCACCCGCGTGGTCAGATGCCAGAGGGCAGAGCAGACGCAGGCTGTGCAGGAGGTCCACGGGGAGCAGAACATGGGCGTGGGGAGCACGGGGCAGTCAGAAGGTGGAACCCTTGCAGGAGGGTAGTGTCTGTCGGCTGTAACACGTAATGAGGACGTGGCCCCCAAGCACCTGGCGGAGATCGCAAAGGCAGGATTCTAGCCCTCATAACATTGGCTAGAGCTGGGCAAGGAGGTCTGGGTTTTCCGATCAGCTTCCCAGGCAGGGGCTTGAACCAGCAAAATAAATGGGTCCAAACAGGGCAGAAATACTGCCATGAGGGGACTAACAGAAACGGAGCCTTCAGCCACGGCCTAGGCTGGCTGAGCCAGCTCCTGCCCCTCAACCCCAGTCCAGCCAGGGGAGCCCAAGTGGGTTGCCCTGGGGCAGCAGAGGCCAGGTTCCCGGTGGGGGGCCGGGGACCGGAGGGCAAGGAGCCAGCCAGCTCAGGCTGCAGAGAATGTGGTAAGAGGCCCCGTGCACAGCCTGGCCCTTCTTGGGGCAGGGTGGTGAGGGCATGTGGCCGGATCCCAGCGGGTTTTCCCGTCACTGCTCACGGGCCTTGGCTCACCTGTGAACAGAGTTCCGTTCAGGCAGAAGCCTGGACCTTGCCCCAGCACATTCCTGGGAGAACACCCACCGCTGTTAACAGTGACAGCCCCAGGAGTGTGAGCCAGGCGGCCAATCCCCGCCCGGCGTTCCTGTCCAGTTTATATGTATGTCTGTGTAAAATGACTGAAGAACGAGTCATTAGTGAGCTGTCCGAAGTCCCTTTGGGGGCGTTCCAGGAATATAAACCAATATTCCATCAAAGCCACAAATGGCTTTTTGCCCCATTCCTTCAAAGCAGGGTTTCTCAAGAGTGTGGTCCACAGACGACCTGCGTTAGACTCCCCAAGGAGCTTGTGAAACTCAGATTCCTGGGCCCTCACTGGAACCTGCTGCATTAGAATCTCGGCAGGGTTCTCAGGAACCTGCATTTTTAGGAATTTGCATTTTTAATATGCTACCCAGAAGATCCTAGTACTCCTTAAACCTGACACCCTCTCCCTCCCCTCACCCACGAGGCACTCTCTGCCCTGTGCATAGACCATGTGTGCACCCTGCCCGCTGATACTCCCTCGCTGTGCTGCTGCACACAGCTAACGGTCACCTCTTCCGGGAAGCCTGCCTGGCCATCTTTGTCCCAGCTCATGGAGGGGCTAGCTGTTACTCTTCTAACATGAATCTCCCACATAGTTGTCATTTTCATGCCTGTGTTCTCTACGAGTGGTGAAGCTTCCTATCTGTCTCCCCAGGCCCAGCGCCAAGTTTTGTAGATAATCAGTGCGAATGAATGAATGAATGAATGAATGAACGAACACAAGTGAGTGCGGCTGAAAGGCATTTGATTTGGGGAGCTGCAGAGTAGAGGTTTTGAGCAGATGCTTTCCAATAAGAAACTGCCACCCTCCAACTCTTGTCTTGGTCAGTTCACTCCTAAGTCCAGCTTTGAGTCCAGAGGGCAAGCATTAGACCCAAGGAGAGCCCAGGGCTCAGATTGGCAGGGGCCCAGCCCACCTGTTTGGGACAGTTTGCTTGCCCTGGGCCTGACCTCAAACCCAGGGTGGCTGGAATGGCAGGCCGGAGGAGTTAAAGAATAGAACTATCGGACCATGAACCTCCCTTGAGTCCTTTCCCCCGGCGTTTCTCAGAGTCTGCTACCATGATTTTCTGCGTGAGGCTCTGAATTGCTGTTTGCCAAACCAGGAACTGTTGACCCAACAGAAATCACATAAAGATAGGAGAAGCCCTGGACAGGCCGTCCTAATCGTTTTGGTGAAGGGAGAGCCAGGCGCCATCTGAAGAATGCTGCCCATCACCAACTCTGGGAAACAAAATGCATTTCCTTATTCTTAAGAACTGGAGCACCATGAAACCTGCTTTACCAGTCCGGCCACGCTGCCTCCCATCCTGCCTCTCTGGGTGTCTGTGGGGGTGGGGCGCCTCTGGGGGCTGCCGGGGGATGGCAGGAAGGGTGGCTTTGGAAAGGCCTGACCTGGAGGCTCGAGGGTCAGTTCAGATTGCCGTGACCCCAGGGGACCTCAGGACAGGAGACAGACGAACTAACCTCTTAATGTGTG
The DNA here is from genome assembly GCF_000327345.1 of Myotis davidii. Classification (NCBI taxonomy): domain Eukaryota; kingdom Metazoa; phylum Chordata; class Mammalia; order Chiroptera; family Vespertilionidae; genus Myotis; species Myotis davidii. The sequence continues at coordinate 14,438,748 of NW_006292696.1, forward strand.
AGGTCAGGGTGAGGGCAGCTTGCTCTCTCAGTCGCAAGGAGGGTCAGAACCTTGCTTGGTTCTTGGAGAAGAAAGGAGTGGCCGAATTCTAGGCAGAGCAGCCGAGGGCTCCTCGGCACATGCTTCTCGAATGGAATTGGTGAAAGGGTAGCATCCAGTTAGTTAAATGTGGGCTGGATCTGAATCCTTCCAGCGTTTGCCGTAATTCCGTGAGGGAGGGAGTCAGGGATTACAAGATTCGAGGTAATTAGTGGGCTTCTTTTGTGCTTTTTTCATAAGGATGTTATCTCTGAATCCACTTCCTTTCTGTCCTCATCCCCAGTTTCACTTGGTTTGCTTTCAGGAGGAAGATATTAGTGTTACCACCGGGTCAAGGTTTCAGATTAAAAAAACAAAGTTCAGAAATCTTATTAGTTGCAGCCGCCCCCCTTCCACCCCGCGCCCCCATGTTGTGACGCTGCCATTTACTGAGGAATTTTAGAGACATTTACTATTTCACTTGTCCTCTCCTTCCATTTGAGGCAGCTGAAGCCCAGAGAGGTTAGGGACTCTATCAAGATCACACAGCAAGTTGGCAAGAGGGTTAGGTTTCCACACAGGGCTGGCTCTGCAGTCCGAGTGCCTGTTGGTGCTGCATTGTCCCTGGAGGTTGCGGGGCGCATTGCGGTAACATTGCTAACACTCCCTGAGTTCTCCACCATTTCTCAGAGCGTTTTGTGTACGCATCCTGATTGGAGAATTATATAAGCCTCACACTCTCCAGGGTGCAGCGGCTGGAATCCAGGCTCTGGAGGAAATTCCTGCCTCCTTCCTAGATCCTACAGGCAGCCGGCTCCCACAGACCCTGCTCTGTAGTGAAAACGGGAGATGTGGCCCACTGGTTGGCATGGCCTGGTGGTTGGTGGGGCCCGGTGGTTGGCGGGGCCCGGTGGTTGACATGGCGTGGTGGTTGGTATGGCCCAGTGGTTGACATGGCCTGGTGGTTGGTATGGCCCAGTGGTTGACATGGCCCGGTGGTTGACGTGGCATGGTGGTTGGTATGGCCCAGTGGTTGACGTGGCCCGGTGGTTGACGTGGCATGGTGGTTGGCGTGGCCCGGTGGTTGGCGGGGCCCGGTGGCTGGCATGGCCCAGTGGTTGACGTGGCCCAGTGGTTGACGTGGCATGGTGGTTGGCGTGGCCTGGTGGTTGACATGGCGTGGTGGTTGGCGGGCAGCGTGGCCCGAAGTGCTGAGCAAGTGAGGTTGTGATGACCCACAGTGTCATCATTGGATCATTTCCCAGGCGCTGAGCCAAGGGCCCTCCCCCTGCTGAGACCCCCTCTCCCATTTCCCCCTGTGCCTCCTGCCCTCTTAGGAGCCACAGCTATTTGGAGACATGCACACAGGGGCCTTTGCAGAGAGAGTCCTCTTCTCTTCCAGCATTCCCAGTATTCTCCCTCACGGGGAAGAGAGAGGCAGAATCCTGCGGGAAGGACAGGCGAGTGTATGGGACAGTTGAGATCTAATTGCTAGACTCCTGGAATATGTCCCCCGAATGTCCCCGTTGGCAGTCAGGGACTCTGCCTGCCTTCATGAAGGGCCACACCACGATGAATGATGTGTTATCGGTTCAATGCCATCGCCAATGATGTCATGAGAATCCTGGCTTTGTGAGAGCATGTGCACAGGCCGGAATGCAGCGATAGAGAGGCAGTGGAAGGGCCTGTTACACTGCGTGACCCAGCTCTTATTGTATAACTCCCGGGCTTATTGGCCATTTGTTCCTGTTCTCTTTGACAAAGGAATTTTTTTTTAACTTTCTGATTAGAAATCAGTATTGTAAGCTTGCTAATCACCTCTTTGGCTTGGCATGCGGACCCAGGAAAGGCCACACAGTACTTAATCTGTTTGCAAATGTTCTCTCAGTTCCCAGAAGTTCAGAAATGTAGTCAGCGCTTCATCTTTTAAAAAGTTAGACTGTAATTCAGGATACTTCCAACTGTAATTATAAATGTTCTGAGGTTTATTTCACAGATACTGCGTTTTAGTTTACTTTTAAAAAGTTATTTTTAATTGGGGTAAAACATACATAACATAGAATATACCATGTAAACCGTAGTTACGTTCATTGTTTTTTAGTACATTCCCATGCCCGTGGAGCCATCACCACCTTGTGAAAGATAAGCTCTTTTCATCTTGCAAAACTGAAACTCTATCCCCATTAAACACTAGCCCCCATTCTCTCCTCCCCCCATTCTGCTGTCTGTCTCTACAAATCTGACTCCTCTGGGGACCTCATGTGAATGGACTCTCAGTACTTGTCTTTTGTGACGGGCTTATTTCACTCAGTACTATGTCTTTAAGGTTCATCCATGTTGGACCTAGTATCAGAATTTCCTTGTTTAAGGCTGAGTAATTTTCCATCGTATCTATGTACCACCTTGGGTTTATCCAGTCCTTTGTTCCTGGACACTTGGGCTGCTCCCACGGTTGTTTTTGAAAAGTATTTACTTATTTTTTAAAATATATTTGTATTGATTTCAGAAAGGCAGGGAAAGGGAAAGAAAGGGAGAGAGAGACAGAAACATCAGTGATGAGAGAGAATCATTGATCGGCTGTTTCCTAAACACCCCACCCTAGGGATCGAGCCCGCCACCCCAGGCATGTGCCCTGACCGGGAATCGAACCATGACCTCTGGTTCATAGGTCAGCACTCAACCACTGAGCCACACTGGCTGGGCTGCTTCCACTTTGTGCCTGTCATGGACAAGGCCACTGTCATGAGTAGTGTCTGCACCACTTCCGATTCCCACCAGCAGCGCGCACGGGTTCCAGTTTCCCCACACCCCCACCAACACCCTTGTTATTTAACTATCCTAAATGGGTGTGTAACGGTTTGTCTTCTGGTTTTGATTTGCATTTCCCTAATGATTACTGATGTTGAACATCTTCACCAGTGGTTCTCAACCTGGGCTGCACATTAGAATCACCTGGGAATCTTTTTAAAATCCTGATTTCTGGGCCTCATCCTCCGGAAATTGTTTCGTTGTTATGGGGTGGGGCCACAACATGAGTAACAAAGAAACAGAATTTCTGGAGGATGAGGCCCAGAAATCAGGATTTTAAAAAGATTCCCAGGTAATTCTAATGTGCAGCCAAGGTTGAGAACCACTGATCTACAGATACTTTTTTTTTTAATGGAACACTTCATGAATTTGTGTGTCATTCTTGCACAGGGGCCATGCTAATCTTCTCTATATTGTTCTAATTGTGTGTGTTTTTTAGTATATGTGCTGCTGCAGCGAGCACTACACAGATACTTTTTAAACAGTATAACTCCTCGGGTCATTTCGAAGCTTGAGAGGCAGTAAAACAAACTGTTCAAGAAGCTAAATCCTAGAAGCCAAACTGCCCGGGTTTCATCCTGGGAACGGAGCGTTCCTTACTGACTTTGTGAAGGGGAAAAAAAGACATAGACTGAAAAGTTCCAAGATGATGGAACATAGCAACCCACAGATCTAGGAAGCTCAACCAACCCCTAACATGGTAATCATATGGAAAACCACACCTAGAAATATCATAGTCAAATGGCTGGAAATGAAAGAGAACAATAAGAATGATCTCTGACCTCTTGTCAGAAACAATGCAAGTGAAAAAAGAAATTGAGTAGTAATTTCTAAGGTGCTGAAAGAGAGGAAGAAAACTATTGGCCTTCAATTCTTTACCCAACAAAAGTATCCTTAGAAAATGAGGGCAGCCTTGGCTGGTGTGGCTCAATAGGTTGGAGTGCGAGGTCACGGGTTTGATTCTCGGTTAGGCCACATACCCAACCCAGGTTTCAGGTTCGGATTAGGGTGTATAGGGGAAACAACCAATCTATGTTTTCCTTTCTTTGTAAAATAAATAAAAACATATCCTTGGGTGAGGATTTAAAAAAATTTTTAAGAAATAAAGATTTTTGCTCAGCCGGCATGGCTCCATGGTTGAGCTGTTGGCCTATTAACCAAGAGGTCACCATTGAATTCCTATTCGATTCCCGGCCAGGGCACATGTCCGGGTTGTGGGCATGCAGGAGGCAGCCAACCAGTGATTCTCTCTCATCATTGATGTTTCTCTCTCTCTCTCTCTGAAATCAATAAAAATGTATTTTTTTAAAAAGAAATAAAGATTTTTTTTTTTAAATGAGGGCAAAATCAATGCATTTTCAGATAAAAGCTGAGAGGAATTCTTACCAGCAGACTCACACAACAAAAAATGTTAATAGAAATTCTTCAGGCTGAAAGAAAATGACATCAGATGGAAACTTGGATCTGCATGAGAAATTAAGTGCACCAGAAATATAAAAGACTTTAACATTTTAAAATTTGATTTCTTTAAAAGATAATCGACTGTTTAAACACAATAGTAGTATATTGTGGCTGAATTTCTTTTAAGGGGAAAAAAGAGTTAAACAGATGAGACAAATGAGAGACAATAGGCAAGTTGGTAGACGTCAGTCCAGTTGCATCAATAATTCATGAAAAGTAAATGGGCTGCACACTCCAACTAAAAGGCAAATACTGTCAGGTTGGGTAAAAACAAGACTCCAGTGTTGTGGGCTGCCTACAAAAGAGTCACTTTAAATACACATATACAGACAGATTATATGCGATACAAATGCTAGCCAAAAACAAAAACAAAAAACCAACAACCACTTGGGATGCCTATAATGACAACATACGTACAAAGTATACTAAAAAAAAAGGAGTATTACCAGATCCAGGGGGAGAGCTTTGTCATAATTGGCCAATTCAGCAATAAGACAGAATAATCCTAAGTGTATACACACCCAATAGCTGAGGGCAAAACACATGAATAAGTGAGTGCATTCAGTAGACCAAGTTTCCCAGCTCATTGTGCAGGGAAGGCTTGGTGGATACATTGCCTCATTCTGGGCCCATCTCCTTTGAGCCTGTGAGGAGGACAGATGTGGGCAGAAGCAAGCTGCACCTCACGGTCTCATTCTGTGCTCAGCATGGTGACCACTGTGTCCTTTCTGTTCCTGGCTGGCCCTGGGGCTCTCTGATCACAGCCCTTATAGATAGTTCCTACCAGGGACTCCACCTTTTCTGGCCATAAACCTTTTTCTGGAACCTGCCAGTCTCACATAAGATGTCAGCCAGGAGGCGGGGCCATGGTTCCTGTGGTTGGAAAGGGCTGGGGTCCTGGAGTGCTGGAGATGGGATCAGGGTTTGTCGCTGGGAACTCCAGGTGTCCCAGGACACAGGGTGACGTGCAGTGTTTCCCCTCAGTCTGGCTCCTGCCTTTCAGACACTAAAAGGGGCTGAGTCAGCACTAGGTGGGGCAGAGGAAGGGAGTAGGGGATTTTTTTTTTAATATATTTTATTGATTTTTTACAGAGAAGAAGGGAGAGGGATCGAGAGTTAGAAACATCGATGAGAGAGATCGACCAGCTGCCTCCTGCACGCCCCCCAGTGGGGATGTGCCCGCAACCAAGGTACATGCCCTTGACCGGAATCGAACCTGGGACCCTTGAGTCTGCAGGCCGACACTCTATCCACTGAACCAAACCGGTTCGGCGGGACTAGGGGAGTTTTTAAGCGATAATGAAAAGTCTCCTTGAAGAGGAAGAGGCTCCCAGATGGGGTGTGCTTGGTTGGCAGAGCATTGCATTGTTTTCCGGTGGGTCAGTTTGCTGACAGTCCAGCAATGATTGGTTGTTTGATTGATTGATTGATTGATTTCTTTTGAACTTAAAAAAATTGTGTAACATGCACATAACATAAAATTTACGATCAAGCATTTTTTAGTGTACAGTTCAGTGATGACAGATATATTCATATTGTTGTGCAACCTTCCCCACCACCCATCTCCAGAGCTCTTCACCTTGCAAAACTGGAGCTCTGTCCCCATTGAACACTAACTCCTCATTTACCTCTCTCTTAGCCCCTGGGAACCACCATTCCACTTCTTGTCTACTCTGGGTGTTCTATGGAAGTGGAGTCAGACAGTATTTGTGGTTTTGTGACTGGCTTATTTCACTTAACATAATGCCTGTTTCCAAGATCGTCCATGTTGTAGCAGGTGTCAGAATTTCCTTTTAAAGGAATATTTTTATTGATTTCCAATAAAATAATTGATCAGCTGCCTCCTGCACGCCCACTACTGGGGATCAAGCCTGCAATCCAGGCATGTGCCCTGATTGGGAAGGGAACTGTGACCTCCTGGTTCATAGCTCGATGCTCAACCACTGAACCACACCAGCCAGACAGAATTTTAAAGGCTGAATAATACGCCACTGTATGTCCCGTGTATCTATCTGTCGGTGGACACTGGGGTTGCTGCCGCCTTTCAGCTATTGTGGATAATGCTGCTGTGAGCATGAGTGTACAGCAATGATTTCTGTTTAATTTCGTTTTGTTCGAAGGTAACGAGGTGAAGGTAGGGGTAAAAGTTGGTGGTTCGGGACACTGGCATGGCAACCTTATGTCACACTTGAGACCTAGAACAAAGCTGCATATTTGATGGGACAGAAATGTAGAGATCTCTGGGTAGATGAGGTCTTCAAAGGCTGCCCCACCCTTCTACCAGTCCTTTGCCCTTCAGGGTCCCCATAGCCACTGTCTGCGTTATGGTGTCATTCTGTGCATCCGCTATTGTAACAGGCTCAGAGCGTGGCCAGGCTCCAAGGTCATTTACCAACAACTCACGTCGCAACCACTTTGGGAATTTTATCCCATAGAGCTTTCCAGAGCAAATGGTTCCCCTTCCCAGAACTTTTCATGGTTCTCCAATGCCCGTAGAAAACCCCAACACTTGCCCTAGCTGTTTTGGCTCAGTGGATAGAGCATTGGCCTGCGAACTGAAAGGTCCCAGGTTCGATTCCGATCAAGGACACATGCCCAGGTTGCGGGCTCAACCCCAGTAGGGGCGTGCAGGAGGCAGCCGGTCAACGATTCTTTCTCATCATTGATGTTTCTCTCTCTCTCCCCTCCCTCTCCCTTCCTCTCTGAAATAAATAAAAATACATTAAAAACAAAAAGAAAACCCCAAAACTTCTTAGCATGACTCAGGGCTCCACTGGCCTTTTCATGTCTCTCCCACTCTTATTCCCTCCATTCCTTCATTTATTGATTGGTTCAGCTGTTCACCCTGCGTCCTGTATTTTGTGTGTGTGTGTGTGTGCCCTGTGTTTTTGTATTTGTTTCTGACAAGCATGTCTAATATTGACTCATTCAAATGGTGTGTTAAAGGGCCCAGCACATAGTGAATTCTGAAGTGTTTATGATTAGAGTTTTACCTTCTGGGCTGTCATTAGCTCTTCCTGGACACCTTGGGAGCTCAATCTTTTCATCCCCAGTGGACAGTTCAGGAACTTGAGCTTTAGAAATGCTGAGAAATGGGGTTTCTCATTTTGGACCTTGGATCAAATTCAGAATCAGAGCCAGGGTGTTGCTCTGAGTGAGATGGACTTGATGAGGTTCTGGGAAGCTGGAGGCAGCACGTGCAAACGCTCAGAGGCTCCGGATGAACCCTGTCTCACCAAGCGCAGAGGAGGCCTTACTGGGGCTGAGTTTGATTGCAGAACCACGAGAGGCCAGTGCTGGTAGAGGTTCGCCTAACGAATGCCCGATTGTAAATGGTGCGGGGGCTCTAGCTGGTTTGGCTCAGTGGATAGAGCGTCGGCCTGCAGACTGAAGGGTCTTGGGTTTGATTCCAGTCAAGGCCACATGTCAGGTTGCAGGCCTGATCCCCAATAGGGGGCGTGCAGAAGGCAGCTGATCAATGATTCTCATCATTGATGTTTCTATCTCTTCCTCTCCCTTCCTCTCTGAAATCAATAAAAAAATATATATGTGTGTATACATATACATATTAAAAAATACAATAAAATGGGTTCAGCGTAGCATTAAGTTGGCCGCCTTCCCAACTCTGCAGGGACCCAGAGTGAGAATAGAAGCTCATGTTAGAAGGACCATGCTTCTCCCTTTATGGGGAACCCAGGAGCAAGGAAGAAGCATGGCCCAAATCTGTGGCATTCGTGCTGATGAAATTCCAAATGCTCAGCTGGATCAGCGAGAAACTTGGAGCAAGTGCGTGGATGTGTCTGGACTTTTCCCTCTAATGTGTAACCCACCAAACGCTGCTGCTGAAGACGGAAGTGGAATCAGAAAGACCAGTAGAAGGTTGAGTGACAGGCTCAAGGTTACCCAGCTAAGGTCACCCGTGCTGAGCTGGGCCGCCCACAGGGTAGGAGGTTCCGTGCTGCTTCTAGCCTAGCACGCAGCCGGCTTTTACTGCGTCTTCCATTTGGAGGCCTGAGCGTCATTTGCAACCTGAGCTTCCTTTGCCGCCTTAGCCAGGTTAGCCAGCCTCGGTGATCTCTGCAAGGTGAGGATGTACAGCTGCCTCAAGAGCCCTACTGAAGACTAACTAGTGAACACGTCCGGTAACCAGCCAGCAGGCACCCAGGACAGAGTCACTAGGAATGGTCTATTTTTGGTGAGTCCTTGCTTCATCGGCTCTGCCTTCACTTCGAGGTGCACGCAGTCATCACCTGGGTCCCGCCCCATGTGGTCAGGATTCTTGGTTGACTGCACCTGAAGGTGCTGTTGCTGAAGGTTCTGGTTAGATACTGATGCCACACAACCGTGGTGGTTTTTCCTCTTCTGATTAGAGCATTTCCATTGGTCAACTCCAGCGATCATGGGGGATGTATGGGGAAGTTCTTCACTTCCTGCTCTCCAAAACTATTTGCGTGACCTCACTGTCTGGTGACTTTGTTTGTCATGGTGTCTGGTACTTACTCAGCCAGGGTCTGTCCTGGGCTGGTGTGCCCTCCCCATCGCCCACCTCCAATAAAACACACAGAGCACAGAAAATCAGCCGATTCTGCAGGGCCCAGCGGGGCCTCAGGATCTGTCCCCGTCTGTGAAGTCGGCCGTGCCCCTTTGGCTCCCCTTTGGTGAGGGTCTCTTTTCTTCCTCCCTCCACCCAATATCTCAGCCAGGAAGAAAGGTCTGCCCCAGAGTTCCAGGAGAGCACTCGTTTGCATTGCTGTTTGATCAGCCCCCCATCTTCCCCTCCTGGGAGCAGAGACCTGAGTTATGCTTAGGATGTTAAGTCTACTGGCATCAAGGCCCAAGTGACAAGTTGAGAAGGCCCAAGTCAGACAGCACCTAGAAGGTTTTGAGGTTTCTCATTTTCTGTTTAAAAAGGCTCCTGCTTCTTTTGAGACTGAACTTCAAAGGATGCATTCCAGGCCACACTTCCTTTTGGTAAATCTTAACCAGTGTAAATGTTTACTTTTCTGTTGCAAGTCCTGGGAGGTAGGGGGAGGAAGGGTTTCTGGAGCAGGTGTCCTGCCAGTGAAAGTTAAAACTTAATCTGCCTGGTTTTGGGGTGTTTACAATTCTGGAGCCATGCTAATGATCCTGCAATTAGAAGACACAGACTTTTGCCCTAGCCTAGGTAAACTGTGTCTCGTGAGCCACATGCAGCTCTTTGGCCCCTTGAGTGTGGCTCTTCCTAAGCCTTAGGAGTACCCTAATTAAGTTAATAACAATGTACCTACCTATATACTTTAAGTTTAAAAAATTTGGCTCTCAAAAGAAAGTTCAATCATGGTACTGTTGATATTTGGCTCTGTTGACTAATGAGTTTGCCGACCACTGCCCTAGCCAGTTTGGCTCAGTGGATAGAGCGTCAGCCTGCGGACTGAAGGGTCCCAGGTTCGATTCCGGTCAAGGGCATATGCTCAGGTTGTGGGCTTGATCCCCAGTAGGGGGCTTGCAGGAAGCAGCTGATCAGTGATTCTCTCTCATTATTGATGTTTCTATCTCTCTCTCCCTCTCCCTTCCTCTCTGAAATAAATAAAAATATATTTTAAAAAAACACACAGCCTTTTGCCATCTTCGGTGAATTCCTGGCCCCTGTGCCCCAGCCCACCAGAAAGGAGAGGAATTTCGGAAAACCCACCTTGCCCTGGTGCGGAGGTCAGTGCATGGAAATGAGAGGAGCGGGCAAAGCAATAATTAAGAGGGTAGAAAGATAAAGGGGAAAGCAACATGATGTATTCCTTAAAAACGGTGGCTTTGGTTAAAAATGTAAATTCTTCCAATGATTGCTAAAAGAAGACTCCATTCCCTTGCCACCCTTCCGTGGGTCCCCCTCACTGCACCCAGGGACATAATACATCCAACTGGAGGGTCTTGGGGGTTGGCCTGGGACCCGCACTCTTCAGGAAAGAGTCACCTTGCTGCCTAAGAGCCAGCTGAGCAGTGATGCTTCTCCCAGAGCCAGTGGCAGGCCCTGCCCCCAACAGGATCAACTGAGGAGGCTGATTGGTGGGGCGGAATGCCACAGGTCCCTCCTGTATCCTGGATACCGAGAGGGCGGAACGTAAACTGGGCCCAGGGACTGCATTCTTGAAATTTCCCTTTAGCCCAGGAGGAGCCTGCAGGGACGTGAACCCGACCTTGAAGTTCTTGCCTTTATTTTTTCCCTTCTCTCTTAAAAAAAAGAGAGAGAGAGAGAGGTGAGAGGTACAATCATGCAACACAGTCTTTCTGAGGGGGCTGCGAGGTGGGGGCTCCTACCTCAAGCTCCGCTCATTACCCAGAACTGCCTCTTGCTGGAGCAGGTGCACCATCTGAGACTCCTGGGCATTGTACTCCCTGGAGGCGGGGAGATTCCTGGTGCGGGCTCCCTGGGCACCCACGGTCTCAGCCACAGTCTCCCAAGTGAGGTGCCACCAAGTGCTGTGATGAGAATAGTAGGTGTTAATTGAGGATCTGTTAGTCTCAGGCAATGTGCTATGTCTGCTTCATAAGAGCTGGGCCTCCCAACACACGTAAGGGAGGAATTCTTATGCCAGTTACACAGGTGCAGAATCAGGGCTCAAAGAATTGAAGTGATCTGTCCATAGTCGCACAGCAGGAAGTGGAAGTGCTAGGAGACCTGCTCATGGTCACACAGTTAGGCGTGCAAGTGCCAGGATCTGGACCTGGACCCGGGGAGGCGCTCCCAAGCCTCTGCCACTCATAGTCTTCCTAGGGCTTCCCATTCCCTAGCTTCTTTGTTTCTTTCTTTTTAAAGGAATTCTTTATTGCTGAAAGCATTACCTATGTCCCCCTCGACATGTGGTCCTAGACTCTAAGACCTAGAGGCATAGAAAGACAATAGGCTCAGATGCCAGTAAGTGCAAAGGTGATCTCTCTCAGGGGGGTGATACCCGGCCTAGGGCGTGACTGCCCACTCACTGTACACTGCTTTCTACTTTAAAAAGTTTTTTTTTTTTTTTTTAAATTCAGCACCTCCCCACAGCTCATTTCATTGTTTACCGTATAGAGCCCAACCAGGAAGAAACAGTTACTCTCATTTCCCAAATACTAAACTGAGGCTTAGAGAACTTAAGTGGCAGAACCAGGATTCAAACCCAGCGTCATGGGCCTGCACACCCTTGCGCTCCTCCCCCTCAGGGAACAGGGGAGTCTGGTCATTTAGAGCGAAGCACTTTTCCTCTTGGTCCCTAGGTTCCCCGTAAAACAAGGACACTGGGTTTTCACACGGTTCTACTAATGGAGCCCCGTCTTCAAGTGGAACCTCAGACCATCCTGTGCCTCCCACGGTCACTGCCCCAGCCTGCTGGGTGTGTGGGGCCCTTACATTTCTCATCCTCTCAAACACAGACAGCCCTGTTTGGGAACCTCTGCAGGAGGCGACTTCCAAAGGCCTTTCCAGTGTGGTCAGCTGTCTCTGCTTCTGTCATTTGGGGTCCAGTACAAGAGCCAGGGCACGTCCTCATTTTTAAAAGCAGCACCTCATGGTCACCCACCTCTTTGGGTCCCCCCGGCAGAGGCATCTGAGCCTGGCCCCAGAACCCTCCCCGAGCTCATTGACAGCGAGAAATAGGGATGCACTTCATTGTCCTAAGGGTGTGGCCGGCGTCCTGACTTGCTAGGAAATCCATGTAAATCAGTGGTGATTGCCAGGAATGCTGAGTGGGCTCAAATCCCAGCAGGTGCCTGTGGGTATGCTACCTAACCTCTAACCTGTGCTTTCGTTTCTCCCGCATGTCCAGAAGGTGATGATGCCCATCCCGGGTTCCCATATTAAGCTAGAGGGTGTATGTACTCAACAGATATTAGCCATTATTAATAGTCTTGATTGTAAAGCATGGGTTATTTCTTTTTTAAAAAATATTTTATTGATTTTTTTACAGAGAGGAAGAGAGAGGGATAGAGAGTTAGAAACATCCATGAGAGAGAAACATCGATCAGCTGCCTCCTACACACCCCCTAACTGGGGATGTGCCCACAACCAAGGTACATGCCCTTGACCAGAATCGAACCTGGGACCCTTGAGTCCATAGGCCGACGCTCTATCCACTGAGCCAAACTGGTTAGGGCAGCACGGGTTATTTCTAATGTGCCATGACCACAGTTAGGACTTGGCCCCGAGCTGGATATCCGTGGGTTATGTAGAGATCGGAGTGGCATTCTAAGGAAAAGGACCATCACCCTATTCTCTGCCCTGCCATCCACACCAACTGGTGGTGACAGAATTATTGAAGTCCTGCGAAGACCTGAAACTTGTAACTTCCTGTCCCTCAAATGACTATCTCTGGGGCAGCTCTCTCCCTCCCCAAGTCCTAGACTCCCCCACCCCCACCCCCACCCCACTCTCTGCTCTGGCGGAGTCTGGTTTCTACAAGGAGCCCTGCTGCTTCCTACATGTAGCCATGTGTCCTCACACGTGCAGAGGGTCAGTGGCTTCCCTGGGGCCCTTGGTCCTTATGATGGCCAACCTAGGTTCTTAGCAACTCAAAATATTTCTTTTTATTAAGATACTAGAGGCCCGGTGCACGAACTTCATGCAAGGGGCTCGGCCTTCGCAGCCTTGGCCCTCCCAGCCCTGGCTTTGTCCGGAAGGACGTCTGGAAGGTTGTTCGGCTGTCCAGTCTAATTAGCATATTATGCTTTTATTATTATAGATAATTGACATTCAACATTGTATTAGTTTCAGGTGTATAACACACGGATTCAGGATGTGTATACATTGGGAAATCGTGACCACAGTAAGTCTAGTTAACATCTGTCACCATACATAACAGAATTTTTTTTCTGGTGATGCAGACTTTAAAGATCTGCTCTCTTAGCAACTTGCAAATATGCAATACAGTCTTGTTAACTGTAGTCACCATGCTGTACATTCCATCCCTGTGACTAATTGATTTTATCACTGGAAGTTTGTACCTTTGACCCCTTTACCCTTTGCAGCCCCGCCGCCCCAGCCTTGGCAACCACAAATCTGATCTCTGTCTCTATGAACTTGGTTTTGTTTGTTTGTTAAGACTCCACTAATTCTCACTGTTTTGCTTGAAGGTCTTGGACTTTCTCTGTGAAAAGAGAGAGATTTGAGTTTTTAAAGGCAGCCTTGCAGATAGTATGTAAAAAATGTTTCATTGGCCCGGAAAAATGTTCACTTAGCCTGCACAATTTTTATTTGCTCTCCTGAGCTTGAGAGAGCCGGGTATCCCATGGCAAAGAAGGAGCTAGTGACACCCGGGTTCCAGTCCGGAAGCTTTCACCGGCCTCGTGCACGTTCTTTAGATCTGAGCCTCTGTGTCCTCACCTGTAACATGTAAGCTTTACCTTGACCTTGCAGAACTGTCCTGTGGGTCAAGGTAAGATAGCAGATGTGATAAAGGTCTGTGTAAACCACAACATGTGAGGTAACAACACAGTTTCCTTAAGCCCCCGCGTTCCTGAGGCGTCGGATGAAACCATCGCCAGGAAGGCTCTGTGAAGAGGGAAAAGCTCTGTGCATCTCGGAGGCGGTGATCATAGCAGCAAGGAATCTCCCACAGCAGGAAGCAGGGGAGGGGCGGGACTTGACAAAGCAGTGCAGGCGGCTCAGATCCCAAGGAGAGGGTTATTTTTTAATATATTTTTCTTGATTTCAGACAGGAAGGGAGAGGAGAGAATCAATTGATTGGCTGCCTCCTGCACACCCCCCGCTGGGGATCAAGCCCATAACCTGACATGTGCCCTTAACCGGAATTGAACCTGGAACCCCCTCAGTCCACAGGCCGACGCTCTATCTATTGAGCCAAACCAGCTAGGCAGGCAAGGCTTCTTTTAGAGAGAAACTACTTAAAACAGAGGCTAAACATATATAGTAAATATTGGGGGAAGAAAAGATTTTATTAGGACTTAATTTTGAGGAACAAAACAGAAAATTATGACAATAATTGTATTTTACGTTGCATTTAACAAAATTTAAGTTATAGTTGCAACTCTGCCCCGATTCTCGGTATGAAAACGTGTTGATTCATATTTTGCATAATTACTTGGGCACATGAACGAAAGCGATAAGGGGCAGTTTGCTCTTCTCATTTGGCGTTCCCAGCAAACTCCTAGAGAAGGTCATTTTTGCAGAGTATTGGAGAGAGCTTCACTAGTGTCCCAAGGGCCTCGATTAGTTCCTGGTTGTCTTTGAAGTTCTTCTCTTTGGAAGGGCCTGTTGTCTGTCCTTCATTTTGGTGGGTCTTCTCCTGAGTTGTTAACTGAGGAACTCTGTTGTCTCTCCTTGGGTGTGAGTGGAGTAGCTCTTAGGATCACTTTCACCAGCTTGGTGAAGTCCTGCATCTGTTAGCATGTCTGCATCTCCCTTTCAGTTAATATGCATTGTATTTGCATTGTTTAGTTAACTGCTAAGACATCTAACCAGCACAGTAAGATGTTGTCTTAAAATGTTAATAAGCTGGCCTGGCCCATGTGGCTCCATTGGGGCATCATTCTGTGCACAGGAAGATTGCCAGTTCGATTCCCTGTCAGGGTACATATCGAGGTTGTGGGTTCAATCCCCGGTGGGGGCACGTACATGAGGTAACTGATCAATATTTCTCTCATACATGATGTTTCTCTCTCTCCCCCGCTCCCCCTTCCTTCCATTCCCCTCTCTGAAAAAATCAGTAAAACATATCCTTGCACGATGATTATAAAAAAAAAGTATTAATAAGCTGGGCCGGACATTGATATTAAATGTGGAGTAATATTTGCTTTTTATAAGTGCTCAGTTCATGAGTTAAATTTTTAGATTATGATGATTTGTGTTTCCCTGAGTGATCTAAGTACAGGGATCAAAGTAATAATAAATATCCAAGTATTGAGTTTCCCATGATCAGGAGTGTGGGCTGTGGAGTCAGGATGCTTGGCTTTGAATCCCTGTGTCTACTTGTATGATCTGTGTGACCCTTGACAAGATAACTAAATTATCAGAGTCTCAATTTTTACCACCTATATAAAGCGGATATTGTTAATTCCTAACTCATAGGGTTTTTATGAGTATTAAATGAGACAGATATAATTCTGTTCTTAATAAAGCTGCCTAGTGAGGGGGGGAAAATTAAAAAACCTGAGACAGATAGTTGAGGTCAAGAACTTAGCTTAGTTCCTGAAACTTTGTATATCCTCAGCGGTGTTTGTTATTATTAAGTGTTGTTGTTCACGGTTTTCAGAAGCACTTCTTTACTCATCTGTGTCCCCGTTCTTCTGTGAGTGACAATGTCAGTGACAGTGTACATCCAAGTCCAAGGTCTAAAATAAATGAGGCTACCTCAGGAAGGATGCATCTCAGAACCATGTCAAGATTGGGAACAAGAGTATTACCAGCATGCAAGGACTTTGTATGGTGCGAGAGGCTCTACCCAACATCACCTTGGTAGGGAGAAAGGACTGACCCTGGCTCCTAACAGAATCAGATGCCAGGGGAGGCACGCACCTGCAAGAGCGTTGGACCCAGACGCCTCAGCTGGCTCTCCAGCTGCCTGGAGCTCTCTGCTCCCTGAAATTAATCAGGTGCCTTGTGTCTGATGTAAGAAGCAAAGAGAAGGGTGTGGGAAGGGCAGGTTCTCGCAGACAGATGTCAGCAGGTCTGCAGTTAGGCTAGATATTTTGGAGGTGCAAAAACCCTGTAAAGAGATAGCACACACCTTGCATGCCTGGAATGCTTGTTGAGAGAATTAAAGGCATGCAGAATACATTGGACTACCTCCTGTTTTGCAATTAGCAAAGGAATTCAGCTGAACCATTGTTGAAAAACCTGTGCGACTGGTTAGGATTAGTTAAAAAGTAAAAGCTGGGACCTCCCAGGGTCCAACTTTGGTATGCTGTTCGACTGAGATTGTTCCATAAATTGATGGCAGTTTGGAAATTATTGCCAGACGTCTGTTCTTTTTTAACGCGACAATGGATGTTTGGGTCCCTGTAGAAGGATTTGAGCAGGGCCCGCGTGCTTGAATCAGGCACTGAGTCTCTCTCAGTTCCCAGATGCTTTTCTTCTGATGTTGGGGCACTGGACAAATGTTCTCAGGGTCTCTTGGGAGGCTCGGGGGGCCAAGCAGGGCAGTGGAGGGCTGAGCAGAGCAGGAAATGAGCCTGCGGCCTTTGGCTTAGCCGGGCTTTCATCCCTAGCCCTAAGCACATCAGTCTCAACCTGTGACACTGGGCTTGCACTCCAGGTTCCTCCTTCCTTTCCTATGGGGTCCTCAGAAAACACCCTAGGTATTGGCATCAACCCTCACCCAGTCTCTGAGCGACAGATCCCTCCCAGGCCAAGGTCAGGGTCTCTCCAGGTCAGCTGCAAGGACCGTGGAGCACCCAGGCACTGTTTCCCGGGCCCTGGGATGCTGTGAATTCTTGAGACCCAGGAGGAAGGCGATTTCATGACTGCTTATTGAGGCCACTGGTCTTTGAGGAGTCCATTCTTGGCCTTCCCCACGCTCACCCTGCCCCCTCACCCTGCCCCGCCTGCAGAGGGAGTTTGGATTCTGTGCCACTGATCGGCTGCTCTAGGATCTCCTTGAACAGCGGTTCTCAACCTGTGGGTCGTGACCCCTTTGGGGGTCGAACGACCCTTTCACAGGGGTCGCCTAAGACCATCGAAAAACACAGATATAATTACATATTGTTTTTGTGATTAATCACTATGCTTTAATTATGTTCAATTTGTAACAATCAAAATACATCCTGCCTATCAGATG
>NW_006292696.1:14455809-14460729 GCF_000327345.1 Myotis davidii
GCTGTCCTTGAGCCTTTTGCTGAGATACTGCTGTTGAAGAAAAGGTCGTGTGAAGCCCTTGCTCATCCTGCTGGCACCTGTTTGTGGGTCCCTCGCGTAAGTGGAGCTGAAACCCTGACTTTGCCGTTCTGTCAGCTCATGGCTTGATCTGGACACAGCCTTCATTTTCCTACCTATGCCCTCAGCTCAAGTGTCGGGGCAGGGTGTGCTCTGAAGAGGGTGCCGAGGTATCCCTGTGAGAATCTCTTTCATTTCTTAGCTGGGGTGAAATCCGATAGGTTTAGAGTGTGTGTGTTGTTGTTTTTTAAATAAAGTCATTGTCAAGTAAAGTCAGTTAAAAAACCAAATCTCTGAATATTCACTCTCATCAGATGTGCCAGGCACTATTCTGTCCACCATCACTGCGGGTCCGCACTGCCCTCTACAGTCCTGATGCCTGACCTTGGGGAGGTCCCTGTCTACAGGAAAGACTGTCAGTCATTTGAAGCAAAGCTGGGATCTGACCTGGTGTAGCGGGTCAGAGGAGTGTGGTTCAGGCGATGCTGACTTAATTATTCGATTTCCCAGCATGATAAGGAGTATTGAGCACCTACTGTGTCCACGCGCTGTGCAGACGCCTGCGTGCCTGAGCGCCTTGACCCCTAGGAGGTGGCTGTTACTGTCAGCCCCATTTGACAGTGCAGGGGCGTCCCTGCGAGATGAAGTCATATGTGCAGGGCTGCTGCTCTGTGTTCATGTGTGTGTTCATGTGCATGTGTGTGTGTGCACATGCCACGTGTGTCAGGGTGCAGCTCGGTTAGACCCCAGCCGCCACCCTCACCCTCTCTACTGTTTTCCTGCCAACGAGGGGCACGTCCCCAGGATGTTTGAGGGCTTTATTCCGCCTGGGCGCTTACCCAGGCTCCTTTCATCCGCGGCCGGATGGGACGAGCTGCTGGCACTGCTGGCAGAGGGAAGGGCCGCCCCGCATTGTCCTGCTCGTGAACACACCTCTTGAGGAGTTCAGGGGTGGGGCGGGAGCTTGGCCGGGAGCACAGGCCTCTCTTTATCCCTCCTCGACATGGGGACATCGGATGGGCCCGAGGAGCCTCAGCAGTGTGCCAGCTGGGGGTGCCGGCCATCACAAACAAGGCCTCTCCAAGGAGGAAACCAGAGGCCCCTCCGGAAAGGTGGGGTGTAGGGACAAGGAGGTGTCTGGTTAGGGTCCACTTGCGAAACACAGAGAGAGAGACAGGAGCAGCCCAGGAAAGGGCCTCAAGAGGGGCTCTTCCTGAAGGTGGCCTAGGAGGAACTGGGGTGGATTTGGGGGTGACCTTCAAACTATAGTCTGGGTAGATGGAGGAGCGAGGTGGGTTCTCCTCCCAGCTCTGCCTCTGAGTGACCCTGGCCAAGTCCCTTCCCGTCCCTCACCTCAGTTTCCTTATCTGCAAAATGAGGTGACTGGGCACAGCGATGTCAAAAGTCCTTTCCGAGCCCCGAGGCCCCGTGGTTGTGTCACAGGGACTTGCAAGGTCGTTCAGCCACAGAATAACCTTGTGGGGGCACAGCCTCTTGGGTACCTCCGTTTCCGACCCTCCTGCCCAGCTGTCCTAGGCACACCTGCTTCTGAGCACGGCTTGTAAAATCTCCTTCTGTAAATCGTATTTCCTTTCTGTGGTGTTGTTTTCCAACTCTGAGCTCAAGAAACCTTTTCTGTTCCCTGTGAAAGCTCTGCCCCCGACTCTGCAGGGTTCCTCCTTCAGTATGGCCCTAGTTACCAGCCCTCTGGTATTTCCCGAGCGTCAGTGACAGGACGTGCCCATTTCCCACAGTCCGGGAGTGGCTACACTAAACTGGGACTTACTCCCAATTTAGGCGCATAGTAGGTCTTCAGGGAGTGTTACCTCCCCTCCCCCCCAACCTGGCTCTTCTTCCCTTTGCTTCTATTTGCGGGCAGAAGGAGGAGGAGGGCTTGGAGCGGTGCTGACTGCCTCGGGTCCATTGGGCCGGGGGCTCCCAAGCCCACCTGCTCTTAGAAGAGTTGGTGTGGACCGGCAACTCCACCCACCCAGCCCTGTGACCAACAGCAGCCTCCTTAGTCATGCCTCGGCTCTCAGCGCAGAACTGAGACCGGGAGGTCTGTCCAGTGACTTTCTCACTGTCCGCACACTCTCCACCCAGGACACTCGTTTGCTCCACGTTCTCTTTCCAGTCGTTCTGGAGTGGCAGCGGGTGCAGAGAAGGAGCGGGTTTGGATCCGGCTCCCGGAGCTGCTCCTTTGCAGCCACAGGGCCTTCTTTCCTGTCAACTGACCGTAATCTGAGTCCCTGCCTTACGGGGGGTTGGGGTGTCAGAGGAGAGCGTGCACATGGGGTGCTGAGCACGCAGCCTGGCATGGGGCAAGGGCGCAATACACACTAACAGGCACGATTGGAAAGGTACTGTTCCACTTGTAGAGTGCTGACCACTGAGGCACAGTTGGCTTCCTGTCCCCATGGCTGCCCAGCACTGTGACTTTGAGCAGGTCAGCTCCCTGAGCCTTAGTGTCACAATCTGAGATATGGGCTCTCTGCTTCAGCCGGTGAAATAAGTAAGAACCACACAGCACACCACCGGCAGCTCTCTCTTGTGCCCGGAGACTCTGATAGGTATTCAGGTATCATTCATTGGACACCACTTGGTGCCAGAGGCTCCCGTTCTCCCCCCGCCCCGCTCCGATTGTCAGAATAACTCTACAGGGTATTAATCTCTGTTTTCCTGGGTGCATGGTGCGTGGTGGTTAAGAGCACAGAACCTGCTTCCCTGGGTTCAAATCCCAGCCCTGCGACTTTCCAGCTATAGGGCCTTGAGCAACTGGCTTAACCTCTCCATGCCTCAGTTTCCCTCTGAAAGGCAGATAGTAATCCTTAATTATACAAAGTAGTATCTTCACGGGATTGCTATGAGGAAGAAATTGAGTTAAGATGTGTAAGTCTTGTTTTTTTTAAGAGTAAAAAAAATATATTGTTGAAAGTATTACATATTGCCCTCCCCATCCCCCCGTTGACCTCTTCTACCCCTGCCCCTCACCACACTATTGTCCGTGTCCATGTGTGATGCATATATGTATGCAAGTTTTTTGGTTGATCTCTTCCCACCCACCCTCCCCTGACTTCCCTCTGATTTTTAGAGAGAGGAAGGGAGAGGGAGAGAGAAACATTGATGTGATCGAAATATTGATCAGCTGCCTCCTGCAGGCACACCTGTAACCTGGGCATGTGCCCTTGACTGGGAGTCCAACTGGCAACTTTTGGTTCATGGGATGACACCCAACCCGCTGACCGACACTGGCCAGGGAGATATGTGTAACTCGTAGGACAATACCTGCCTAATAGTAATGGTCTCTAAATGAGAACTATTATTGTTATATTACTAACGAGGTGAAGATTATTGTTATTACCAATGAGGTGAATGACTGAACTCCAAAGCCCATGTTTCTTCTATTCCACTAGCAGCATCCCTCCCACTTAGAAACCCTTCTGTGTCTTTTGGGCCCTTCTCGGGGCCTTGGACTGCTCCTCCCCTGCCCCCTCTCATCGCTGGGGTCCCCAGACTCGCCCCAGCAGGCTTCACCTCCTGTCCTGCCTTCCCTAGGGAGAGGCCACCACTGACCTCCCCTCCTCCCGGCCTCCCCTGGAAATACCCCATGACTGGCCTGGTTCTTCCTTCCAGAATACTCGCCCAGTCCCATGCTCTTCTTCCAGACCCTGAGGCAGCTCCTGCCTGTTGTACGCAAAGTTCTTAAGTAAAGGGACAGGATGCTGCTGTGCAAACGGGTGGCAACGCGGCCGAGCCTGAGCCTTCCAACCCCTGCCACCTCGGGGAACCTGACCTCCCTGCCCCTAGACCCGGTCTTCGGGCTGGTCCTCCATGGCTGTGTGCTGTCAGGCCTAGGACCCCAGCCCTCTCGAGGCAGTTCCCTCTGCCGCAGTGCTGGCTGTGGAGGGTGAAGACATACCGCGCTATTTACTTGGCTGAACAATGGCTGCCCTTCAGGACCCAGGCTGCTTCCTGCTTCCTCTCGGGAGCCTCCTGGGAGCCGTCCAGCGCGGGCATCTCGCCTTTCTCTCTGGATCCCGTGGCACCTTTCACGGACCTTTCTCTTCCAACAACGTCGTCTTTGTTCTCAGTCCTCCGTCTATACTATCGTGTGTGACTGAGTATGTTTATTTCCAGCTGGCTTTCACCTCACATATAATATTTGGTGCTGGGCATAGAGTAGCGAGGTAAAAGGTATGTGTTCATCAGCTTAGGCTCTTTCAAAAATGAACGTGTTTTCATCTCCTTTTTCAATATTGAGGCACTTGAGCAGACATAAATCAGGGGTTCAGTGTTGAATCTTTTCTCATTGTTTTGCCTGTTGTCCAAGGAAAAGTGAAATTCAAACGATTTGGGTATATTTTGGAAATACATCTTCACTTACCTTTTAAAAAGTCATTCTTTTTTTTAAAAAAATGTATTTTTATTGGTTTCGGAGAGGAAGGGAAAGGGAGAGAGAGATAGAAACATCAATGATGAGAGGGAATCATTGATCGGCTGCCTCCTCTATGTCCCCCACGGGGGATTGAGCCCACAACCCGGCCTTGTGCCCTGACCAGGAATCGAACCATGACCTCCTGGTTCATAGGTCAGTGATCAACCACTGAGCCACGCCAGCCTGGAAAAAAAAGTCATTCTTTATTTCCTCCGTTCTACATTTTTTTGGGGAACCTGGGGTGTGCCTAACACTAGCACTGTCCTAGGCACAAAAGTAAGTAATTATTCTGAAGTTTAGGGGACCCTTGGGTGTGACGTTTGCCCGTCTGCAGAGAGAGGTCTGGATGCCATGTAGTCCACTCTGTCGGCGAGTTTCTCCTCCATGAATCTGTTTGGGTCCTAACAGTTCCTGTTCTTTGGTAGTTT
>NW_006292696.1:14460801-14473603 GCF_000327345.1 Myotis davidii
GGAGGGAGGGAAAAGGGAAAAAAATGACAAAGAAAGAAATGCCAAACCTTTCGCCTGGGGGAGGAAGGGATGCTCACAGTCCTCTGTTTCATTCATTCCATCTGGGTGGGAAGGTCAGATAGACTGTCAGTCAACATGTCAATCAAACAAACACAGTGATAGAAAGGAATGGGAGGGCACTCAGACAGGGCTGCCTGGGAAGGCTTCTTAGAGATGGCATTATTGCTGAGAGCTGATGGACAGAGGGCAACAGCCGTTCAAAATGTGGACAGACGTGTGGGCAGGGATGGGTCGCAGCATGGCACCCTGGGCAGGGGAACTAACTGCGTGAGCAAAGGCTGTGAGGTGGGAGTTAAGTTGCCGAGTTCTGGGAACTGAAGAAGATAAGGCTGCAGAGGGAAGGGGCTGGCTGTGGAGGCCTGTGCGGGCCGCGGCCGGGAGTTTGGATGCATTCTGGTGTTGGTGGCCAGACGTGGCAGGGATTGATCCAGAGAGTGACAAGACTGGATTTATTTATTTTGTCTTAATTTTAATACTTTGTAATGGAAAAGTGACGAGCAGGAAGGAGCGGGCAGAAGAATGGAGAAAGCCACCAGCTGCAGAACTATGGAGAGAGTGAGGGGCTGAGAGAGCGAGATGTCAGTGGTTCCCACGGGACCATGATGGGGACAGATGCAGAGATGTGGGCTTTTGGAAACCCAGTGGCGAAGGCCCAGGCCATTGACTGTGAAAGCTGGAAGCCCAAGGATCAGTTTTCCCTTCTATGTAGAGCATAGAGAGTGAGCCTCGGGGAAGAATCCTGGCTCATCAGCCAGACGCATCCTGAAATCTTGCCACGGGGTTTCTACTGGTTAGACTTTCTCAGGAGACTTCATTTTGGGGAGAACGTAGAAGGAAGCAAAGGGGCCCACACTCCTGGAGCCCTGTCCTGTGCCGGGGGGCCCACTAAAATTAGGTCCCAAAGCCCTTGCCCAGTCCCCCGACCTCATTAAGGCTCCTCTGTGTGGGGTCTATGGACAAGATGCTGGAGAACACTGTCCAGCAAGGGCCCTCTACAGCAGCGCCTGGGAGGGTGTCTGCCCCACACCCCGCTTCATCCGGGAGCACAGTGATGGAGGCAGCAGTGGCTCCCGGGTAACTGAAACCTACAGACCATCCACAGGATCCTTTCTGCCCTTGGTGTCACCTGCGTCTCCCAGGACTGGAGCAGAGCTGTCCAAGGGCTGCAGGACGCCCGGGCCGGGGCGAGTTTTCCCTCTCCGTGATGATGATTATACTAATGAGAATGAAACAGGAGCAGGAGCCCGAGGCTTGGGTTATCCATTCCCCGGAAAGGAGAATTGGCTGCTGCTGTACTTCTCCAGTTACCAGCTGGGAAGGAGAGGGGAGGCCCATGAGACCAGCTGGGAATGAGAGGGGACCAAGCAGTGGGCCAGGGCTCAGGTGGCCCACGTCCAAGCCTGGCACAAACCAGGGACCCGGGAGTCCTGTCCGTTTAGGAACGTCTTGAGTGTCGTTTTGCTCATCTGTGAAATGGGGGGAGTAGTGTTGATGGGAATGATGCTGCTGTCGTGATGGTGATTTGAGACTCAGATAAGGTCACGGGTGCCAAGGCACTCCGAGGGCCCCACCACACACTTCTCTTTGTTGGGACAAGCCAGCCTTGCGGGGTAGGGGCCTGGCTGTGAACCCTGCGAGGAATCCCGGTGAAGCAGTTCTCTCTCAGTTTGTTCTTTTGTGAACGCTCACTCGGTGCCCACTCCTACAAGAGGCTGGGGTTACGGTGACTAATAAGATGCTGTCAGGTCCTGGTGAAACTCATGGAGGTGGCTGACATAGAAACAAATAAAGTATACATATTGCAAAGAAGTCGTTCTCCAACCCCTGCAGGAGTCCAGGGAAAGGTGTTTGGGGCAGAAGGAATGGCAAGGGCAGAGGCGTGGGATGTGTGAAGTAGCGTGGAGAGAGCAGTGGGTGGCCTCGGAGCCTTGTCCTTAGGCCAGAGCATCCTCGGGGCAGAGAGGTGCAGGGGGTTCAGCTCTTACTGTCTAGTAGTATAACCATGGCCGTACCGCAGCTTGTGTTGTGACCTATCAGTTTTCTGACTGACACCCAAAATATTCCAAGTGGGTCCCCATTTATCACCCCCCCACCAGCATTCCTCCAACAAAATCTAATGGGTTGTAATATTGGGGTGTTTGATAATGGTTTGTTTTTTTTCCCTATGATCTTCATACCCAGATGCTGGGAATGGGGGGAGTGTCTAGGAAATTTTGAAGCCTCCTTCGGGCCTTTCACATCAATCCCTAGATAAAGCCCCAGGCTGGTCCCTTGTGGGGTCTGCGGGCTTTAGGAGGAGACCCAAGAGGTCACCTCTTCCTCCCCGGGCAGCTGGACCCGGGCCACGCTGGGCACTCCGTGGCCTCCACGCTGCTTTGTGGCTCCACTTCTCAGCAGGGGTCATGGAGTTACTGTTAATGCTTGTTGACTTTCAATATTTTGATGCTTTTCTATACTTTGAATTTTTTTATAAGAAAATTTTAGAATGACCTTTGTATTAAGGGTTAGTAAGAGATTCTGATAAATATATTCTTGATAATTTTAGGGTGTTTTCATTTCCTGCACATGTTGAGGCTGTGTTCCTTTCCTCCCTCTGGTAAACGGTGCTGCATGGAACATCTTAGTCTCCTGGGAGGGTGACGACAGCAGCAAGTCCCTGATGCATTTGTCTTCGGGGCAGGTGGGTGTCGATGCGAAGGATCCTTCTTTTAGGAGTCTCTTCGGGGTGCCTCTGTGACTCTTGTTCTGTCCTCCTTCAGCTGGGACCTCTGCTCCTGGGTGGAGGTCCAAGAATGAGCATCTCGTTCCATTTATCTAAAAGACAATTATTATTTTTAAAAAATATATTTTATTGATTTTTTTACAGAGAGGAAGGGAGAAGGATAGAGAGTCAGAAACATCAATGAGAGAGAGAGAAACATCGATCAGCTGCCTCCTGCACATCTCCTACTGGGGATGTGCCCGCAACCAAGGTACATGCCCTTGACTGGAATCGAACCTGGGACCTTTCAGTCCGCAGGCCAATGCTCTATCCACTGAGCCAAACCAGTTACGGCTAAAAAACAATTCTTTTTCTTCTTGTCTCCTACATGCTCACCCACAGTGTTCCTGGTTAACTGACTTCCTAATATTTGTAGCCAAGGCCAGAGTAGCCCCCTAATTTTTAAAGTTTAGAACTATAGGGTATGGTGTTGAATTCCGCAGTATTTTTTAAATCCCCTCTTCTGGCCACCCAGTTGTGTAGAGTCCGCTGTCTCCATTCACTTTCTGAGTAGTCCTTACGGCCTGAATTCAAATTCTCAGTCTACGACTTAAGAGCCACATGACCACGATCAACCTGATACCGCTCTCTGTGGCTGGCTCTATGTACTCATTGAGACCAGGGCTTTGTGATGGGAACCGCTTAGCTGGGCGGCTGGGAGAATTTACTGACCTGTCACCCGTGTGACGTGCAGAGCATGTGTCAGTGTCATTGTCCCCTAAAGGTTTTGACGCTGGGTCCTTACAAAGGGGCATGTGGGCCACTTCTCAGGCACTGGATGTTCGTGACAAAGCGGTACCACGGGAAGACACACCTGGGGGGATTGGTTGTGATGGAGTCCATTCTCCTTGCTTTCATTTATGGGGAAACGGAGGTCCGCAGGGGAGAAGGGACTTGACCGAGGTCACCTGTCCGAATATAAGGTGTGCCATCACAGGGCTACTCCGATGGGCAGGCAGCTGGAAGGCTGATGGAGCCCCTGCACGAGCCTGCTGGGTCCTTGCTTGATGTCCAGACCTTGGGCGGGTGGGCTCAGGGTGGGGCTCAGCTGATGCTCCAGATCCCACCTATTGCCTGTTGAGCCCCCAAGTCAGTCCCAGACCAGCTAGGGAGCTGTGGAAGGTTAGGAACACCACATACAGGGTGGGGTCAATGTAGCTTTACAGTTGTTTGTATGGAAAATAATACAGTAATTAATACATAATAATTCAAGGATAAACGATGTGTTTTGCGTACTCACCACTGTAAAGCTACTTTTGCCCCACCCTGTATCCCTTATATTTTCTTTTGTACCAGGCAGGTGATCTTTTGTCCTCCCTCTCCCCCAGCACATGCCTGTGTGCCTCTTAAGCCAATTGGAAATTCATACATTCTCCCCTGGCACCAGAGCCCGAGGCGTCTGCCAACCTGTGGGTTTCTTTTCCGTGTGGCTCACCATCTGGAGTGGCCACCTGGCCTCCTTGTGGGCTGTGTGTGGGCGCGCGTGCGCCCGGCACCCATGTCCCAGGGCCAGGGTATTGTGTCCCCTCTCTGTGCTTGAATGGCTGGCTGAGCCGGGGCACAGAGGACAATGCCCAGAGCCCTCCCGGCAGTCTGAATGAATAATTCATATTGTATCTGCCGCCTTCCAGGGCTTCCCAAAATAGCTGTTTTAATTGCTTATTTGTTTCGCTGCTGACTTGGACTCGGCAGCCTTCAGCTCAGAGCACTTCAGTGTTTAAGGTTGACTTGTAGGTAGGGCTTCCCTTCAAGTCTATTTATTTTTTCCTTTTGAAAGAAAGATGGGGAAAAGAACCTTTCGAGAAAGAACCCCTTCAAAAAAGCCGTACTTTGCAGAGGCGAAGCTCATCTTTTCAACGCCTGCGTGCGGCTCCTCTGTGATTGGTTTCTGTAGGCCTCTGTGGCCCTGGCGAATAAAGAAATAGCTGTTAGATGGTCCGACCAAGCGAGCTTCTTGGTGGCATCCGTCTGGCCTCGTGGTGCCACCAGCAAATGCTTGGGCGTCTGCAGCTTTCAGCTCCTCAGACGCAGCCAGTAGCGGCATCAAGGAAAAGTATCAGGAAGGCCCTACCTGCCCAGGGGAGCGGCCTGGAGGACGGCCCTGCCCTGCTGCCTGTGGGATTTTAGGGAGGTGGCAGTGCCAGTTGCCCCAGGGTTCTGGCAGGATGCCTCCAGCGTGACATGCATGGCCCAGCTTCAGAAGGGCTTCTTTCAGGGGTCCTGGTATAAGGACCTGGAAAAGCGGGGCGTTTGGAGCCTCTATGTATGCATACGGGGCCAGCAAGAGGTAGCGAGACGTCGTTGGAAGGGCCTGAGCAGGTAGCAGCCATGTGTGGGTTACAGCGTGAGATGACAAGTGTCATCTGAAGACACAGAGAGCTCCCAGAAGACCCCATGTGGTTGCAGAGATGGGGCCATGGGCTTTGGCGTCTAGCTCTGCACCTGCAGCTGAGCCTGGCTGCCTGTAGGCCAGGTGCAGGCAATACCCCTACTACCCCCACCCCAGCTCTCCTCAGCGTCCTGTTTACACTTGTATGCAAAGGGAAAATGGCCGATTTAATGTGACGGGGAAAGAAAATGATGTTCATTGAAGACCTACTCTGTGCAGAGTGGTTGAGAACCTGAGTTCCCAGATCAGATCCAAATGCCGGCTCTGTGCTTCCTGGCTGTGTGACCTCGGGCCCGACACAGTTTGCTGTACAACATGCCATGTTGTGCCGGCAGCAGCCTCATACAGCTCGTGTTTACCGGCTCTCTTGATTGCATCAGGTTTCCACGTGCTTCATTTCGTCTCGTATTGTTTTGTAATATACTGTGCAGGTTTGCCGCCTCGGAGCAGCAGGCTGTACCATCCAGCCTAGCTGTGTGTAGGCTGTACCATCCAGCCTAGGTGTGTGTAGGCTGTACCATCCAGCCTAGGTGTTCGTAGGCTGTCCCATCCAGCTTTGTGATAAGTGCACTCTGTGATGTCCACACAACAGTGAAATCACCCTGGATGCATTTCTTAGACCGAATATCCCTGTTGTTAAACGGCACACGACTGTGCCACAGTTCTCTATCCGTTCAGCTATGAGTGGACGTTTGGGTTGTGTCCAGCTTGGGGTTATTACAATCGGCATAACGTTGATTTTAAGAAGCACCACTGTTTTGTGTGCCACTAAGAAAGGACAAAATGCTCCCAACTAAACCCAGAGTTTTTAAATTAACTAGAATGGTTATTACTCGTTGAAATAAACCTTTCAAACTTAGATTTTTTTTTAATACATACAAAAAAAATAAAAGCAAAGAAATACATAAATAAAACCAAGCTCCATTGTTCCTGAAACGCCTTCCTATTCTAAATCCAATTCTTTGGAGTCACGAATGATTGCTGTCTGTGCTTTCTGATGTTGTCCCTGGTGCCCTCAAGAGTGGTGGTGTGGCAGCCCTGTTATGAGGACCAGAGGAATTCAAAGCTTGGGAGCTGGGCCCTGAGGCCAGCGTGGCAATTAGGCAGAGTTAGCCTACTTTGCACTCCTGCTCCTGGAATGCTGCTAAACCGGTTGCTCCCCGCCTCCCCGCCTCCTCCGCCCTTCCCCGCAACCATCTGGTTTCCAGGGGTTAAAAGTGCTCCACAGTTGTCTCTGTGATTTTATCCCAATGACACCTTTCATGTCTGTGCACACACAGGCCGCGACAGCTCCTGGCTGACGACAGCGTTGTAAGGTGTCAGCAGTGGTAACACCCCCCCACCCCCCATTTCGGAGATGTTAAAACGCATTTACAAAGGTGCAGCTTGGAATGGTGGAAAGAGACTCTATGGAAGGGACCCTGAATAGTGCCAGGTATATACTCAATAGTACTTGGTATATACTCAGTGAGATTTAGCTTTTATTATTCATCATTATTACTATTACTGTTAGGCATCAGTTGCCTTGTTGGTTAAATGAGGGTTGGTAGTATTTGGGAATGACTTCTTTTATGTATAGAGGATGGTGCAATGCCTCGTACTTAATTGGCCTTCAGTGAAAGACGCCTTAATTATTATTTCTTTGCAATCTCACAATGCCCCTATGGTACACACAGTCCAGATAGTAGATTTCAGAAGGCGAACACTGCAAGGGAGCCCCAGAGACCTTATATTCCAGATGGGAAGCCCAGAGAGGGTACATGCCCTGCCCAAGAGCGTGGCTGATCTGGTGGCAGAATTCAAATCCGGACCCTGTCAATCCCCTCCCAGTGCTCCATATAGACTGTGCTGCCATGGAAGGGGCGTGAGGTGAGGCAGGATTCTGGAGAAACCTCCGCAGCCAGTTCCATTTGTAGCAGGAACAGCTCCTCAGGCTGCATGCCTGGGGTCAGAGTCGGAGCTCAAGAAACAGAGAAATGGCCAAATTCTAGGCAAGGGTGTGCTGCAACTTTTGCTCTTAGTGCTGGATGCTCCCAGACAGCCCAGCCCTTGGGAAGACTCTTGGAAACCCAGATCATGGGACTGGACCCCATGAAGCTGGGGGTTGAGTGCCCTCAGGCTCCTAAATGCCTGCCTGCCCAGGGTGTGTGGCAAGTGCTGTGCTGAGTCACTCCCAGGTACCAGTGCTTTGAATCCTGTGAGAACCCACGAGGCAGATTTCCCTGCCTGCTCTATACTTGTGGGGACACAGGCTTAAAGCTGGGGAAGGAATGTGCCCAGCTAAGAAGGATGGGAACTGGGAGTCCTATTTGGTTCTGTTGGCCCTTTCTGTTGAGCACAGAACTATATTTCTGTTAATCTTCACTGGAGAATATTTTTTCCATTGATTTTTGAGGGAGGGAGGGAGAGAGAGAGAGAGAGAGAGAGAGAGAGAGAGATGTGAGAGAGAAACATTGGCATGAGAGAGACAGATCAATTGGTTGCCTTCCACATGCGCCCTGATGGGGCCGGAGATTGAACCTGCAACTCAGGTATGTGCTCTTGACCGGGAATCCAACCTGTGACCCTTCAGTACGTGGGCCAACGCTCCAACCATTGAGCAGTACCCGCCAGGGCTGGGCACAGAACTTCTGTAACCTAACTCCCAATTCGGGATTGAGGAGCTGGGGTGGAGCCGAATGAGGGGCAACCATGTAGACCAGGTACTCGACTCTGCTCTTGGACTTTCAGGAAATTACCCTCCAGTGAGCATAATGAAGGGTCTATCTCCCAGCATTTTCTCTGCATGAATGGGAGCTTCATAGTTTCCTATGGGTTCAGTGATAATTATTCTTCCAGTCTAATGAGGTTATAGCTCTTTTATAACTCATGTCACCCAGAAAAGGCTAGCAGTAACTATCTCTCGGAGGCTGTCCAGACACTCACCGCCTTTCAGATGGATCCTAACCCAGCCCCAGGCTGACTTGGTCTCTTGGTGTCATGCGTGTGGTGCAGGTCGGGCTGGTCCCCAGGTTTTAGTCTCAGCCCTGCCACTGCCCCTGGGTGGTCCCGGACAAGTCTTTATCTCTGTGCCTCAGTTTTCTCACCAATGAAACAAAGGGTATCCTCACCCAAGGATATGTGTTGTTTGTGATTTCAAAGAGGAAGGGAGAGGGAGAGAGAGATAGAAATATCAGTGATGAGAGAGAATCATTGATGGCTGCCTCCTGCACGCCCACACTGGGGATCGAGCCTGAAACCCAGGCACGTGCCCTGACCAGAATCAAACTGTAACCTCCTGGTTCATAGGTCAACACTCAACCATGGAGTCACACCAGCTGGGTGAGGATATGCTTTTTATATTATTTTATTGATTTTAGAGAGAGAAACATTGATGTGAGAGAGAAACATTGATCAGTTGCCTCCCGTGCTTGCTCTGACTGGAGATTGAACCCGCAAACTTTTGGTGTATGGGACGACGCTCCAATTAACCGAGCCACCCGGCCAGGGTTCACTTCTAACATTCTTTAATGCTTCTGCATCAGGGGCCTCATTTGGATAGCAGTGAAAAGGATGGTAATGAATTGGCTCACATTTATTGTAGTTACATCATGTACCAAAGTGTTGTTTCAGGGATTATCTCATTTGATCGTCAAAGGACACTGTGAGGTAGGTCTGAATGGTGCCTACCTGGAAGGGGTGTTATGAGGGCCAAGTGAGTTAACGTCTGTAAACTGCTTGGATTAGTTCCTGGCACATAGTGGATGCTCAATAAATGTTTTGGTGGTGTCTTTTTTTCTATATTTGCACATGTGAAAACTGAGCTACAGAGAGTTTAACTATCTTCTCCAAGGTCACACAGCTGGAAAGGAACAGAGCCTGGATTCAAACCCAGGGAGTCTGGCTCCAGGGCCCTCAGTTAATGGCCGCTCAGTGCTGCATCTTGATAAGACGAGAGGCAGGAGTAACACTTTGGACAGCAGGGGGACTGTCTACCTGCCCCACCCTGTAGTAGACAAAGGTGTCTACAGGCTGAATTTGGCCCTCCTGTAGTCAGTTGGCCATTCCTACTTGAGTCCATGATCTGGTTCACAAGAGCTGTAATCTTAAATCCCAGTAAGTGAGCCAGGGAGAGGCATAGCAGCCCAGATTCAGCATGGTGTCAGTGAGCTGGAGGCAGCGAGACATGGGGAAGGCGGAGGAGGAAGGGGACAGGCCCAGGTTTGGGTTTGAGGTGTGTGATGCCAAGAACTCAGCAGGGCAGATGAAGGTGAGCCACTGGTTTGAAGAGGAGAAGGGGACTGACTGGGAGAGCAGCAGTCTGGAACCTTCCCTCCAGCTCTCTCCCGCCTCTTCTTTTCCCTAGAAAAGAATTCCAGGAGTGGGAGTGACTAGGCCAGGAGTGTTTCTGGACAAACCAGCCCAACCAAATCAGCGAAGCAAAGGAGAACTAGGGGTCGAAAAACCAGAATGTTGAGACAGGTGTTTTGAGCGTGGAGGGAGGGAATGGGGAGATTTTCAGAGACAGAGAACTTGGAAATTCCTGGTGTGACCACCTCCCTCAGCAGATTTTGAGAGCCGAGTCCCCTCCAGCTGCCATTTCCCATCTTCTCTGGTTTAATTTCCAAGGAGAGAGTCAGAGACCAGCTTCCTGGGAAAGGGCTTTGGGGATGCACAGAGCTTGTAGGCTATGTGCCTGGACAGTAACTTTGCTTCCGTTTCCCCATGATGAAAATAGGCAGGTAATACCTAACTCACAATAACAGCTAATGTCGGTTGAGCCCTTCGAGCCATGGGCTCAGCACTGCTCATTTGGACCAGGTGGTTGCTCTGAGCAGCCCCTTGCACAGGAAGAAGCAGATTCAGGCAGGGTGGGTTCATGCCCCAGGGGACAGAGCGAGGCAGCGAGAGCCTGCATGGACCCAGGAGGCTGACGCTGCAGCCTGTGCATTTTAACCACCACTGGGTATCTCTTGGGATGAAGAATGATGATGATGATGGTGATAATATGATGATCGCTAACATCTCAGCCCTAAAAGTGACCCGATTCTCACGGTACACAGAGCACAGAAGTCGCTCAATAGGTTGCGTTGACTTCCCTCATTTTGCTGAAGGCTATTCCATGCCAGGCCCTGTGCTCAGCAATTTATGTGGGTTATCTCACTTAATCCCCACAACACCCTTATGAGATTGAGATTTCTCAGTTTCACAGGAAAGGAAACGCCTCGTAACCAGGTTATGTAACACCACCCACGGTGGTGCAAGGGGCGGAGCGTGGGTTTCAGCCGAGTTTCACTGCTTTCTGAGCCTCGTGGGTAGCATCGGCCCTGTCTCCCCATTAACCGTGAAATCCATCACCGTTCCCTTTCTTCTCCAGCCTCCCCTGACTACACCCTGTTGCCTCTGTCTCCCCATTCCTTGGTCTTTCGGTCTGTACGAAAGATGCAGCACCTTATTAGCTGTCCTTGCATCCGCCGATTTTCTGTGATCCACAGTCTCAGGTCGTGTAACTGCCGCATATACTGTCACCTTCCTGCTTTCAGGGTAAGCCTGGACTCCCTGGCCTGACCCCAGGCTCCTGAAGGCAAAAACAAGGCTTATCCAAACATCTGAGCCCCTGTGGTGCCTGGCACAGGACTGAGCTGTTGTGGCCATACAATAGATTCTGGCTGCTTGGAGGATTAGTGAAATGGGGGAGCCCAGCCAGTGTGGCTCAGTGGTTGAGCATCGACCCATGAACCAGGAGGTCACTGGCTCGATTCCTGGTCAGGGCACATCCCCGGGTTGCGGGCTCAATCCCCAGCAGAGGGAGTGCAGGAGGCAACTGATTGATGATGTTTCTTTCTCATCGATGTTTCTCTCTATCCCTCTCCCTTCTTCTCTCTCTCTCTCTCTCTCAAATCAATCTATATATATATAAAAGCCTAAGTGACCATTCGACTGTTCAATCAGTAGCTATGACATGCACTGACCACCAGGGGGCAGACGCTCAAGGCACAGGCATAGAAACATGGAACAGACTGATGAATCTCAGAGGGAAGTGGGGGAAGGGAGAGGGCAGGAAGAGATTAACCAAAGATCATACTAGTATATGCATACTAGAGGCCCGGTGCACAAATTCGTGCACCTGTGTGTGTGTGGGGCGGGGGGAGCTCTTGGCCTGATCTGCAGGGATCGGGCCGAAACTGGCAGTCCAACATCCCCTGGGGAGTCCCGATTTCGAGAGAGCACAGGCCAGGCCGAGGGACCCCACCGGTGCCTCTAGTAAAAACATATTTTTTTAAAAAAAAGAAACGGGGGAGAAAAGAAAGCGGAAGGGAGGGTGAGGCAGGGAGGTTCTCCAGGTCACTTTCTGCAGCTGGGCAAGGGGGTGGTGCTCAAAGTCCTTATGAGGGGCCCCCGGCCCCTGAAAGCCCAGCTCTGCCCCTCTCCGCCTCTGCCCTATCACTCCTCACAGAGATGGGCCATCTTTAATGCCCCGCCCCAGAGCCTGCATGCTGGCTGCTCCCTTTGCTCCCACTGTCTATCTGGTCTCCCTCCGAAGATCTCCTTCTCCTGAAAGCTTCCCATGGCTACTTGCCCCTTTACACTTGATCCTGTTGTGGGTTTGTTTTGGTTTTTTTTGGGGTTTTTTGCTTGTTTGTTTGGTTTTTGTTAATCCTCACCTAAGGGTATTTTTTCATTGATTTTTAGAGAGAGTGGAAGGGAGAGGGAGAGACAGAGAGAAACATGGATGTGAGAGAGACACATCGATTGGTTGCCTCCCGCACATGCCTGGACCAGGGCCAGGGACCAAGCCTGCAACTTCGGTACCTGCGTGCCCTTGACCAGAATTGAACCCGGGACCCTTCAGTTCTCGGGCCAACGCTCTATCCACTGAGCCAAACCGGCTAGGGTTCCGGTTGTCTTTTTTCTGAATTACAGCGCGTGGCTGAAGTGACCATGTCAGTTCACATCCAGGCTGGGGTGTCTCCCCGGCTGCAGCATGAGGGCCGGGCGCTGTCTCGTCCACTCTGCAGCTGGCGTTTATTGATGAGGTTCACCTGTGTGTCGTGTGCTCCGCCGTCCCGGCAAACTTGGGAGTTGGTTACTTTTATCATCCCCAGATTTGTTAAAATGAATGAATGAAAGTGTTTGAACAGAACTGAGTTAAGGGAAGGAAGGAGAGCCCACTCCAGTCTCCAAGGTGTGGAGGTGAAGGGGCTCCCCGGAAATGGTTCTATGGGAGGCAAAGGCACGTGATGGGTGTGAGATCTGAGGTATGGGAACTATGCGTGTGAAACACCCCTGGGCGGGAAGAACCGGCGGGAGAGGTTCGGCTAAAAGTTTGGACAGTTCTTGGCGTGGAGTCTGGAGGGCCCTTTAGAAAGTTGTCCCTCCCAGCGGGCCCCTGGAGAGCGCGGGGTCGGGGCCAGCATCCTGCTGGACGCAAGAAAGAGGTTACTGTGGGAAGTGTTGGGATCGCTCGGGAAGCACCAGAAACATGAAAGATACGTTCTGCGTTCCTCAGGCCCCAGAGAATCACCACCCAGTGTTAAACTTGGCAGAAGCCTTCCCGCTTCTCCTCTGAGCTGCCTCCTGAGAAAAGACACGCTGTCTGAATGCTGAATGCC
>NW_006292696.1:14473719-14475696 GCF_000327345.1 Myotis davidii
CGCCCTGGCACCTGCTCCCGGGCCCTCTCCCACAGCCCATGGAGCTGGGAGCGGGACAGGTGTGCCCGTGTGCCCGGTGTAGGGTGATCTGGCAGGACCTACCTGTATCCAAGGCGACGCTTCCGGGCCCCTTTTCCAGGAGGGCCTGTTGTGAAACATCCTGGAATGTTTGTGTCCCTTCACAGGTTGGTAATTCAGCAGAGGCAGATCGAGTTCTCGCTCGGCACCCTCCCTACCCTCCCTCCCTCTCGCCCTTCCAGCCTTTGGGTCATTTGATTTCATATTGGGGTTTTCTGCAGCCCAGGCTGTGGAGGCTGGAGCCTGGGGTTGCACCGGCCTAGGGTGAGGTGATTACTTCATCACAGGGGGTGGGGGCAAGCCCCCCCAAGTCCTGGCCACATCTGAAAGCTGACATCTCTCCCCAGCTCACATTCTTGGCGCTTGCCCAAAGGGAAACATTACAAACCAGAGAAATACCCGCAGTTTCCCAGGGGGCACTGGTTTAAACAGTTCCTCCCTGGCAGGAAGGGGTGTGTGTGCGCACATGCACGTGTGTATACGTATGTGTGTTTAAAAACCCGTGCAGCTAAAATCGCTTCTCTTCATCCTGTCTGAACGGCACGTCTCTGCACACTGAATAATTCATCTCCCTCTTGGCATTTGTTCCCGAGAGGTTCTCGCTGTCCAGGTTTCTTGTAAGTTGCATAGTCTCCCAATGGAAGCTTTTCTCTTTCCCATGGAAGAGCTCTGGGCGGCCGGATATCAGCCCCCTGGCTTCCCCCAGGATCCCTTTGAAGGGAACCCTGAATATCAAACCAAAGCTGTCCTTTCTCCTCCTGCCCTCCCCTGCTAACTTTGGGTCCTCTTTATTCACTTTATTATTGTTGTTTTTTTTAGCCCTCTTAGGCACAATGTCTGCATTTGCTGCAAGTTGGACTCAGCATCTCCCCCCATCCACATGTCGGTCACATTAGTGATGCTTGTAGCCAACATTGTTTCAGCTCTGACTTCTCAGTGGCCGAGCCTGGGACAGTCCGTGGGTCATGTTTTGCTGGAAAAATGGTTGCGTTGTTGATGCTTCACTCTGCCTCTCCCCACTCCTCATGTCACACACAGAGAGAGCTCAGTGAATCACTTGTGTCGATGACTTTGAAACACTTAGCTGACTTTTCATTAAGCAGCGTGTGTTACCCACGTGTGCTGAATATGCTCCTAGGTAGGCGTAGAAGCTGAAGGTGCAAGTGGGCCAGAGCTCCATGCCTTGGGCCTGCTGCAGGCTTCCGTGTGGTCCCACTTGGTCCTCTGTATCTCTGGCGTAGCTGACGCTGCGTTCCAGATTGTTCTGAGACTCACAGGGTCTCGTGAATTTTTGTTAGCAAAGCCCAGGTTTGGGAATCAGGCAGTACTTCAGGTTATACTGCTAGGATTGACCAACTCTGTCAGTGGTTCTCAACCTTCCTAATGCCGCGACCCTTTAATACAGTTCCTCATGTTGTGGTGACCCCCAATTTCATCGTTACAAATTAAACATAATTAAAGCATAGTGATTAATCACAAAAACAATATGTAATTATGTCTGTGTTTTCCGATGGTCTTGGACAACCCCTGTGAAAGGGTCGTTCGACCCCCAAAGGGGTCGCGACCCACAGGTTGAGAAATGCTGAACTCTGTCATGTAGCCGTGATGATGCTCTCCAGAGAGGAAACGTGTTGTATTTGATTTGCTTTCTAGGCCTAGATTTAGCCTTTAATAAGTATTTTAATTATAATCAGCAAGTGAACATTATAGAAAAATTAATTTTAAAAAGGATAAGAAACAAATTTCATTGAAATCTCTGTACCAAGATAACCTTCTAATGTCCATCTCTCTAATTTTTCTTCTACACACATAACACACACACACACACACTCACACACACACACTCACACACACACACACACACACACACACTCACACACACACACACACGTAACACTC
>NW_006292696.1:14476008-14490449 GCF_000327345.1 Myotis davidii
ACTCACACACTCACACACACACAACACACACACACACTCACACACACACATACACACACACACACACACACACACACTCACACACACACATACACACACACACACTCACACACACTTTTCCGGGCAAAATATACATAATAGTATCCTGTATACCTTCTCTTTCAACAATGTTGTCTTTCGCATAGCATCCTTCCCTTTTAGCAAAATATAGAACACATTGTTATTTTTTGTTCCTACATATACATGATCATATGCACCCATTCCACAGATTGTTATTGAGAGCGAATTGTGAGGGGCACAGGGTTCCCTTGCTCAGGTGCACGATTGATGAAATTATTTCATCAATCCCCAGTGAGGAATTTTGAAAGGTGATAATCCTCACACATATTCCGGGCAGCGGTCGGGAAGGGACATAGCTTCTTGGTTTTCTGGGCTGCAAACTGATTGTATAATAAGATCTATATCTCCACAGCCGGGCTGGGGGAGTGCAGGGCGAGGAATGAGCCCGAAGGAGCGGTCTGAGTGTGGTTGGTGCGAGCATGCCTGTTCCGTCACAGCTTACCTGTCCTCAGTGATGGAGTAGCTCACCATGTACGCCTGGAGGGAGAGTTCCTTCAGGGACCCCTTCAAAGATTTGTTGGATGAAATGACGTGGGATGAGCTTTGGCTCTTGGGCATTGGTTCATTCTCCATAAGGAAGAGGGAGCAAATACTGAGAGATGTTGGAGTGGGGGAGACACCGCTGTTTCTGAAATCTGAGCAGAGTATTGGGTGGGCTGCAGGCAGCCTCGCAGGAACTTTACCCAGACCGGCCCAGGTGTCCCTGGAGCGAGCGAGCAACGAGCATTCTTAGCTGAAGAAAGGCCCCATCCATCACCTGTGTGATTTGCCTTGGGGCTCAGGAGATGCATTGAAGATGTCAGCTTTCAAGAGGACCTTTTAGCTCACCGCAGGGCCTCTGGTGACACATTGCCTTGTTTGAAATCCCAGCTTGGTCTTTGACACTGAGAATATTATTTAGTCTTTCTTAGCCTCAGTTTCCCTGTGTGAATGGGAGTAATAGTAACTGATGTTTTGTTGTGCACTCATTTGTAGCGGGATCTGTGCTAAATGTTCTTATAAGCATGGCCTTATTTAAGCCAACCGACACCCCGGTGAATGATTATTATCCCCACTTCACAGATGAATATACTGAGTCTCTCAGAGAGGTTAAGTTGCCAGACTCACACAGCTAATGGAAATCACTCTTATTGAACCCTCATTTAATGGTGATTAGCCTGTTGCATGTCATATATACCTCATCCTCATTGTCTCCTACAATAGAGCAGTAAATTTCCAACTAACAGAACTTTTGAGCCAGAGTGCCAGGAATTCAGTCAATCGGTATTTGTACAGCCTGCCAGACCGTGGATATGCAGAGCTCATAAATGCACCAGGTCTCTCCACCAGGGGCCCTTCAGTCTTTCTTTCCCCCATGTGTTTTGCTTCAAGTTTGATTTGGAAGGAGATTACACAGGATAAGAGAGAGGGTGGATTCCTTTGGCTTGAAGGGAAGTTCTTTAAAAAACAACAACAAAAACCACAAAGTTTTTATTGATTTTTGAGAGAGAGAATCATCAATGTGACAGAGAAACATCAATTGGCTGCCTCCCGCATGCCCCCTACTGGGTATCAAACCTGCATCTCAGGCATGTGCCCTGACCCCGAATCAAACCTGCGCCTTTTTGGTGCATGGGACAAGGCTCAACCAACTGAGCCACCCAAGCCAGGGCTTGGAGGGAAGTTCTTGATCAGGATCGTAGACCTCCTCACAGTCATCTTTCTTCTTGTCCCATTGGACCTCGGTTTGCCAGTCTGCAGAAAGACCGGTGAAGCAGTCTCTGGGAGTCTGGAACTGGGAGTGGGTTGGGAGCAGACAGGAGAGGGAGGAGATGAGAATATGTATTTTAGGCAAAGGCAGCAACTCTAGAAATGCAGGAGCTGTCTGGAGAGGCCACTCAGGCGGACGGGTATGTCTAGATTCCTGGCACTCTGGCTGTAATACTTGACTGGCAGTTTGTGGTGTCTTTGTTCCTTGAGTTGGGTGAGATGCATGTCTGTCTGACTTAGCCACAAGACTGAGTGATTACTGCCACTTCCCTCTTGGCAGAACGGGGACTTAGTGGGTGGTTATTGTTAAAAGATCAGTTGGGGCTGGATTGTCTCGGGAAGGACAGCAGTGGGCACAGGCATTTGGGAACCAGCTCAGGAGGCAAGAAATACGGCTCTTGGCCAGACTCACAGGGCGGGGGCATCTGCTATTCTAGATGCTGCAGTAAGTCAGGTTTCCAGAGGGGAAGTGGGCATGACATCGTGCCATAGAGCTGGGAGGAAGACTGGGGGTGGGACGGGCGAGGGAGTTGCAGGTGGAGAAGCCAGAGAGGGCTGGAGTCCAAGTCCAAAAGCAAGCCTAGACCTTCGAGCCCTTTCCTGCAAACCCTTCAGGTCGAGATGCAGAACTGGAGGCCCAGAGAAGGAAGGTGGCCTGCTCATATGTCTCCCTAGTTAGTGACCAAGTTGGAGCTGGGACACAGATTCCCTAGCTCCTTCCATGTGTTCACCTTCCCGGGACAACAAGGATGGATCTGGTGTCGTTGCTAGGTTTTGGGATCTGTTGGGCCAACGCCGAGTAGCATGGAGGCCAAGAGTTGCAGGGTTGTGGGGACCATAGGCTGATGGTCTTTCTCCTCTTCCTCCCTAGGTACACCAAACCGCTCACCTTCGCCGACTGCATTAGCGATGAGCTGCCTCTAGGATGGGAAGAGGCGTATGACCCACAGGTTGGAGATTACTTCATAGACCACAACACCAGTAAGTTCCTGGCCATCCTCCCTTTCTCCTCCCCTCTCCCCGATCCTCTACCTTCACGCTCACCTCCTAAGTCTGGAAGAGGCTCTTGAAGCCTAATTGTATTTTGTGGGGGTTTTTTTCTTCTTTTTAAAAAATATATCTTTATTGCTTTAAGAGAGGAAAGGAGAGAGAGAGAGATAAAAACAACAATGATGAAAGAGAGTCATTGATTGGCTGCCTCCTGCACGACCGGGGATCAAGCCCACAACTCAGGCATGTGCCCTGACTGGGAATTGAACCATGACTTCCTGGTTCACAGGTCGATGCCCAACCAGTGAGCTGTATTTTGTTTTATGTACAGTTAGGTAGAGATGTCAGTGTAGGTATAGATAGATAATGTATGCTCATATAAAATAATAGTTTAGAAGGGTATTAAGTAGAATCTGAAACTCCCCCTCTCATAACTCATCTCCTTAATTCTATAGAGGCAGCCACTGCTGACAATGTTGTGTGTATCGTTCCAGAAATTTCCCAATTGTGTGTTGATGTGTATATAGATACTAGAGGCCTGATGCACGAAATTTGTGCAAGAGTAGGCCTTCCCTCCCCCAGCTACCGGCACCAGCTTCTCTCTGGCACCCAGGACCCGGGCTTTCCTCGCAGCCCTGGCTTTGTTCGGAAGGTCGTCCGGAAGGACATCTGGTCTAATTAGCATATTACGCTTTTATTATTGTAGATATGTCCTTTTTTATGTATATATCAACATATGTGCATACAGACCTTCTTTTCCTCGTAAAGGTAGATGTGTCATTGCCAGATCATTTTGGAGCAGCCAGAGCCCCAGCAAGCCCCCAGCAGTGTGCACACATAGGTGTTCATAGGGGCGTGGTGTGAGTGTGTGGTCTCTAGCCCATCGTATGAATCAGCCCACCCTCACTTCCTGTCTGTGATCCTGGCATCCTGATGCAGATGAAGATTCCCGGTGTCTTTGTCCCTGGGACTGTGGTGGAGGAATAGGCTGAGAAATGGACAAGCATGCTGTCTGACAGGTGGAGGAGCCCTGGTTGTAGTCCCTGAGCCAGGAGAATCGAGTGTGCTTGGGCTTCATCCATTGTGCACCTTCTTGGCCAGGAGTATTCTTGCCTTCTGAAATTTGCTGCCCCATTTATTCATGTGAGGAAAGAGGATTTTCTGGCTCACTCTCAACCTTGCGAGTTGGAGAATTTCCTTGATCCTTTCAGGCAAAAGGAGAATGGAATGAAGTGGGACATGCCTGGCAAAGCTTGAAGGCTGAGAATAGGGCAGCAAATTCTAGCCCATGTACTGTGCGTACACTCTGTGCCAATGCTGGGCAAGGCACTAGCTAGGCAGCATCCCATTTCATCCTCCCAACTACCCTGTGGGGTGTTAGGATGATTATCCCCATCTTAAAAATGGGACTTAGAGGTAGTAATCCATCGCTGAATACTCAGAGCTAAAACATGGCAGAGCTGGGATTTGAACCGCTGCTGGGGAGTAGAGGGGTGCTTGTCCATCCACTTCCTCTGGGTTTCAGTGGCACCTGGCCATGCCTTTGTCGTGCCCCTCATCACTCTGTAGCATAGCCACTTACCTAGTGTTGCAGGTTCTCCTAGATAAGGGCACGTAGTGAGTAGAAAAGGGCATACATGCCTGAGTGCGTGACTAAAGGATGAATGAGCGGACCGCTCCTGGCACCGAAGTGTAGAAGAGTTTCTGAGAGACAGCTAATGACATTAATTGCATTGTTGGGGGTAGCAGGGCTCTTTATTAGCGCTCATGATTGCATACTGGATAATGAGAAGTAAATATGCCTAATTGGGTGTGCATGGGGAATGAGGTTAATGCTGGGAGGGCTGCGTGGCGTGCTGGGTTAAACACTGATGCGCAGGAGCCCTCATCAGGCCTTTCCTGTTTCTAATTGCTGAGTGCATCCCCCTCATTAAAATCTGATGGCAGGAGTGGGATTTTAAGGTGCTTCTGGGAGACGTTGGAAAAAGGAAGGAAGGAAGGAAGGAGTAGCAGGCCGTGGCAGAGTTTATTCTTGAGGGGATGCTGGCAGAAATGAGGTGGGTGTATGGGGGGATGGGAGTACATAGGGGCCAGAATAGGGAGAATTCTCTATGGTAGTTTTACCAACTATCAGGGTACTGGTTCCTTTTGGTGTGAAGGTGCTCTCATTGGATAGAGGCCGCCACCTCTGTAGATGGAGCCGGTGATGCCAATGGCATGAATATGACCATCAAGACCCAAGCATTCAGAGTCTTGGACTTGGAGTTCATTGACTGAAATTGCTCTCTTAAGAGTTACAGACACGCCGAGACTGGTTTGGCTCAGTGGATAGAGCGTCGGCCTGCGGACTGAAGGGCCCCAGGTTCGATTCCGGTCGGGGGCATGTGCCTGGGTTGCGGGCACATCCCCAGTGGGAGATGTGCAGGAGGCAGCTGATCGATGTTTCTCTCTCATCGATGTTTCTAACTCTCTATCTCTCTCCCTTCCTCTCTGTAAAAAATCAATAAAATATATTTTTTTTTAAAAAAAAAGAGTTACAGACACGTTAGAATTAAACAACAAATTACATCTACCACCCGACATACATTCATTCAGCAAGTATTCACCTACCACCTGCAATGTTCCAGGCTCTGTCCTGGGAGCTTGAGACACATAAGAGTCCCTGGCAATGATCCTTGCCCTTAATAGAGCTTTCATTTCGGCAAAAGAGAAAATAAACAGAATAAATAAGCAGATTAGGTAGTGTACTAGACAATTATCAGCATTATGGGGAAAAGAAAGCAGAGCGTGGGGCTAATGGACTGGGTGTGTTTGTGGATGACGGGGCAAGGACAGGGAAGGACTTGTTGAGAAAATGAGAAGTGAGCTAAGACTTTAAGGAGTGAGGGAGCATTTCAAGTAGAGAGCATAGAGCAAGAACTAAGGTGCAGTCACATTTAGGGATGGCAAGGAGGCAGAATGAGTGAGGGAAAGGGGGAAGGGCATCAGACCAGAGATAGATGGGGCTGTGGTCCATTTGCCATACTTTTCTGGCTTTTACTCCGTGTGAGATGGGAGCCATTGGAGAGCTTCCAGCACATGAGTGGCAAGTTCTGCTCTATGTCTTAAAAGGGTCACTCTGGCTGCTGTGCTATCAATAGACCTTTATGGGTAAGGACAGAAGCAGGGAGACCTGTGAGAGACCATTGCAGCAGTCCAGGTGACAGAGGACAGAGTCCCAGAGCAGAGCCGTAGCAGTGGAGGTGGTGAAAAGTGTCCAGATGCTGGATGTATTTTCAAGGCAGAACCCACAGGACTTCCTGATAGATTGCATATGGGATGAGGAAGAAAGAGGAAGGAATGACTCTCATTGGACCTCAGCAACTGGCCCCATGGAGTTGCCATCAATGGGATGGAGAAAACTGCAGGAGGAGTGGGTTTAGGAGGAGGAACAAGGGTTCTCTGGGGCATGTTGAGTCTTCCATGCCTCTTACACGTCTGAGAGATGATGCTGGCCAGCTTGCTGTAGGAATCTGGAGCTTGGAAAGAGATCGGGGCTGAAGATACGTGCACGGGAGTTGTTGGCTGTAGATAGTATTTCAAGACATGAAGCCGGATGAGATTACCAAAGGGAAATGTCAAGACTGAAGAAGACCAAGGAATGAGCCAGGGGGTCCTCAGATAGTAAGAGGGTGCGGAGAAGAGGAAAACAAGTGATTCTGAGGAGTGACCAGAAAGGTGGGGGAAACCCGAGGGTCTGGGCACCACGGGAAGGAAGTGTATCAAGGCGGGGGGCGGGGGGCGGGGGGTTGTCAGCCCTGTCAGGTCAACGCTGAAGAGGCCTCAGAGTTGACCACTAGCTTTAGTAACCCAGGAGGCACTGGTGACCCTAACTGTGGAGGGCAGCTTTGGACAAGGACTGGGGGGCAAAAGTCGTGAGTCTAGGAAGAAGATGGAGGAGAGGAACTAGAAACAACACATATAGACAGTTCTTTCCAAATTATCACCCATTCTCGCCCTAGCTGGTTTGGCTCAGTAGATAGAGCGTCAGCCCTCGGACTGAAGGGTCCTGGGTTCCATTCCAGTCAAGGGCGCATACCTTGGTCGCAGGCCCGGTTCCCGGCCCTGGTCAGGGCGAGTGTGAGAGGCAACCAATTGATCTGTCTCTCTCACATCAGTGTTTCTCTGTCTCTCCCCTTCCCTTTCACTCTCTAAACATCAATGGGAAAAAAATATCCTCTGGTGAGGATTAACAAAAGAACAAAAACCAAATTATAACCCATTCTCATTATTTCATATGTCAGTATTCGCATTTACATTCATCACGGTTAGAGGGTTTTGATTGGCGATCACATCATGTGTTCTGCGAAGCAATGTATGTGTAACGAAACCAATTTTATCGTAGGCTAATGATATACAGGAGTTAAGTTCCTAAGGCCGCTCTTCAGCATTATGTGAAATGACAGTGGACGAAAAGACATTATTCGAGGACGTGCTGCAAGTGTCCTGGGACAGGGCTGAGGCTTTGATCCTGTTTTTTTGAAGCTCCTCGGCTGATTCTCATATGCTGCCGGGACTCAGAATTACTGGATGAAGCACCAACTTCT
This sequence comes from Myotis davidii, assembly GCF_000327345.1. Lineage (NCBI taxonomy): Eukaryota > Metazoa > Chordata > Mammalia > Chiroptera > Vespertilionidae > Myotis > Myotis davidii. The sequence goes on from NW_006292696.1 coordinate 14,483,454, forward strand.
TTTTTTTAAATAATAATTTATTCTTGAAAGTATTACATATGTCCCCTTTTTCCCGCCATTGACCCCCTCCAGCCCGCTCAACTTCTTTTTTTCCAGCAATTTTACTGAGAATTGGAGGTGGGGGAAGGCACTCTCATGGGCTTTTTGTGAGAATAAAAATTGGTACAACGTTTTGAAGGTAATTTGGTACTATCACTATTGTAAATGTGTTTATTCTCTGAGCCAGCAGTTCCTCTTTTAGGAACGCTATCCTACACAATTCATAGACAAGTTCACGGAAGTATGTTTGTTAAGAACCCTCACTGCAGCATTGACTGTGGTAGCAAAAGAATTGAGAACAATTCAGAAGTTTCCCATGAGTGGTCTGGGGAACCACTAGTACCCTACCGTAAAGAAACCTAATACCATACCATGGAATACTGTGCTGTCCTTTAAACAATTGAGGTAAGTGAAAAATATAAGCAGTAATATAACTAAAAAACTTATTAAAAATTGAGGTTAATCTTTATACACTTACTAGGAAAGGTGAAAAGCTTGTAGACCAATATATATGATGCAGGACCACATTGCATTAAAAATAAGTTTATGGCCCCAGCTGGTTCGGCTGAGTGGATAGAGCGTTGGCCTGTGGACTGAAGGGTCCTGGGTTCCATTCGGGTCAAGGGCACATGCCCGGTAATGGGATCCCCAGTAGAGGTATGCAGGAGGTATTTTCTCTCATCATTGATATTTCTCCCTCTCCCTTCCTCTCTGAAATCAAGAAAAACATATTTAAACAAAAAACAAATAAGTTTGTGTATATATACACATATATAAAAACAAATTTGTAGGTAAGTAGGGGACAATATCTGCAAGTGTGTGAGCTCTTAACAACAGTTACCTCTGGGGAATAGGACTACAGAGATGGGAACTCTCACCTCTTATTTTATAAATTTGCAATTGAGGGAATTATTGATCAAAGGGTTAACATTTCCTTTGTTTTATTTTGTAGTATATTTCCAAAAAATATAAATTTTAAAAAGTTACAAACTTTAAAAACTTTTGTATGATGAGGGCAGTAATAGAATCCCCTTTATAGAGGTAGTGTAAGGATTGAATCAGTAAATAGATATAAAGTAATTAGGATAGTGCTTGGTATAGAATAAACATCAAGTAAGTGCTCATTTATTTTTTATATTATTATGATGGTTTTGTACAAATGCATCTTCGCTTTAATTTCTTATTACTTATTATTATAATAAATTGCTATAAGGGGAATTATTGGTCAAAGGGTTAACATTTTAAGGCTCTTACTGTACATGGTCAGATAGCCCTCTCGTTAAGGCTCTTGTAAGTTACATTTCTAGTAGAGTATGGGAGTTCCTATTTCTTCATATCCTCTGAAGTATTATTTATTTTGCTTTACTTTGCTCTTTACCAAAACAGATGACCTTAAGCATCTATAATGTCCTTGAGCCTCTGTCTAGATTAGAACTCAATTCTGGTCTTTCTCCTAGCTATACTCAGACAGATTGACTCTGGGTTTGGAAATTGATCCTGGTTTATTTTGTGTTTGTTTGCCTCAAAGTGAAGAGCCTTTGTTGTATAACAGGTAAGTAAGTTTAACCCATTCACATTTATTGTGGTTTGCTATTCATTATGCTTCTTGTTTCCTGGTAGTGGATGCCGCAGGCCACCAACCCAACAGATACTTGTGAGGTGCTGACCTAGAGTCTCGGGTCTGTTCCAGAAACCACTCAGATCGAGGACCCGCGGGTGCAATGGCGGCGGGAGCAGGAGCACATGCTGAAGGATTACCTGGTGGTGGCCCAGGAGGCCCTGAGTGCACAGAAGGAGATCTACCAGGTGAAGCGGCAGCGTCTGGAGCTTGCACAGCAGGAGTATCAGCAGCTGCATGCCGTCTGGGAGCACAAGCTGGGCTCCCAGGTCAGCTGTGAGTAACCCCCACCACCACCACCAGGGCCCACCCTCCACCACCACAAGCGGGGAGGGCATGGCTGCCCCAAGTCCTGTCTGTACTGCCTTTCAGATCTCCCCACTTTCCTCTTTCTCCACTCCTTGTGCAAACCATCTCTTCCTGTGCCCTGCCATGATTCATTTGCCATTTTCCTTGCATTTTCTTTCATTTGTCATCATCTCAGAATGCCAACCAGGTTACATTAACTCCTTGTTTACAACCCTTCAGTGGCTGGAGAAGTGATAGATGGAGAGTTAGTATTTAATGGCTCTGGAGTTTAAGATTGAGAAGATGAAAAAGTTCTGGAGATGGATGGTGGTGATGCTTGAACAATATGAATGTACACTTAAAGGTGGTTAAAGTGGTAAATTTTTTGTTAAATATATATTTCACCACATTTAAAAAAATATATATGTTTTTATTGATTTGAGAGATGGAGAGATAGAGAAAAATATTGATGACAGAGAAACATTCATCCGCTGTCTCCTGCATGCCCCCTAACTGGGAATCAAACTGGCAACCTCTTGGTGCCTGGGACAACTAAGCCACATCAGCCAGGGCTATTTTACTACAATTAAAAAAAAAACCTTCAGTGACTTCTCATTGCTCTTTTCATGGCCCCTGCCAGCCATGCCCACCCCATCTCATGCTGTCAGTCATTAGGCTCACCCTCTGCTCCGGTAGTCTGCCCTGCAACTTTTCCCCTCGTCCTTGCTGTTCCCCGGCTTAGAATGTTTTTCTGTTGATCCTTTTGCACAACTGGTTCCTTCTCATCCTTCCAGTTTTATCTTTCATTGCCTCTGAGAGGCTTACTGTAACAACTCCATCAGCAGACTCCTCTCCCCGAAGTTAGCCCCAGTAATGCTCTTTGTTTATTTCTTCATCGCATGTATCACAATATATCTGCTTATTTGTCTGTCTGCATTTCCGTACTTGTCTGCCAGGGTTTTTCAACCTCAATACTACTGACATTTTGGGCCAGATAAGTCTTCCTTGTAGGGGCCTATATATTGTGCACCTTTAGCAGCATCCCTGATCTCTACCCACTAGATGCCAGAAGTAACCCCCACCCCAAGTTTTGACAACTAAAAATGTCTCCAGACGTTGCCAAATGTGTTCTCTGGGGCAAAATTCTCCCAGCTGCAAACCACTGGTCTAGGTAACATGATTACCTTAGAACATATTAATGGCTGAATAAATATTCTTTTTGGTTGAAAACACTTTCCATAATGTCTTGAGAGTATGGACTCTGGAGCTGGTCTGCTCAGGTCCAAATCCAGGATATGCAACTTATTAGCTGTGTGACCTCACCCAAGTCATGCCACTTCCCTCTGCCTCAGATTCTTCATGTGTAAGTGGACATAATAACAGTATCACCTTCAGTAAAGTGCTTGGAATAGTACCTGTCGTATTCTTAAGCTCTCAGATAATCACAGCTATTATTTGATATTATTAATTCATTGACACGACAAAAATTTTGAACAGATGCTTGGAACCAGTAAGATTGAACTCATGATCAATGGTGGGAAGTTAATGATGCAGTCCTATCATGTGACTTCCGGTTGTTCCTGAGAGCACCATCAGGCTCAAAGACACCACTGTTTTGAATGTTAAAGAACTTCAACCTGGCCCTTGACGGTGTTTCTCAGTGGTTAGACCACTGGCCCTTGAACCAAAAGATTGTGGGTTTGGTTCTAGGAAATGTGGGTTGCATTGGAGAGGCAACTAATGGATGTGGCTCTCTCACATCGATGTTTCTCTCTCTCTCTCCCTTCCTCCTTTCCTCCCTCACCACCTCCCTCCACTCTCTCTAACACAAATGGAAAAAATATCCTCCAATAAGGATACACACACACACACACACACACACACACACAGAACTTACCTTTGAAGCAGGACTAGGGTCATCTCAGGTAACCTGATGTGAGATCCAAACCAGCCAGGAATTGGGGCATCCCCCAGCCCAAGCGTCCCCAGTTAAAGAGAGGGGGCCCAAGCCTCCTCATGACTGTCTTTGGGTTTTACAAGCCAGGTTTGCCATCCAAGTCCAGCTCTTGAGTACGTCGATAGACCGGTGAGGCCACATGCCTGGCTTCTAACGCAGATGGCATGCCAGGGCCTGTGAGAGTTTTGCCACCTGCCCTTGGTTGTTGTGGGCCCTGCCCTGGGGATGGAGACTTTGTCATCACCCCCCGGTACAATCCCTAGCTCGATGGAGAAGGAGAGGAGAACTACCATTTAGTGTGTACCTGTTGAATTCCTTCAGAGTAGTGTGCTGGGGGCACTCTACATGTGTCATCTAAACCTTCCTCCCCACTTGCACACACACATAGACACGTAGTCTTTCGAGATGCTGCTGTTCTCATGCTACAGGTAAAGAAACTGAGGCCCAACCACCCCCCTCCACTCTCTCTAACACAAATGGAAAAAATATCCTCCAATGAGGATTCACACACACACACACACACAACTTACATTTGAAGGGACTAGGGTCATCTCAGGTAACCTGATGTGAGATCCAAACCAGCCAGGAATTGGGGCATCCCCCAGCCCAAGCGTCCCCAGTTAAAGAGAGGGGGCCCAAGCCTCCTCATGACTGTCTTTGGGATTTACGCTCTTGAGCACGTCGATAGACCGGTGAGGCCACATGCCTGGCTTCTAACGCAGATGGCATGCCAGGGCCTGTGAGAGTTTTGCCACCTGCCCTTGGTTGTTGTGGGCCCTGCCCTGGGGATGGAGACTTTGTCGTCACCCCCGGTACAATCCCTAGCTCGATGGAGAAGGAGAGGAGAACTACCATTTAGTGTGTACCTGTTGAATTCCTTCAGAGTAGTGTGCTGGGGGCACTCTACATGTGTCATCTAAACCTTCCTCCCCACTTGCACACACACATAGACACGTAGTCTTTCGAGATGCTGCTGTTCTCATGCTACAGGTAAAGAAACTGAGGCCCAGAAAAGGGAAGTCATTTCCTCCCGGTCACATTGGTAAAAATTGATGAAGCTAGCCTTTATACCTGGGGGCATCTGACCTCAAAACCGATTCTCTTCATTTAATCCAAGTCAGCCAGTCCACTTCCAAGGTTCTTGCATTACACTGGGGTCCTCCCGTCCCCTGGAAGGTGAGGACTTAGAAGAGCTGGGTTCTTTTGGACCTCACCATGTTCCTTCCTCACTACAGGTTAGAGGAAATTTGAAATATAAATTACTGGGAGCCTTACAGTTAAAAATGCCAGTTGAACTACCCACCTGATTTCACTGACTCCTGAAACTTGGACAAGATTAGAAAAAGATCTTTAAAGCATACACACATAGGGACAAGGAGACTTGGAGAACAAAGTAGCAATACAAGGTCTGGCCAAAGTAAATTTACAGTTGTATGTGAAAAACTGAACTTACTTGTATGTTATTACCTATGAATTATTTTCTATATAAGCAACTGTAAACCTACTTCTGCCCACCCTGTATAATGTGGAAGCTGGAAGGCAGAGGGACAGGTGACAACCTATCTGGTAGGCAGACCTATCTGAGAAAAGAAAAAAATGGGCTGGTAATGAAAACAGCAACAACACTGTAATTTGTAAAGAACACCCGCAGTCCTAGCTGGTCTGGCTCAGTGGATAGCGCGTTGGCCTGCTGACGGAATGGTCCCAAGTTCGATTCCGGTCAACGGCACATGCCTGGCTTGTGGGCCCGACCCTCAGTAGGGGGCGTGCAGGAGGCAGCCAATCAATGATTCTCATTATTGATGTTGCTATCTCTCCCTCTCCCTCCCTCTGTGGAATCAATAAAAAAATATATTTAAAAAACACCTGCGGAAGCCTTGCGAATTGGGAGAAGCACCTGTTTCTGGGAGTGGAGTTGGGAATGAAGTAAGGAGGGTCCCAAGTAAGAGGATTGGATGAAAGTTGCTTCTAAAACAGACCACCTGATCTCCTCCCCAGATTGGCAACTGCCCAGCCCCAACCCGCAAAAGACGGGAGGTTTATTTTTTGGAGAGAAAAAAAAGAGAGTTTGGACTGCAGGACACAAGGCAGGTTCACTGCGGGGCCGCACCAGACTAAACACGTGGTCATTAAGGGAACGTCGACAGGCAGGATTTTGAGACCCCAGCCCCCAGGTACCACTCGGTCCCCAGACTGGTGCCAGGCTATTACCTCCCAGGCTGGACAGTAGAAGAGTGGGGAAAGCTGAACAGAGAAAAGAGAAAAAAAGAGAAAAGATGTAAAGATACTGACATTGAGGATTCCTGGATGAAGCAGTACAGCCAAATCACGTACCCCGTCGTTCAGTCAACAAGCTCCAATCCAGCCAGCTTTTAGGGCCCCACCCTCAGATGTGAGCCAGCAGCTGAGATCCAGATGCCCGAGGGAAGCCTCAAATGGGAAAAATAAGAGATTAAAACAAACACATGGCGATGGGAAGGCCTTGGAGGGAACAGGGAGTGTGCATGGAGAGGAAAACTACACAACCATGAAACACGAACAGGATGCTGCATTATAAAAGGAACCCACAGAGAACACAAAGGAGCCTTTGGCAATTAAAACACTTTGGAGGAAATGAAAATATCTGAAGGAAGACTAGAAAGTAAAACGGAGGAACTCTTCTGAAAAGCAAAACGAAAAAACAATGAGATGAAAAACAAGGGGACAATATAAAGCACCAGGCCAGGAAAACTGAGAAATAGAAGTTCAGAAAGAGCAGAGGAAATGGGGAAAGAAGCGTCAATGAAATTATTCAGAACAAGTTCTCAGAACAAATGGAGCAGAGTTTTTAGATGGAAAGGGTTCAGGGAGTGCCCAGCACAATGGATCAAAGTCAACCACACCAAGTCATACCATTGTGCAACTTAAACACTGGGAACGATTCAAGATCCTAAAAGTTTTCCGAGAGAAAACCAGGTCCTAGAAAAATGATTAGGACTTAGAATAGCTCTGGGCTTCTGAATGGATGGTGACCCTGGAAACCTAAAAGACGATAGAGCAATGCCTTAAAAAATGTAAGGACAGTCGTTTCCGACCTAGAATTTTATATCAAGCA
>NW_006292696.1:14490739-14494484 GCF_000327345.1 Myotis davidii
CCTTTGGCGGTCAAACGACCCTTTCACAGGGGTCGCCTAAGACCATCCTGCATATCAGATACTTACATGACGATTCATAACAGTAGCAACATTACAGTTATGAAGTAGCAACGAAAATAATTTTATGGTTGGGTCACAACATGAGGAACTGTATTTAAAGGGCCAGAAGGTTGAGAACCACTGCTCCAGAGAGACAAGTTTAAAAATAATGCCTAACACTGAAAAAATCTAGAAGCAGCAAAACACACATATTGTTAAACACAAGAAACTGGCTAAACACGTTTAAATGGTTCTCTTTTAGGGAGTGAGATATGGGGATAGGGTTCTATGAAGTGCATATATATATTTATAGACATATATATGTGTTTATATATAGCAAAACCTGCACTGTGTTGGACCATTAAACTGTGTTCATATACAGGATGGGGCAAAAAAGTAGATTTATATTTGTGAGTACATGAAACAGTTCTTGTATTATTATTTTTATTATATTTATTTTTTGTTTTGTTTGTAAATTAAGTACATTTTTTATTGATTTCAGAGACGAAGGGAGAGGGACAGGGAGATAGAAACATCAATGATGAGAGAGAATCATCAATCAGCTGCCTCCTGACACCCCATACTGGGAATCAAGCCGCAACATGGGCATGTGCCCCGACTGGAATTGAACTGTGATCTCCAGGTTCATAGGTTGATGCTCAACCACTGAGCCACGCAGCTGGGCTTCTTATTTTTTAAAAATATATGTTTTTATTGATTTTAGAGAAAGGAAAGGGAGAGGAAGAGAGAAATATCTATTTGATGCCTCCTGCACGTACCCTATTGGGGATTGAACCCCCAACCTGGGCATGTGCCCTGACCGGGAATCAAACCGCGACCTTCTGGAACCGTGAGCTCCGGGAATCAAACCAGTGGGACTAGGCTCAACCAACTGAGCCACAGTGGCCAGGGCTCTTGTATTATTATTATTTATTAATGATTACATTATTTTTCATAGGAACAACTGTAAACCTACTTTGGAGACTTGAAAGCTGGTCTCTAAGGTCCTGTTGAAATATAAAATCCTTTTTGTTGGAGGGTTAGTGAGGGGACACAAACACAAAGGGGAAGCTGACAGCCTCTTTTATAATTGCGTGCTTAGTTACTTTTTGGTGTATTTCTTTCTGGTCTTTCTAGATGTAGCATGTGTGTATTTGTTTACTGTGTATTTTTTCCTAATTTGTTATTTTTTTATAGTTTTTTATAAACTATTGTTTTTACGTAACAGTACATTTTAGACATTTTTCCTTGTTCTGTATCCTTCTGCTCCATCATTTTATTTATTTATTTAAATTTATCTTTATTGTTGAATGATTACAGATGTCCGCCCCCCCCCCCCCCCCCCACCCATTTCCACCCCCTTCCCAGGCTTTCTCCACACTATTGTCTGTCCATGGGCTACACATGTATGCATATAGTTCATTGGTTAATCTGTTCTCACAACTCCCTTCCATCTGAAATACATCAATCTGTTGCAAACTTCAATGTCTCTGGATCTTTTTTGTTCAACTGTTTATTTTGTTCATTAGATTCCGCATGTAAGTGAGATCATGTGATACTTGTCTTTCTCTGACTGGCTTATTTCGCTTAGCATGATACTCTCCAGATTTCTCCATGCTGTCTCAAAGGGTCAGAGATCCTTCTTTTTTACAACTGTATAGTATCGTATTGTGTAAATGTAACACAGCTTTTTAATCCATTCATCTACTCATGGGCACTTGGGCTGTTTCCAGATCTTAGCTGCTATGAACATAGGAGTGCATATATTCTTTTTGACTGGTGTTTCTGGCTTCTTAGGATTTGCATTTTTCACAAGTTCCCAGGGCTGCTGCTGCTGGTGGTGGTGGCGGGGTCCTCCTTTTGATCAACCCCCATGCCCCACCCCCCTGGCCTACCGCACTATTGTCTCTGCTCCATCATTTTAAATCACATACATTGTATAGTCCCCATTTCATGCATGTACCATATTTATTTAACATACCCCACATGGTTGGACATTTACGTTATTCACAAATACTCATTCCTTTCTGGGTTTATCTAGATGGCCAAATAAGCCAATTTTTTCAAAGTGTGTTTCTTCTACAGAACCTTTTTTTTTTTCTTCTTTTTCATTGCAGTGATCTCCGGTTCGTCATCCAGCTCTAAGTATGACCCTGAGATCCTGAAAGCTGAAATTGCCACTGCAAAATCCCGGGTAGGGCCTCTTGGTCTGTGCTGTTGTTGGGGGTCACGGAGGCACCCTTAGATTACTAGCCCACCTGTGAGACAGAGTGGATGCTCCGACCAGGCAGGGGCAGCCAGTGCTGACTCACAGGCCCTGAATAGTAACAGTAGTAGCAGCAGTAGGTTGTCGTCATAGTAACGGTAGTGGTAACAGCAGCCACCCTGTCGCTAGCACTCCCTGTATGCAAGGCGCGTGCTGAGAGCTTCATGTGTAATTCCCCATGTCCTCATGACAGCCCCGTGCAGTAGCTCCTGTCAAGATCTGCATTTAAAGATGACCAAGCAGAGGCGTAGGGGGGACATTATCTTGCTCAGGGCCACAGGGATGCGGGTGTACTCCAGAGTTCGTGGTGTAGTGCGCTATCTTAGCTACTGCTAGCCCTACGTGATCCTATTTAACTACTTCGTGGTACCTTTTACTGATGAGGAGACTGAGGCCCTGCATGGTGCTTTAGGTAAAGCCAGTATTTTGAACACTGGTTTAATTCAGTTTCAGATAGGTTCTACAAACTCAGAGCCTGTAAGAAAACATAAAAAGAGAGGTGAGCCCTTTCTACCAGGGTAGTTGAATTTCAGCTCTAGCCTACCGTGGCCATGCAGGAATGTGGGCTCGGTGTTGGCAGATCTTCTAGTATTTTCAGAGAACTCTATATCTAGGCTTGGTATGTGAAATTTCTCAATATTTAATTATTAGCAACTAATTTTTTAAAACTTAATAACACTGCAAAATAACCATGTATGGTATCAGGTGGTCTATCAGGGAGAACAATTTGTAGGTATATGATCCACTATGCTGCACACCTGAAACTAATACAAAATAATATTGAATGTAAATTGTATTTGAAACTGGCCGGATCTGGCTCCCGGGCCAAGTCTCGCCCTGAAGTTATTGCATTTCTTTTTGCATCCATGCACAGCACTCCCATGCCCAGGACCTGCTTTCAGTAACTCTCGGCTCTGGAAATTGCCATCATCCACCAGAACAGGAAAGGGAGGCTCAGAGAGGCGCGGTGCTTGAGACAGGTTACCCAGCCGGGCAGGGGGAAGGCCAGGCCCTGTCCCATCAGCCAGCTCCTGTCCACTTGCTATTTCCCTGGAGCGAGGGCTGGCTGTGGATGACCCGCAGGGCAACCAGGCTGGGATGCCGACTGAATGGGCAGCTGCAGAGACCAAGGCAGCACTGGGGTATTGTGACCACGGTGACCCAAGGGTTTTTGACCTGAGTCATTATATAGGGGTGGCAGGTAGGGAAGGGGGGCCTCTGGGCTCCCCTCAGGGAGAAGCAGCTTGCAGCTCCACATGGCCTCTGACCTAGCCCCGTGTGTGGTCTTCCATCATCCAGGTCAACAAGCTGAAGAGGGAGATGGTTCACCTCCAGCAGGAGCTGCAGTTCAAAGAGCATGGCTTCCAGACCCTGCAGAAGTGAGTCCACCTGCCCTCTCGGGCTCCCCACATGCTCCCCTCCTGCCCCCTTCTCTTCCCC
>NW_006292696.1:14494519-14497807 GCF_000327345.1 Myotis davidii
GGGGCTCTCTGATCCCTGGATCTCAGTTCTTTCCACTGGCATCTACCGAACATGCCATCACCAAGTTCGGGTCTTAGAAAGAAGCGGAATCATTTCCGAGCACAGAGTTTGCACCGTCCCCCGAATTCCTGAAGCCGGCAAAGGTCCCTTCCTCTGTTCAGTGGAGGTTTATGAGCCAGTTGTAGAAAAAAGTATTGAGCATTCCTGTGTCCCCGCCTTATCCTCTCCACCAGAATCCCACATGCACAAAAACAAAACCAGCTCTTTTCTTTCCCCCACGGCACCCGAAAATGGAGCTTCGTCTGGGGGGCTCTACCGAGGGTACAAGCATCTTCCACGATGAATTACTGGAAGCACGTGCGCGATGCCATGCACACTGTACTTTGGGGCGTCTTGGGAATTTCCAGGGAACCTGGACCAAATGAATGTTTCACTTTTAGAAGCCGACTTGCAGCTAAGCAAGATAGAGCTCTGTTGGGGCTTTTTGAGCTCTGTTGGGGTTTTTGTCATTGTCGTGATTGTACCAAGAGCAGTTACCCTGTGCCCGGGGCTCTTCCATGTTTCTGCATGGGTGACCTCGTGTTATCCTGGCTACCGCTCCGTAAGGAATGTTCTTTTAGCTCACTCCATCTTGTAGATGAGGAAACTGAGTCACGTAGTAGGTGCTCAATCAGTGTGAGTTTACTGTTACTATTAACCACGCGTATAACCCAGACTGAGGCATTGGGCACGCCCAGTTCCAGGGGGAGGAAGTGCTCTTCCCGCTGCCACCTCTGCCTACGCCTGTGGGGCTGTGACCTTCCCCTGCCTCCCTGGCGGGCCCTGGCACCCCTGGGCAGAGCCGCCTGCCTGTGGCCAAAGTGTGGCGCTGTCCAGCCGTGTCTCCCAGGCCCCTACGTCCCTTCCCCCGAGACCCCCAGCTGCATGGCGGATACAATCCCTCCTGGCCCGGTCACGTCACCTCCTTGAGCCTTAGCCTCCCTGTCTGTCAAATGGGCTCGCTCTCCCCCCACCTACCTCACAGGGTTGTTGTGAGGTGCAGAGTCTCTGAAAGCCCTCCCTCAGGGAGTGAGTGCCCCCCCAGGGCGGCCCCCTCCCCCCTTCCCTCGAGGGGGAAGGACTGTAGCTCCAGGTGAGGTTCGGTATTGGTGGTGGAGGGAGGGTGGGGCAGCCCTCGGCCTTCCCCCAGTGGACAGAGCCGAGGCCAGGAGCGGGCGGGCAGGGGCTCAGCAGGGGCAGTGAGGCCACTTCGGACGGACCAGGGAGACGGGAGAGGGGCCACTCCCTCTGTCAGGGCCTCTGACTCCCCGCAGGGCACCTCTCAGCTGTGTCTGCATCACCATGTAATAAAATCTGAAGAAACAGCGGCCTGGCTGCCTCCCTCTTTCTCTGGGTCCCTTTTGGGGGCTGGGGCTAAACTCAAGGTGGGATGATGACCCAAAGGTAATGGGCTTTTTCCTAAAACCCGGGACCCTGCCCTATTCGGCGTCACTCCCCATAAGGGTAGGGGACTCATGGCGGGGATCCTCTGCCCAGACCTCGAGGGCATCAGTCTTGCCTTGCTGGTGCCCACCCCTCTCTGGGCCCCTTTTCCTCGTCTGAAACAAGGGGTTGGACAGGCGACTACCAGGCCAGGCCAGCAGATTGCTGAGGGGCAGGGAGCTGGGCGCCAGGAGACCTGGTGCTCCCTGCCCCGCTCCCTGCCTCCCCCTTCCCAGCTCAGCCCACTGTCCAGATGACCCTCTGCTGGCTGGCTTCACGCTGCTGCTCGAGGCCACCCCTGCTCCATCCCAACCCCCTAGGACACCCCTGCTCCCTGCTATGACAGCTCTTGGTCGCCTCCACCCGTCCCTGTTGCTCTTTCCTCTGCCCCAAGTCCCAGGAAACAAACACTTAGCACCTGTCCCGCCTTCTCTTAGAGCCTCTGGCTTCTCTTTCCTGCCCTGCTAGGACTGTCCCCACCCCAGATGGCCAGTTCCTTCCCCTGCTAGTCCTGCTGAGGTCGGTGCCTAGGGCCCCATTCAATCTCAGAACAGGGCCTTGGGTCAGAGATTTTATTCCAGGCAGCTGAGCTCACTGCCAGGCGAGCCGAGTGGGCAGTGGAGGCCCAGGGGTAGAGAGGGTGTGGCCCAGGCTCCACCCCCGCTTGGCTCACAGGTGGCAGCTGGCCTGCTTGGCGGTCTCCGCTCTGAGGGCCCCTCCTTGGGGGCACCTCCCACCCCCACCTCTCAAGTTAGGTCAGGGGTGTCACAGCCTGGAATCTGCTCTCTGGAGTGGGTGCTCCCAAGCAGCCACTGCACTGGGGGTGGGGGTTGGTGAGGGGCTCAGACACTCCTTCTGGGACCTGGAAGCCACATCCTCACTGCGGAGCAGTCCCCCCCGAAAGCAGGGGGGACAGGGCAGGGAGAGAGAATCGGGAGCCTGGTGACCATGCCAGGCTCGCTGGGCAAGTATTGACCAGCTGCAGGCCCTCCTCCCTGCGTGTGCCCCCTGGGGGGATGCCAGGGAGCAGGCTGGGGGACAAGATGCCACTCTGGCTCCCACAGAGCCCCGCTGCCCCAGAATACGTGCTCCCCGCCTGATGGGTGCCCTGAGCTCTGCAGGGGGCAGCTCCTCAGGTCAGCAGCACCTGCTGGATCCAGCCAATCACACCTGTGATGCGGGTGTAGACGCCAAAGTAGTTGGGCCGGCCGCAGCCCAGGCCCCAGCTGACCAGCCCCGCCAGGAACCAGCGGCCACTGGGCTCCCTGCACACCAGTGGGCCGCCCGAGTCGCCCTGAAAGGGGAGAGGAGAGACAGGGCTACATCAGGGCAGGGCGCCTGCTTCCAGGGCAGGTGCTGGCTGCTGGGGGTTTCTGGGTGACAGCAAGAAGGCCACATTCCCTCTTGAAGCCTTGGCTTCCCTGGGCCCTTGGCCTGGCCTCCAGCGTGTCCTGACTGGCCTGGAACTGGGGGGGGACTCGGGGTGGGGGGCAGGATGTGTGTGTGTGTGTGTGTGTGTGTCCACACACCCCATCCACCCCTGTCTCCTCCTGGGGGCTCCTAGTCCTCTCTCCTGTGTCACCTCGGGCAAACTGCCTTGTGGTGGGAGAGGAGCAGAACTGGGTTTGAACCTCAGACCTGCCTGCCCACCACAGTCTCTTCTGATCTGTGGCCTACAACCCGGGGCAAGTCCCTCAACCTCCTTGAGCCTCGGTTTTGTCATCTGTAAAGTGGGGACAGCCATCGCCACCTTGCTGGGGGCAAGCTGATGTGAGCAGAGGGCCAACCCCTGGGTGATGGGCTCAT
>NW_006292697.1:0-461 GCF_000327345.1 Myotis davidii
ATAGATACACTTTGACCAGAACAGGCCTCCTTACCACCCATGTTGTGCCAAAGGCAGAGAAGACAGCTGTGCAATGGACTCCTGTGTACACCACACTGACTTTTATCAGCAGAGTCGGTGTCAAAACCACAGGTTACAGAGAGATGCTGGGCATAAAGACAGTGTGAGTGATTTGATACTGGTTTTGTCAGGCAATACCCTCATATTGTTTCTCAAAGACACCAAATACATGGCATCACACTGCACCCTCTTGACCCCAATCCCAAGGTACTGAGGCCATGGCTTTGCACTACCTGTTGCACCGAGTTCTTTGAACAACACTTCTCTCACACAGCTTCATTTTCAGAAGCACAACTTCAAAGGTAATGCAAATTTGCCGTGGTGAGGACAAATTACTTCCTAGTCACTTTTTTCCAAAATTATAGTTTACCACATCCATAATCTCTTACCCCTTACCCTTC
>NW_006292698.1:0-509 GCF_000327345.1 Myotis davidii
AAAAGACAGATAGGAGAATACAGCTGGGGCTTGCTGGATCTCCCGTGCCTGGATGAGCACACAAAAGACTCAGCCTGCAAGCCGATGCTTTATTTTACAGTCTGATTAAAACAAGGGTAGAGTAACATGTATACAAATGCTTTTGTTTTGGCAACACTTGCTGCACCTCCCACAGCCCATTAGCTCCTTAGAAAGGAATTAGGAAGGGCTACCAGTCAGGCTTAATTATGCTGGGAGAGCTCTGCCCTCCAGGCTGGGATTTGTTTGTGGCCCTGCCACAGGTCAGCTCGAGACTTGACCCTAGAGCCACTCCCTACAATAAGGAATCTGCACATTTACACTGATATCAATCACTGTCTACAAATACGACAAATAACTGGATACACTATATCCGTCTGGTCCAGTCGGGAACACAGAGGGCATGACAGGCAGTTTAATAGAAGTAAGTTAATGCAGAAAAGAGGTACAAAGTGGGGGAAGAGGTGAAAAGCCAACCAAGGAATGGAAGG
>NW_006292699.1:0-215 GCF_000327345.1 Myotis davidii
TCCCCTCGGGAGTTCAATGGGAGATGGGGAGTTTGATTGCTCACTATGCCACGTGCTGCCCTCCAGGGGACGGCACAGAACAAAGGAAGGCCCCAGCCAGCAGCAGAAAGTCCCTGATAGGCCCTGATCGCCAGCCAGGCCTAGGGACCGTACCCATGCAAGAATCTCATGCACTGGGCCTGTACTTTTCAAATAATTCCCTTTGTTACACACAA
>NW_006292700.1:0-328 GCF_000327345.1 Myotis davidii
GAACCCAGCCCAGGAGGCCGGCGGGCAGCCACAGAGCTGGAGCAAGCAGGAGGCTTGGTTGACCCGGTGATGGAGAAAGCCAAGCTTCCTGCCTGCCCTGGCCAGCTGTGGCCTCCACTAAAGGCAACAAAGTTTCAATTAAAGAAGATAAATAAATCCCAGATACCTGCTTCTAGCCAGCCTCCACTGGGAAACTTGGGTGGCTGGGGGCCATGGCCAGCCTGCAAACAGCCATCAGCCCCTCACCCAGGCTGGCCACACCTCATGGGATAATGGTCCCTGCTGGGGGACCAGGCAGCCTGCAAAAAACCATCAGCCCCTCACCCAG
>NW_006292701.1:0-887 GCF_000327345.1 Myotis davidii
TCAACTAACTTCAGCCAACTTCTTTTTATAAAGTTATATATCTACACTAATAAAAGAAAAAGAGGCAAATTGACATCACTTCATGACGCCCACCCAGGAGTGAGTATGCAAATTAACCCAACAAAATGGAGGGCTAACTTTCATACAAAGGCACCGAGCATCTGGAAAGGGACAGCCGTTTGCATGCACGCGGGCGACAAGTGACCTGGGTCCTGGGGACGGGTGTCCTCGGGACCCAGGCCACTCTGAGGCTGTAGGCCTGCTTCTAGGTCCCGAGCGGCCGGGGTCCCGTAACATCCCCCAGCCACTCCGGGCCTATGTGCACAGGCAAGAAGCAGCCAGGGGCGGGGTGGGAATATCCCCCACATAGAGCGAGCAGCCAGCATACTGCGGGGGACTGCTTGCCCCTGGCCGTGTCAGCAAGGGGCAAGCAGCCCCCCGCAGGACCCCCACAGAGAGCAGACTCCAGGGCCCTGCTTGCCCCTGTGGTAGTGAGCCAGAAGCAGACAGCAGGGCCCTGCTTGCCCCTGGCCCCAGTGGCGAAGGACAAACAGGCCCCCGCAGAGAGCAGACACCAGGGCCTGTGGTGGCATCAAGCAGGCAGGTCTGCAGAGAGCAGAGAATAACAGGGAGCAGGCCTAAGCCATCAGTAGGACATGCCCTGGGGGTTCCCAGATTGGAGAAGGTACAGGTCAGGCAGAGGGGACACCCCCTGCCCGAATTTCATGCTCCGGGTCTCTAGTTTAGAATAATAATGAACCAAGTTTTGCACCCATTAATGTGAAGTTTGTGAGAACACAAAGCAAAAGCACAGTCAGAATAAGTATAAGGAGACTAACACATTACACTCGATGCTTGATAAAGTATACATAAACTAAATAAGCCAA
>NW_006292702.1:0-3054 GCF_000327345.1 Myotis davidii
ATTAGAGTAGAGAAAGACAAAACCCCTTCACATGTCTTCTAAGCTCCTTTAAGTTACTTTGTTGTGGGTCTGCCCTCTGGTTGTCACATTACAACTTGCACCTTCCAAATAGGGCCAAACCACTCTTTCTTTAAAAAAAAAAATTTTAAAATTGATTTAAGAGAAGAAGGGAGAGGTAGAGAGAGACAGAAACATCAATGATGGGAGAGAATCGTTGGCTTCCTCCTGCATGCCTCACACTGGGGATGGAGTCTGCAACCTGAGCACGTGCCCTGAGTTAGAATAGAACCATGAAGTCCTGGTTCTTAGGTGGAGTCTCATCCACTGAGTCTCACCGGCCAGGTTCAAACCATTTTTTCCAGCCAGGGGTCTCTGCTAGGGACGTAATCAAGTAAAGTGAGTGTCATTAAGAATTTTAACAATGGTGGGTAAGGACACATAAGTAATACCTTAATCAATAAAGAAAAAAAGAGAATTTCAATCAAATGCTAAGTTGGCCCTCCCTAGCAGGGCAAAAGGATGTGTTCATGCTATAAGTTAATTCCATCCCAAATTTAAGTCATAAAATACCTAGAGACCTACAGTCATGTTCAATGTGAGAACTAGAGACTCTCCCTCTAAAGATGAACAAAATGATAAGATTTCTAAGTGCCTTAATAAGACAACTGTGCTCTGAAGGGTGGAAGTGGATGCCTGCTGCTGTTGATGCTCTATGACAATAAAATCATTGATGAGAGTGACAACAGTGTTAGGGTCAGTTCTAATGTTCAGCAGTTTAAGCAAAATATGAACTGTAAGGACATTCAGGACTCTGACCATTCACGGGTCTGACATATCTATGAGGCTTTCATGGCTCCAATAGTCTGGGCCATGCTGGATGGTACCCTGCAGAGTAAAGGAGAAATTTCTGTGCTTGTACCTTCATATTAGATGTTAGAAGGCTGGAAGGTGCTTTGATAAGCCTCTTGTAATACCTCATAGAGAATGGCATGTATATTCCTACGGTTTTGTTCTATTCTAAGGCAATAGAACAACAGCCATTGACCAGTTTCTAGGCCTCAGGAGAGACAGAGAGTCTGAACATGGGCTGTAAGGTGACCCAGTAGCCAGAACTGCTCATCATGATCTGGGTTCTATCACACCCCCAACAGAAGGTCAGGTGGGGATAGAAGCATCCATCACAGATGGAAGTGACACATCCTGTATAAGATAAGAACAGGTGGCCAAGACCAAGGGCACCTACAACTCCAGCCCTGTGACCCGTCTCAGAACACTCACCTGTGGAATCACAGGAAGTTCACTTTGACTGGTCAAGAAAGAAGGAAAAGGCTCTACTCAATCCAGTTTAAACTGGCCCTCAATTCCCCCTCCCCCAACACAGAGTCAGCTACTCCCTTGCCTGTCCCTAGGCTCCTAGTCAGACTTTCTCACTGACACACAAATGCCCTGGGACACGGCTAAATCATTGACGTAGCTGAGGCACGTCTAGTGGTATGAGAATTAAATTTGCCCTTTCATGGTCTGACAGGTCATGTGGAAATACTGCCTCTGGGCAATGCTTTGAGATCCAGCTGCACATGTGTCTACTGGGTGAAAACTGGAGACTGGACACCTCAGGCCCCCAATTTTGTCTTCAACTCCAAGCCTACTCTGCATTCCCCACCTTACCCCAGTTCAATGCAACTCCTTTTCTTGGCTGATTACGTTGCACTCCAACTCCCTTCCTGATACAAATCCCGAACTCCCAGGAATCATCTTCTATGTTCATATTGTCCCTATTCTACAATTCCGCATTTCTCTTCAGACTCCTAGCCACTAATTGGATGCTCATCTTGTTCTCCCCCTTGCCCCTATCACATGTCCTCTACCAGCCTGGTGCTCCCTCTTGTCCCAATGTCATGGCATTATACGGAGTCTTCAACTACCTTGTCATTTCCCTTACCCTGTGTCTCACCCTTCTTGCACATCCAATTCTAGGGGAATGGAACTCCCCCATCATTCGCTGCTCCAGCACCAGTGGTTTCTCTCTCCATAGCTAAGTCGACCTCTCACTCATAATTCTAAACTCTATTCTGAGTCCCCCCAAAGCCCTGTTCCATGGCACCCTATGTCCCTTTGATTCCACATAATGCGTATCATCCAAACCTTCCCAGGCTTTATAATTTCTCATCCTGACCCTCAGAAGACACCATTCCTCCCATGTGCCCCCTCATACCCACCATTTCTTATCCACAATCCTTCTCTGGCCAAGTCTCCAAGGATTTCAGCTAAACATGACAGAGGCCACAAGGAGCAGAAAAAGAAATAGAACCAGAAGAGACATTTATTTCTGATTTCCAGGTTCTGGTTATGAAGTCTCTAAGAACAGGCACATAGAGTTTGTAAAAACAACAAAGAATGAGGACAGTAATGTCTGGCCTAAGCTCCAGGTCACAGAGGATCCAAAATAAGGTCGTTGACTACAAACCTGCCCGTGATTGACATGGCAAAGATCCTGCATATTTACTGGAGTTTTTGAGTTTTATGACATAATATTTTTAAAACTCTCTGTGACCTTTCCTTTGAAAGTGCAGTGAAAATGTATTTGGAATGAGAATACTCTTAATGGTTAGGCTGCTGTGCAGGTGCACTCAGATTCTGGGTCAAAGGCCACTCCAAGGAAACCTAGGGCCATGGAATGATCTGGGCAGTCAGGTCATCTGTTTTGGAGGGTAAGTCAGAGGTGAGGGAAGCAAGTTAGAAACATTTATTTGGAGGATTATAGCCAGATAAGGAAATATTGGAAAATTTGAAAATAAGGTAAGATGAGCAAGATGACAGGATCAGCTAAATACAGGTAGGTGATGTCAAAGAAAATATGCATTGGGCAAATTGAAAGAGGCAAGAAACACTTTATTAATATCGACCATGCAATAGGACAGTGAGACTGAGCTCAACACCTTCAAAATAAAAGGCTGGGAGGCAAGAAACACTTTATGGGAGACCGACCATGCAATAGGACAGTGAGACTGTGCTTACCACCTTCAAAATAAAAGCCTGGGGAGATTTAAAGAA
>NW_006292702.1:4546-8673 GCF_000327345.1 Myotis davidii
CCTGCTACATTCTGAGACATCTCAGCCACTCACAGTCCGCAGTGAGCTCTGTAAAGGTCACCAGAGGAAGGTCCTGACCTCTGCAGAAGGAAAATTGTCTTTGTTCAGGTGACAATGTGTAAAGAGAGGGCTGCAATTCTTCTCTGACTCCACATAACCCCAGGGTGACCCCTGACCTGTTCCCCAGGCATCTCTGTAATGTCAGCATAGGAAACACCTTCCCCGCTGATGTTTCCTATGACCTCATCATCAGGTAGTAGTTTCCTCTCATGAGCTTTTATTAATTCTTTCTGTCATTAACTTCAAAAAAGATGAGGTCCCACTCTTTATGTAAAATTCCATGTATGTTGTGGAAGGCAGGCTACCACCTCTGGCCATCTCTGGGCCCAAGGGAACTTCATAGAAAGTGAAAAGGCATTTACCTCTCTTTAAATAATTCATTAGGCAATACAGATGGAACAACCCAGTCTTCATGATCTTGGAACTGGAGAAGTTCCAGCTAAATGACTTTTCAGTCTAAAAGGACTATATTTCCTGGCCTGGAGATTGAATCTCATAGTAAAATAAGTCTCTACAGTTAAGTGGTTATAGTTTTAACAAAAGACAGGAGCAGTCTGAATAGAAGGAAACTATTCAATATGATAAAGGCTACACATGAAAGCTAACAGCTAACCGAACATTCCACAGAGAAACTTGGAAAATGTTACTAACATCACGAACAAGACAAGGATGCTGTTTTCCTACTTATTCACTATAGTAGTGGAAGAACTGGCTGGAAAACTCAGGCAAGATTATAAAATAAGAGGTATCCAAATTGGAAAGGAAGAAGAAAAATTATCTTTTAAAAAAGACAACATAATCATATATAGAAAACCCTAAAAATTTCACCACACACACACCAAAAAACAAGACCTGATAAAAAAGGCAAAGTTCTTGGAGACAAAATCAACACTCAGCATCATTTCCACTATTTTCAACAAAAATGAACAATGCCAAAATAAAATTAAGAGAACAGTTCCATTTAAAATAGCATCAAAGAGACTAGAATACATAGAATTAATTTAATGAATAAGATGAAGATATATACACTGAAAACTACCAAATGTCTCTGAATGAAAGTAAAGAAGAAACAAAATAACTGGAAAAACATCCATTTTCATGGGTTGGAAGACCCCCAAATATCTTCCTATTTGATACGATCCTTATCTAATTCTCTATGACTTTTTTCAGAAATAGGAAAATCCATTTTAAAATTCATAGTGAATTTCAATGGGCCCACAAATTGTTTCAATAGTCTTAAGAAAAAAAACAAAATTGGATGTCTTACACTTACTAATTTCAAATTTTACTACAAAGCTGAAGTAACCAAAATATGGTGACCCTAGCATAAAGACTTCTATTTGTCAAAAGGCACAATCAAATGGTTTTGACAAAGGAGCCAAGGTTGTTCAATGGAGAAAGGACAATCTTTTCAACAAATGCTGTTGAACAGCACCATCCACATGCAAACAACTGGAGTTAACCATTTCTTATACCATAAAGAATAATTAAGTCAAAATGGGATTGAATCCTAAATGTGAAATCCAAAACTATAAAACTCATTAAAGAAATTATAGAGGGGCCCTAACTGGTTTGGCTCAGTGGATAGAGCATCAGCCTGTGGACTGAATGGTTCGAGGTTTGATTTCGGTCAAGGGCATGTACCTTGGTTGCTAGCATATCCCCAGCAGGGGGTGTGCAGGAGGCAGCTGATCGATGTTTCTCTCTCATCGATTTTTCTAACTCTCTATCCCTCTCCCTTCCTCTCTGCAAAAAATCAATAAAATATATTTAAAAATTATAGAGGGAAGCATCATGACATTGAATTTGAAATGATTTCTTGAATATGACACTAAGAACACAGGGAAAAAAGTAGGTAAATTGGATATTATCAAAATGAAAAACTTCTGTTCATCAAAGGATGCAATCAACAGAATGAAAGGTGACCTATGAAACGGTAGAAAATACTTTGCATGTCATATATAAGATGAGGGGTTAATATCCAGAATATATAAAGAACTCGTCCAACTCAACAACAAATCAAATAACCTGATTAAAAAATGGTCAAATCACTTGAACACATATTTCTTCAAAGATGACATAGAAATGGCCAGCATGCTTATCCTATATAATAAAAAACTAATATGCTAATTATACCAGAGTGTGGAATGACCTTCCAGAATTACCAGTGGGCAAGGTGTGAGTCCACAAGGCAGCCGTTCGAGGCAGCCTGGTCTGTGAGGGCGGAGGCAGCCGGGGCTGGCAGGACCAAACATCTTGCACAGATTTTGTGCACCGGGCCTCTAGTGAATAGATATCCAACATCACTGATCCTTAGAGAAATTTAATCGAAACAACAATGATATATCATTGTATACCCATTAGGATGGGTCACTATTGGAAACAGAAAATAACCTGTGTTTGCACAAAATGGAAAAATTCAGCCGGGCCCACTGTGGATGAAAACGCAAAATGGTACAGCTACTATAGGAAACAATTTGGAGGGAGATAATAAATAGACTTACCATGTACCCTGTGGTCCAGCAACCTCACTTCTACTTTTATATACAAAAGAATGGAAAGCAGGACTTTGAAGAGATATTTACACATCCATTTTCATTGCACAATTATTCACAATAGCCAAGAGGTGGAAACAACTCTATTTTTCATAGACAGAGAAACATAAAAAATGTAGCACCTACATGTACAATGGTACCTTATTCAGCCTTATAAAAATTGTAATTCTGGATAGAATGCTCAATGAAACAAGCCAGTCACAAGAAGACAGGAACAGTGTGTTCCACTTAAATGTATCACCAGTATTCAAATTTACAGAAACAAAGAATGTTGGTCACTGAGAGCAAGAGAGGCAGCAAACCTAATGCCAAGATTTCCTGGTAGGATGGATTTGACCATGACTGAGAAGAGGAGGTTTTGGGGAGGATATGGTTGTGTGGGGGGAGAATAAAGATCTTTGTTTTGCACATGTTACAATAGAGGTGCCCCAATTATGTCTAGGAAAGATTCCCCAGATCGGCTTAACTCATTCTCTCCTAAACCCCTTGGGAAAAAAAAAATTCAGAAGCTGGAGACAGAAATTCCTGTAATCTCTGACAACAGAATTGATGTGTGAGTTTTGGGGAAGGGAATCCGTTTTGTGCGCTGTCAGTTGTGACTCTCCCACACTCAGGGCCATGGAGCTGGTGGGTCCTGGACTGTGGCTATGGAGGCTGCAGAGGAACTGTTACTCAAGACCAATGCAGCATGTCCATTTCCCAGTGTTTTCATCCAGGAAGTAACAGCAACACTTTAGCAAATCAAGTCTCCAGTCCTGCCCTTAGAGATCATTCGGGAAACTGCAACTTTAGTCTGCTTCCCAATACATAAAATTAAATTAAATAAGGAACATTTTTCTTAAAAAGGAAGGCAGACCACTTATGGGCTGGTTAATGAACTGAGAATAGTAATTTTTGTCTTTTTATGTTATATTATTTTATATTATTTCTATCAGGATTTATTTTAATTTTATCCTCCTGATATAAAAAAGAAACAAAACAAATAAAAAAGAATATGCCAGTGCCCATTATATATCATTTGGACAAAGAGCCAAGTCATTTGGCCTTCAAGGACAAACCTTAATCAGTTTGTAAGACCCAGAGAAGGTAAATTGTTTTGAGGTGACCCTCTACAACCCAAGGAGATTTTAACTCCCTCTGCAGGTGGAACATGAAATAGTTATTCCATGTCTGATATTCACACTGTAAGGAAAGCCAGGTCCCTGCTCTCTCCTGTTGGATGTTCTTTCTTGTATTTGTGACAACACTGAATGTTGCCATGATAAGCCCTGTGTCTCTGTGTGTTCTATTAAAAGCTATCACCAGAAGGTTCTAGTTTCTTTGGGCCATACTGAGGATATCAAGCCCAAACAATGAGAGCTCCCCTTAATGGAACCAAAGTCTTCTTTAAATGACATTCTTTGAGCTTATTTACTAATTTTTTTACTTTGTGGCATTATCTACTGCAAGGTCTTTCCTCGTGGAAGATGAAAACTCAGCTTCTTTCTTTCTCATCACCAATTCTCTCTCTCT
>NW_006292702.1:8762-11960 GCF_000327345.1 Myotis davidii
AGTGGAGGCTTATTGTGTCTGTTTAATGCCATTCACATTTGATCCAACTACCTGAGATTTCTTTAAATTTGAATCTCCAGAGAACATCATAGACAGAGAACCTTCTTTCCGTGAGCTACAGAGGTGGATGTGGGATGGTCCTGCTCATTAGACACTTGTAATGCCATAAATAGAGCAGAAAAGGCCAAATACTTCTCTACATCCCTTCACAGCTTCTCCGGGGTTCCTTGCTGCTAGATGTCTCTCTGGTGGTCACATTACAGAATTTTCCCAACCAACGGTCAGATGTAGGGGCAGGGCTATGAAAAGTCACATGAAAGTTCATGGCTCTTTGTTCAAATTAAGAATTTCAGGATGAGAAAAGTAAACTATTAAACCTACCACAGGCCCTTCTAAGTGGCTGCACAAATTACCAGCCCATGAAGCAGCCCTCCCTACCAGGGCAAATGGATGTGTTCATTCTCCACGATAATTCAATCCCAAACTCAAATCATAAAAATGGAGAGAAGTAGAGGCTTTCTTGCTAAAGATGAACAAAACTGCAAGTTTCTAAATGCCTTAGTAAGACATGTGTGCTCCAAATGGTGGAAGTGATGCCTGCTAACATTGAAGCTCTAAAACAATGACATCAGTAATGACAGTAACACTAGAGAGAGGTTCAACTCTTGTGATCAGCAGTTTAAGCAAAGCATGAACTATAGGGCCATCTACATCTGTGACCATTCAGGAATCTTCCACACATGGCTCCACTAGTCTGGGCCATGCTGGATGTACCATCCAGAGAAAAGGACAAGTTGCTAATTGATGTTAGAAGAATGAAAGGTGCTTTGTGAAACCTCTGGTGAGACCTAATAAAATAATTATGCCTAGGCAGACTTCTTGTGAACAAGGCCATATCTTCAACAGCAATAAAACTACTCCCAACAGGCTTCTAGGCCCGAGGAAAGATGGAGAGTCTGAACGTGGTCTGTAATATGACCAGGTAGGCAGAACTTCTCATTATAACCTGGGTTCTTCCACACACACCAACGTAAGTTCAGGTGAGGAGAGAAGCATCTATCACAGATGGAAGTGACACATCTTGGATTAGAAAAGGACAGGGGGGTACCTACCACTCCATCCCTGTGACCTACCACAGAGCTCTTACTTGTGGAATCACAGAAAGTTACTCTTACTAGTCAACAAAGAAGGAAAATGCTCCACACACTCCAAGTTAATGCCAGCCCTCAATTTCTTCTCCTGCACCACACACACCATCAGCCTTTTCCTTGCATGTCCCCAGGCTCCTAGTCAGACTTACTCACTGACACACAAATCCCCTGGGACATGGCTAACCTGTTTCCTCTGCTGAGGCATGTCTTGGTGTATAGGGGTGAGATTCGTCTTTCATGGTTCTCCCAGCCCATGGGGAAACTGCTTTAAGAGTCAAATACACACAACTCTCCTGAGTTGGATCTGGAGGATGGATACCTCTGGCCCTCAATTTGGTCCTCACCCTCAAGCCTTCCCCGCACCCCCCACTTTCCGCAGGCTCTGTGCCAAGCCCTGTTCTCCTCTGACTATCCTGGACTTCACCTAATTCCCTGGCTCAAATACCACATCCTCTAGGCTCATCTTCTGCATTCATGGTGCCCCCATCCCTCCTCACTTTTCAGACTCCTAACTCCCTACAAGATGCTCATCTGCTTTTTCTTCTTGTTTCTTATTTTATCTCTATTCTGTAACTCTTGCCAGCCAGTATATTTTGTGCTCCTTCTTGTCCCAAATGTCAGGACACTAATATGAATCTTCAAGAATCTTATTCTTTCCCCCATCCTGTGTCTCACCCTTTTTGCCTATCCAAGTTTTGGAGAATGGCACTCTCACTTCACTACACCAGCTCCAGTGGCTTTTCCCTCAACAGGTAGAAGGTAGCCCCTCCCTCAAATCCCTCAGCCCCATCCAGAGCTCTCCCCAAAAGAACCCACCTGCAGGGCACCTTTTGTTTCCCTTGACCTCATATAATGCCTAACATCTACAAACCCCCAGGTTTTACAATTTATCATCCTGGCTCTGAAGAGATCCTCTCACTCAACAGCTCCCCTCTAAGCCCACTGCTGCTTACCCACAATCCACCTCTGGCTAGCTCTCAAAGGAGTATAACTAAATATCCCAGAGGCCACAAGGTACAGGAAAGATTTATTTCCATTTCCCAGGTTCTGGTTGTGGATCCTCTAAGAACCGGCATCTGGCGATTGTAAAAGTATTGAAGAAAACAAAGTATGAGTACACCTGTCAGGCCTGAGCTACAGGTAACGGGGGACACAAAACAGCATCTTTTAGTGATAGCCTGTGGGTGGCTGACATGTCAGGGACCAGCATGATTACTAGAGTTTCTTAGGTTCCAGATAGAATATTTGTTAAAATATCTGTGAACTTGATCCTTGGAGGTTCAATGGAAATAATTGTGAACACTGTTGAGGGCTTGGTCCCTGTGAACGTGCGCCCTTTCAGGCCTGCATGTCTTCTCAGATTCTGGTGCAAAGGCCATCCTGAAGGCAACCTGTAGCCTCAAAAGCATCTAAGATGTTATGTCAGATGCTGCTGTGCATGCCAAGTCAGAAGGAAGGCAGAAAAACTGGAGAACTTTATGTGGAGGATTTTAGTCTGTTAAGGAAAGAAATTGGAAGATTTGAAAATAAGGTAAGAATCGACAATGTGAGCAAAAGGACAGGATCAGCTAGTTACAGGTAGATGATGACAAAGTAAAACAGGTGTCCAACGCATTTAAAGAGGCAAGGAAGACATTCTTCAGAACCATGCAATAGGGCAGTGAGATGAAACTCAACACCCCTGAAAGAAAAGGCTGGGGAGATTTTAAGAAAGAAGAAGGAATTATAGGCATCTGTGTTTGCTAATGGGCTTTATAGAAAGGAGATATAAACCATCTCTTCAAGTCCTTGCAGGAGGTCTTTTCACATCTTGGTTGTAAATGTCCCCACCCAAATTAGGCTCCTACTCTCCCTCAGACTGGGAACCATGGACACCAGGAGGATTACATTTCAAATGGATGGAGCCAGGTCCTTGAGACAGTTATTCTCTGGGTCATAACACTGGCAGGAAGCTTTTGAGGAGACTTATGTATATTTCAAAAGTGCAGAGAAAAATGTGCAATTACTACTTACATTTATAAAAGAAATGGTCTAAACATAAAAGACA
>NW_006292702.1:12588-14258 GCF_000327345.1 Myotis davidii
TCCTCAAAAAGACTTAAGACATTTTTTGAAATAAGTCAAACAGGGAGAAAAAAAAGATCAGTGTTGTTAACCACATGAGTGTCCTACTCTCCAATCCCATTGCCAATAACAGTAGCTGTGCATCCACTACATGTCCACCTGGAGGAGGGACAGAGCTTGGATTTATGCAAACTCATCACCTGCACCCGGGGTAATCACACAGCCACTGCCATTCTCATGAAAGACTCAGTTTCACCTCCACTGTGGAGATGGTACAACTTAGACCACAAAGAGGTGGGATCTGGTACAGACTATCACCTTAAGTCAACAATAATGACAACATCAGCTCTCTTTTCTGAGCATTTATTGACTCAGTGCAAATCTTCTAAGGACTATGCACCCTCACAACAAATCTATTTAAAGGGCACAAAAGATTATTCAGAGTATAGTAAGACAGAGCAGAGGAGGAGGGTCATTAATATTTTACATCCAGCACAACTGGCTCACTTTCAGCGGAACTGACGGGGTTGGACACTTCACACTGGTAATTCCCAGCATCCTCCCTCCTGACGGGGTCTATGGTGATGATTCTTTCGTTCCAGGACAGCTTCATCCGCTCTGTCAGCCACAGAGTCATGCCATTGAATAACCACTGGATGGAGACTGCATTTGTGCCACAGATCAGCATCACGGAATCCTTATGCTCCTTGACTGTGGTGTTGCTGGCTAGGATGGTGGGCACTCTCACTCGCTCTGTGGAGAAATAGAGGGCATGGCCAAATGAGAGTCGGCTAGCTCCTCAAACATCTGAGCCACTCTGAGTCCACTGTGAGCTCTGTAAGGCAACTAGAGTATGGTTCTGATCTCTGCAGAAGGACAATTGCCTTTATTCAGGGGACAATGGGTAGGGAAAAGTTTGCACCACTACTCTGAACCCAGAGCACCCCTGACCTGTTCCCATAGACATCTTTGTAGTATCAACGCATGTAACCCTTTTCCAGCCCACGTGTCCTATAACCTCACTGTAAGGTGGAGTTTTCCTCTCATGAGCTTTTACTGAGCCTTTCCTACAAGTTCTTTTGACTTAAAAATTCCATGTATGTTGGGAAAGGGAATCTAACCACTACTGGGGCCCAGAGGACTTTACAG
The DNA here is from genome assembly GCF_000327345.1 of Myotis davidii. Classification (NCBI taxonomy): domain Eukaryota; kingdom Metazoa; phylum Chordata; class Mammalia; order Chiroptera; family Vespertilionidae; genus Myotis; species Myotis davidii. The sequence goes on from NW_006292702.1 coordinate 13,717, forward strand.
AAAGGAACAGGCATTTAATTATGGTTAAATAACTCATTAGGAAATAAAGATGGCCAATCCAGTCTTCATGACCTTGGACCTGGATAAGTTCCATCTATAGGATTCCTCAGTCTGAACATGACTTCATTTCCAGGCCTGCTGATTGCATATAATGATAAAATAAATCACTAAAGAGAAGTGCTAATCATTTTTTAAAAAAAGACAGAAACTGTAGGAATAGGAGGAAATTACTTACTATGGTAAAGTTCACACATGAAAGTCCACAGATAACACATTAGTCCGCGGAGAACCTCTGAAAACAGTACTAAGATCATGAATAAGACAAGGATGCTGTTTTCCCTCTAATTCAACTAGTCAGAAAAACCAGGCCAGAAGATGAGATAAGAGCTATGCAATTTAGAGAGGAATAAGAAAATATCTTTTTTAAAAAGACAACATAATCTTATTGTAGAACACCTTGAAGATTTCACCACATACACACCTAAAACAACTATTCTAACTAATGAAAAAAGATGAAGTTACTAGAGACAAAATCAACACTC
>NW_006292702.1:14655-26456 GCF_000327345.1 Myotis davidii
TGATTTCTTGAATATGAAATTTGAAACTCAGGTAAGAAAAGATTAGATAATTTAGATTTTTGTCAAAATGGAAAACTTCTGGTCATCCAAGGACACAATCAACAGAGTGAAAGGTGATCTGTGCTATGGTAAAAAATACTTTGGAAATCATTAATTGGATGAGGGGTTAATATCCAGAAAATATAAAGATCTCCTACAACTCAACAACAGCAACACCAAATAAGCTGATTTAAAAATGGGCAAACCTCGTGAAAACACATTTCTCCAGAGAAGATATACAAATGGTCAATAAGCCCAGGAAAAGATGCTCAACATCACTATCATTAGAGAAATATAAATCAAAACTTTCAAAGTTGATGCTTGTGATATTGAGTGTGTGTAATTCCACTGAGCAGGAAACAGGAGAACACTGTCCTGTGCTACACTTTAGTCCTCCAAGCCTTCTTAAATCAGAGTTGGCACCTCTCACCTCTCAGCCAACTTAAAGGAATAAGGCAGGTCTATGTATTACAAGACAAATGCCCGGGCTCTGAGCCCTCAGAGAACTTAAATCTTCTATGTCTGGGCGAAACCTCAGCCTTTCACAGGAGCCAAGACTGTTTAATGGAGAAAGGACAGTCTCTTCAAAAAATGAAGGGAACCATTCAATAGATTAGCAGGATTTGGTTGTGGAAAAACAGAGAACCTAGAGTTAGAGACTCCTCCTGCCCCCCTAATCCTCCCACACCTCTCCTAGTTCTTCACTGACCAGCTGACTGCAATTTTTTCTAGCAGAACAGACCTTCATTGCCCAGCCGAGGTGTGTTTCTAAGAGGCAGCATTTCCCAGGACATCTTAGATTCTAAGACTTAGAGACTCAGATTGGAGCAGAAATAAAATATAGGACCAGGAACAAGCTTGTGGTCAGTTGACTACTCAGACCCCAGGGCCAAGCGCTGGGTCAGGTTTTCCCAAGTGAGTGACTGACATGAGCCAGTGAACCAATAAATGATAGAGCCAAGTCCAAGGAATGACCTAGAAAAGAGAGAAGGGACAGGCAGGATCTTATTGTGGCAGCAGAACCATATGATTTGCCGTTGGTCAATAATTCATTGTCCCTCTTCTGAGGGCAGGTGAGGCTTGTGCAGATGCAGAAGGGGTGATGGATGTCAAGAGGGGAGAATGGATTGCTGACATTCTGACCCTTGTGGAACATTTGTGTTTGGTGGTTATGAGGTAGAAATTTGGAAAGACCTTAAAATTCCCCCATATGCAAAAATTACTATTAATACCCCAGGGCCTAAGAGCAATAGCAAGAAAGACTATTTCTCTAGAGAACAGCAAAGGATCTGAGACATGGGTCTCAACCCCTGGAGTGACAGGGAGCCTTTCCCATTTGGCCAGAAATCAAAGGATTTTCCTTCCCATTTTCCCAGAATTCCAAGGACTCTGCTTCCAGGTTTCAACCTCTGAAGAGGTTTTAGCTCATTCCTTCCTTCAGTAGCCATTTATTTCTTCCTAATTCATCAAAACAACCGAGTGTTACATCTTGATCCCTTAGCTAGTTACAAGTGTAAAATGGGGGGCGAGCAGGCAAAGTTCTTTCCTTTATATCCAGTGGAAGTGACACCAACACATCAGGAAACAAATCAGTGGTTTCACCTTAACTGCTGGGAGGAGTGGATCAGCCACCTGGGGGGAAGGTCTGGGTATTCCTAGCACTGACAGATTGTTACTGCAGGTAATTTGGTTCTCGAGTACAAATAAATTAATTCTTCATTTGGTGTTATTTTATAAACCACAGTCTCTCTCTCTCTGAACTGGGGATGCCTAAGGGAAGATCTACCAATGTTTGCTTTAGGGTTCCCTCTGGGATGGAAGAGAGGTAATGGCTGCAGACACACCTTGAGTCACTCACATGGTCTGTGTGGCTCTGCTTTAGTGACTGTATCTCCCTGTGCCTTGGTTTCCTCTCAATGCAGTACCATGAACATTTGACTGCCAGGGTTTCAGTGTATTAACAATAAAATATTCACACTATCTGACTAAACATTGGGACAGGGGAGCTGCTCAAATGAGGGTCATCTGTTATTGATCAACTCCATGAGAGAATCTCCTGGGCTGATAACTGGTGGATGAGGAGTTGCCAGGAACATATTTCCTCCTTTTTGTTCCCTGTGATTATGACCTTTCGCTGGACTCTCCTAAATGTTTCAGTATAGTTCACAAATGGCCTGGTGACCTTGTCTCTCTGTGCTAGCCACACTCAGTCTCAGGTGAAGCACAACCCCTATCCAGATGTGGGTCATGGGGCTGAGCTCTGGCTTCTGAGCAACTCAAAAGCCTTGTGACTCAGACACCTGGGAGACCATTGCGCCTACTCAGCCATTCACAGGAAGTGAACCCCAACCTGACACAGGATCCCCAGGGTCCCTGGAGTCAGAAACCCTGGTGCAGGGGTCTGGGCGGGGCTGCCAAAGCTGAGCTTCTTTATGAGGATTGCAGGGGGCTCCTCAGGATGGGCGCTGGCTGAGCCCTGCAGGGTCTTTCTTAGGGTCATGGTCATGGTGAGGGGCCGACGGAACCAAACTGAGACTGGTCTGTCTGCTGAGCAACTCCCATCAGACTGGGCCTTCTCTCTGTGGAGAATGTCTGCAGGGCTAGAATCCAGAAAGGGAACTCTGATCTTAGAAAGTTTGTCTCCACTGTGTGTGTCCTGCACTAAATGCTCAAACCCAACATGGGAGATGATGCAGAGGGGGATGGAGGCAGAGTCCAGGGCACTCAGTCCTATGTGTTCACCCACCCAACACCCAGAGTTCAGAGAGCAATCACTCACCGTATACATTGAGCCGACCAAATCCTATTTCTCTTTTATAGTCTGGAAGGTAGACTACTATGGTGTAGATTCCTGTGTCCTCCAGGGTGACCCTCTTTATGTGCAAGGATCCATCAAAGTTTATTTGCTCTCTACCGGTGTGTCCAGGCCCTGCTCTATGTCCTGGGAACAATCCAAGACGTGCAATTTTATTTTTGAACTTTGCCCCTTCCCCCCTGTACCACATGAAGCCTCTAGCATTGGGAGGCATATTGCAGACATGTAGAGTCACATCCTGTCCTTCAGCAGCATTGGTTGACAAAATAGCGAGTTGGGCAGTGGTGGGCAGGATCCAGAAATTTAAGAGTGAAACTAGGAGGGAAGAGAGAAATTGATCAATATTTGGATGTATATGTTGGGATGGAAAAATGAAGGCCTGGTTTTCAACATCCTTGGTGTGTGTGTGTGAGTGTGTGTGTGTGAGTGTGGTCAAGGTCAATAGCATGAACACCAATACTTCAGCACCTGTGAACCGGTTCCTTTTTCTGTTTCTCAGTCTCTTTTCCAGGTGTCTGTTCTGCTCCCCCACTTACTGCCCTCAGACCCGAACGAATGTTCCCAGAGTCCTGCACATCTTGGGGTGTATTTCTCCTCGTCTAGTGGTAAGGATGATGTTTAGCACCCCTGATTAAGTTTTTCTCTGGTACCACCTGACATAAATTGTTATTATTATGGCCAGTTTCCAAAATTCAATACTCAGTGATGAATAACTTAGGAATTAACAGCAACTGAAGTTTCCCTGACCAACTCCACTTCCAGATCATGAGATTTCTCAGTTACCTGTTACCCATCTCCTTTACGCATCCTACTCTGCCCCCCTGTCTTCTCCCCTCAGGTCTACACAGAAGCCCTCCCTCCACTCTCAGAGTGCTGTTCTCCCCAGGAGACCCCAGCAAGTCCCCATGTTTCCTCCTTCAGTCCACCCCCAGGAATTATTCCTTCCTTACCAGCCAACAGGAGCCAATTCCAGCGGACAGGTCCTCTGCAGATAGGGGTTAGGCGTGAGTCCATGGTGCCTGCTGCCTTCACTGTTCCTCCCTCTGCAAGAAGAGCTTGGATTCCAGGAAAGCTCAAAGGCATTGCTGTCCAAACTGTTGGGATCTTCTGTCCCTGTTCACTGTGCACTGAGCCTCCTCCTGGTGCAAGATCACTTACCTGCTCACGTGGACTAGGGCGGAGTTTGTGCCAAGGATCCACCTCCTCCTCCCCTCATTTTGCTACCCTTTCCCCCTCCTTCCCGCTTACCATCCCTCGAAATGTTGGTTGCCTTGGAGCAGCTGAGGTATCTGAACACACACACACACACTCACATGCTCTGTTTGCAAAAACACCAACCTGGGGCATCCAGGTCATGGGCATTCCCCATGGCTCCCAGTCATGTGCACACTAGCCTCCCAAACAGCCCTCTCTCTTTGACACTTGACTTTTCCCTTCAGAGTAGGAGTTCTGGGGCCACCTCAGGAACTCTTGTCACAGGGATGTCCATACCGCAGTGTATTGTATCACCTGTGAAACTTTGTAAACATTGTGATGCCGAGGTGACACCATAGATGCTCCTTCAGCAGCTGTTCAGCTAAGGTAGATGCCCAACCAGAATGAGATCTGGTGATGTGGTGATGGGACACCCCTCCCCATCTCCTGCGCATGGGGAGGGTCTCCACATCCTGTTAAAATGCTGGTTCTGACTCTGCAGGTGTGCAGTTGACCAGAGACTCTGCATCTGATGAGCTCTCAGGGAAGGTGAGGCTTACTGGTTTGTAGAGCCCACTTGCAACAGCAAGGCTGATGGGGCCATGTGACCCCTGAGAGAATGACCCTCTGACGCCAGCATTGGCCTCTGCTGTGTCTTGTACTTGGGTCTGTCATCACCACACAGAAAGCCTCACAGGCCTCAAACTGGAGATTATTTTTGTTTGTGACAGAGAAAGTCAGCTGGGCACCGGGTTTGCCCAGTGTTCGCAAATGTGCTGGGAAGGTTGGATTTCCTCCCAGCAGGAAGGGCACAGAGGTGACTGTGGGGGTGAGAAGGGGCCAAGCTGGGTGACAACTACAGAGGGGACCCTCCCTCTATCTCAGGTTGTCACCAGCCTGGTCTTTGCTTTCAGGGATAGAGAACGAGACCTAGGAGTCTCAGAAGATCCTGCAGTTCCTGTGAGTGATGAGGAAGGTGCCCTGCATGTCCTGGGAAGAGAGGACTGTGGTGGGAGCTCAGGTGGCTGTGGGCTCCGTGGTCGTCAGGGATAGTTTCTGGGATACCCTCCCTCTCTGTTGGCTGAGCCTGTCCTGGTGCTCCCTGACCTTGGGGCGCTGTCTGTTCTCTGCCTGGGGGAGTTTCCTTTCATTACCCCACCTTGTTCATGGGTGATGATAGGCATGGGACAGGGAGCAGCAAATAGAGCCCTGAGAAAGCAGGTGCTCTTGGGCCTGCTAAAGTAAGAAACTTCCCAACCTGTGAAGATTTTCATGAGTTTATTTGAACAAAGCTAACGTCATATGCCTGGAACAAGATATCAAATCCTGAGGTTGGCAGTTGTGCAACTTATTTTATACATTATAATAAATAAAAAGAAGATGGAAAGATTGTATGAAATCCATTAGGAAGTGTAGAAATCTAAAGAATTGATAAATAGCAAAATGGAGAAACACTTTTTTTTTTTACTTTGATGGGTCCAGGATAATTAACATTTACAGCACATAGAGAGGTTGTGCAAGGAAGTAGGTAACCTAAGAAGTATGTTGTCTCATATGCTGGTCCCAGAGTCTGTGCTTTCAAATCATCTTACAAAAGAACAACTCCTCTGATGTATCAAAGGTATTTTATCCAAGATGCATAAGAACAGGGAACAGGGCTCACTTAACGTAAAGTCTGACCTTTACTAACGAAGCTGCAGGCCTAGGACATGACTCCCTGCCATCACCTGCCCAGTAAGGAATTTGTGATCAGACCACCATGTGCAGTTATTTTTGGTCACTGAGCTTGTCAGGATTGCCATGTGACCTGCTGGGCTTGTCAGACTTCTTTACAACCCATTTTTGTTGTTGTTGTTGCTTTATTCACTGTCCCTAGAAGTAGCAGGTGGGATACAGCAGTCATGAGGGCGGAGTCCAAAAGCATCTGTGGGAGCAGGGGATGGAAATCAGGCCCTTCTCCAGATTCTTAAACAAACCAGGTTCATGTGTGAACTCCCTGTGTTGTCTGTGTGCCTAACTGTTGGCCCCTGGAGAGCTGAAGGAGTCCTGCAGCCAATGTCAGGTGCTGCACCAGGGATGCTGACCAGAGAATGAGAACTGACCCTGACATCTGGGCAGATGTGGGCTCTGGCCTTCATGTTTAAAGGCCAGTCTGTCGGGGTCCAGTCACTGTGGGTCCCCGACCTCCAGACTCCATGCCAGAGCAGGTTGAGCCCATTAAAAGGACAAGATCTGGGGCTGCTTCCATCTCAGAGGGGCTGAGGGTCCAGAGTATTATGAGTCCAGTGTCATGAGAACTGTCCCTCTGGTGGATGTGCTGTTTCAAAGGGAACTCTCTGTCCCAAAGGTTTCAATTATAAAACCTGGTGATGTCCCTTCTGAGGCTTTTAGTAGAGTGTGCCAAACTGGAGGGTGGATCCCCCAAATGCCCTGTCTGTCTCCATTATCACATTGGGGTGTTGCATCCAAGTCACCTGTGTCCCTGTCCATCATTTGATGTAGTCCTCCCCCAGGGCCCAGGATCTGAAGCAGCTCCACTTGGAGTGTCAACCACAGGAGCTGTGGGTCCCTCTGTTAGGGGAGGGGAGGCCCTTGTGGTACCCTCTGTCCTCTGAGATGGAAGCAGCCCCAGATCCTGGGTTCTCCTGTCCCATCTTGGTGCAGAAGTTCCTCTTGCTCTCCAGGACTACATGGGTGGGTGAGATGTTCAGGGACTACAGGCAGGTGTCCCACAGACCAGGGAACCTGAGTATGAGAGTCATCCCCGGATTCCTTTGGGGTCAGTGTGAGCTCTCTTTCCCATGGTAGTACCTATACCTGGGGTGAAAGATCCAGAGTATCTGTCAGGTCAGGTCTCTGTGAGAAGGTAAAGAAAAGAGGCTACTGTCTAGGCCTCAGGAATATGAGACATCACTCACAAGGTGGAAATGGGTAGGGCTGTGATTTTCTGGGAATGAAAGAAGGTCTGACTCTTCACTGTTAGTTGGTCCTATCTCCCGTGCCCCTGATTGGGTGAGGGGAAGAAAAAACCCATCCGTGGGTCCTCCCTGCACACTTGTTGCCTCCTCCCATGCTGATACCAATGCTTTCGTGCCTATAAGGAGCATAGTTTGACCACTAGTGTCACACAGGGTGACAGGCTACCATTGTGTGGTAGCTCTCATCCATATAATGAATGTTTACTGAGCATCTGTGATGTGCCAGGCCTGGAATGGGCCCTGGGACCTGAGAGAATAGGACATAGGTGGGACCTGTGCTCATGGAGTATACCTTGTAAGAAAGACAGGCTCTCAGAGAAATCACAGCACTGAGATAATTATAATCCAGAGAAGGACCAGGAAGAAAGAGTTGTATGTACTTGAGTCTCAGCTTGTCTGGGGATCACAGAGAGCACTTCTGAGAAAGTGACCTCTTGGCTGAGACCTGAAGCATGAGTGGCCATTCACCCGTTGGACAGAGGGTGGTAGGGAAGAGCTGCCTGCACAAGACTGGACTTGGTGGGCAGATACCTGACTGGAGAGAGGAGCTTTCAAAGTCCATTGTGGGCAGTGTGAGGAGTGCGAAGGAATGTGGACTGATTAATGCTGGTGAGGTAAGACCCTGCTGGGCTGTGGGTGCTGCTGAGGTGGGATCAGCAGACACCTGAGGAGGCTGCAGGCTGTGGAATAGCTCACCCTCAATTGACGGAAGTGAAAAATGTGTAAGAAAAGAGTCAGGTTACACTTTTGAATTTTCTATTCAATTTATACTTTAAGCAATATTTCGTATGTGTATATTTAAATTTCACATATTTATTGACTTTTAGTTGGCATGTAATAAACTTACCATATTGAAAGTATACAAATTATTAAGCTTTGCCAGATGAATGCACCAGAGAAGCTGTTACAATCAAGAAAATGAACATGTTCTTCACGCTTAAAGCCTCCTTGGGCCTCATATAATCTCCTCACTCTGTCTCTCTCCCACTCCCTCCAATTCTTATCTGCTTTCGGTCATTATAGATGAGTTTGCATTTTCTGCAGTTTTCATAGTATGTATCATATAATGTGTAATTTTGGGTGAATGTGGGCTTCTTGAATAAATGCCATTATCTTGAAATAATTATTTCCTTTATAATCCCTCAGGTCTATTCCATTGTAAGATGCACCAAACTTGCTTAGCCATTCGCCCATTCATGGACATTTGTGTTGATTCCCATTTTGGACTATTACAGGTAAACCAGGCATTAACATTTGTGTAGCAGGGTCTTTAGCACAGAATTAGGTGCATGTAAATCCAATGAAGGGCTAGAAAAATGGAAGTCAGGGAGTGGGCACAGGAAGTCTGGTTTCAAGATCCCACTTCCACAGCCCCACCCAGAAGGAAAGAATCACCTGCTTCTTCACATAAAGCTCTGCTGCAGAGCCCACCTGTCAGGAGCAGGAATCACAGCCACTTCTCTCTCCCAGAGTCCAATCTACACACACTTGCATCTCAGAGGCTGACATTAATTCACACCTGGATTCCCAGTCATTAGAAGTGGGAAGGGTGGTATGTAACCTTTCAGCCCCTCTGGTATAGGTGGGAATATAGAAAGATTTGGAGCATAGATGTCAAGTGCCAATAGACAATACATGGCATGGTTGCTTCCACTTCCAGGCTGTGTGACTCTGGGCAAGTGATCCCACCTCAAAAAGCCTCCGTATGTTATACATTACAATCAAAGCAGGATGCATAAGGGTTTAAAAAACACCCATTGGTAATAGATTAGGAAGGTGGGAGAAAGCAAAACAGGGAAATCTCTGAGATTGGATAAAAAGTAAAGCTAATAGACACATACTTCTTTTCCATTGGTTGATAGAGGATAGTTAGCATCTAACAATTAACATGATGATAATAGCAATGAGGGGGTCTGTGGCTTCTCCTCTGGTGCAGTGAGGGTCTGGAAAAAAAGAAAAAAAATTCCCTGATATTCCAAATGTAAGTTCTCTCAAATGTAAAAAGACAATAGACATGTTTAGTTAAATTAAAGATTCAGCTTTGTTAGGAAAAATTATTTAAGACGTAATTACCACCATGACTCATTTTAGTTAGAAAGTTGTCATTTCAGGCCATCCTATGTGGTTACTTTAAGTCTCCGATTTTGCATATCATACTATTCAGGCCTCCTCTGAGCTTTTCAGCTTTAGTACCTGGCCCCATTTTCATCCACAGCTCCCCCTTTGGGTCATAAATAAAACGGAATGATTCACTGATGACCAACCTTTTGGTTGGAAAATGTTGTATCATGGTGCTAGAAAGGCTCATCACTAGGAAGTCTTAGTTTATCTAGTTGAGCTATAGACCATTGGGGATAGGGCAAGACTGTAACCTTGGATGGAAGTTAAGGTTAAATTTTTTTCAAAAGTGAAAGAAAGCAAGTGGGAGCCAGGCAGGTTCCACCAGTTTCATTAAGAAAAACACTTTGTCCCTGACCAGTTTCGCTAAATGATTATAGTATCAGCCAGCAGTTCCTGGTCGAGGTCATGTGTCTGAGTTGTAGGTTTAATCCCTGGTCCCAATTAGGATGCATGCAGGAGACAGCCAATTGTGTCCCTCTCATATTGATGCTCCTCTCCCTCTCCCTTTTTCGCTCTCCCTCCCTCCCTCCTCTCTCCCTTCTACTCTTTCTAAAAATCATTGGAAACAATATCCTTCGGTGAGGATTTAAGCAAACAAATGAGAAAACACAATAAAAAATAAAAAATAACATTTTGGGTCATTCCTAACCTATAAGCTATCATGATCCATTTTTTTGCTGTCTGTCTCATTTCTCTGTATTTTTCATCTAGTATAACACTTGATTATACTTTGAGGGCACACTATACACCTCTTTAGTTTTCACAATCAGATCATGAGATCTGTTCTCATTTATAATGGTCCACTTATTTCCCATTGGAAACACTCAAGGGTCATTCATTATTAATCTGATTTCTTCTGGTTGTGCAATTGGAACTGTAGTCATATTTGGGGACAGGGCTGTAAGAACCCAATGGTGTATATTACAATTACCATCTAAAAATTTCATAGGCCAGGAAGACAGTAAGAGTATCATAAGTAAATTTCCTGTGCCTCAGCTGCAGTTATAGAGGACCACGTTTTTATAGCTGTTTTAGCTTCATGTGAATTAATATGGTTAGTAGTCTTTTTGCAGAGAGGAAGGTAGAGAGATAGAGAGTTAGAAACATCGATGAGAGAGAAACATTGATCAGCTGCCTCTTGCACATCTCCTACTGGGGATGTGCCTGCAACTCAGGTACATGCCCTTGACAGGAATCGAACCTGGGACCTTTCAGTCTGCAGGCCGATACTCTATCCACTGAGCCAAACCGGTTTTGGCAAGCACCATGTTTTTATAGCTATTTCTGCTTCATTTGAATTAATATGGTCAGTAGCCTTTGTTGGGATAGGTTATAAACATATCCCCATAATTAGGTTCTGGCATTTCGACATAACATTTCTCAATATTCCTTTTCCACTAACCTCTACAGCTTCCCTTGTTTTCAGTTTGCCTCTTTTTACTCATTCAGAAATAATTAACTTGTTAGGTAATGCTACTTACTTTTAACTTCTCTTAAAACACCCATCCCTGCTGGCATGGCTCAGTGGTTGAGCATCAACCTATGAACCAAGAGGTCACAGTTTGATTCCCGGTCAGGGCACTTTCCTGGATGGTGGGCTCAACCCCCAGTGTGGTTTGTGCAGGCGGTAACCAATCAATGACTCTCTCTCATCATTGACGTTTCTATCTCTCTCTCCCTTTCCCTTCCTCTCTGAAATCAATACAAATATATTTTTATATTTTATTGATTTTTTACAGAGAGGAAGGAAGAAGGATAGAGAGCTGGAAACATCGATGAGAGAGAAACATTGATCAACTGCCTCCTACACAGCGTGCACCGGGTATGTGCCCGCATCCAAGGTACATGCCCTTGACAGGAATCAAACCAGGGACCCTTCAGAACACAGGCTGATGCTCTATTCACTAAGCCAAACCGGTTAGGGCCATACAAATATTTTTAAAGAACACTCCCAGATCCCCCAGGCCCTGAGTGAATTTTTCTAAGACCAGCTGGTAGTGCGTAGGTACTTGACTTCATGCAGGAAAGATTGCAGAATATGAGTCCAGGTGATTTTGACACTACGTTTATTAAAGCTAAGGGCAATGACACAAGGAAGGGCCAGGGATACAAGAAGCAGTAGGAGAGAGACAAGGTGTGGCTGCTTCGGCTCTCTAGAAACTTTATGGGACAGAAATGAGCATATGCACGGCTGCATTAAGCTCACTGGAGAGTCAGCAGCAAGGAGACTTGGGGACAAGTACAGGGGGTTAGCCCAAGATGAGCTACTGCTGCCTATTATTCCCCTGGTTGCAAATCTCCTGGGTATCACTTAGGGTTTAGGTGAAAGAAAAATCCACTGGAAAAGGAGATTTGAGTGGGTGTGCCCCAAGAGGGGCACATGCTGGTTTTTTTGTCTTGAGGGGTTCGATCTACTTTTCAAAGGTAGGGACTTAGGGAAGGTCTCAGGGAAGATCTCAATAGTTTATCAGCATTTCCAGGTTTGCCCTTTCAGATCGTGGTCTCCACTGATTGGTCAACAGCAGGACTGCCGGGAGCCGGTCCATCATTGCTGTTTCAAGGGACCTGGCATATGTGGAATACTGTTCTTAATATGTTTGGTCACCTTCTTGGCACTATGTGTTTTAACCAAGGTCACCTCTCTGAGAAAGGTT
>NW_006292702.1:26734-28759 GCF_000327345.1 Myotis davidii
CGGGAGAACCTGGCTAGAGAACCTGGCTGGAGAACCTGGCTGGAGAACCTAGCAAGAGAACACGGCAGGAGAACCTGGACAGAACCTGGCTACAGAACCTGGCTGGAAAACCTAGCAAGAGAACATGGACACAGAACTTGGCTGGAGATTGTGGCTAGAGATCCTGGCAAGGCTGCTGATCAACTGAACCTGTCTCCATGTCATTCCTTCTTCGCCGACTCCGCCCACACCTTTGGGGACCCCTGGACCTGCTGGGTTTGGACCCCAGCACAGGACAGGAAGTCTAAGTCACACAACCAATAGTATGCCAGGGGAGGAAACGCCACCCTGAAGGCCAGTAACAGGTTTGCCTGCATCTGGCTATAAATTGCTAGGCCAGTTTATTCAGTTATCTGTCTCAGTTTTCCCATTCCACATACCAAGGAATATTCCTAGCTTCTTACTACAATTTGACTACATTTCTTGTGAATGACTTTCAAATATTTCTGACAGACTAGTGAGGTGTCTAATGAACTGGTCACTAATATTCTTAAAATGGAAGACTTCTAATAAATAAGGTTCTTAGTTGTTTTTTTAAAGATTCTTAGTAATAGGGGACAAAATTGTTCCAGTAGAGCTAGAGGCAGAAAAAAAAAAAGGATGTTCAACAGAATAGAGTCACCCATGGGGTTAATAGCCAGTTACCCAGAGGGGAAAAATGGAAGGATCAGGGAAAGACTCCAGCTTACTTAATACCCTCACATAGGCCCTGGATCTAAAGTTCTGGAACCCTTGTCTTGCCCTCACCTCAGGGAGTCCTGGGCTAGGACAGGTTTGTGAACTCCCTCAGAAGAATGAGTACAGAAAGATTGAAGAAAAAAGGAACAAAGCAATTGCTTCTTTAAAAATCCATCCTAGTTCACAACAACACCATAAATTAGAAGATTTAATATTGTTAACTCTCCATACTACTCAAAGCAATCTGCAGATTCAATAAGATATATTGTAATCCCCAAAGCATTTTTAAATAATTAAAAATATCATTCTTAATTCATATGATATCTCCTGAGGAAACAAAATAATCTTCAAAAATTGCCAAGTTTCCTGATTTCAAAACATACTTCAAAGCTAAAGTAAGAGTAGCGTGGTACTGACATAAAGATAGACATACAGACCAATGGAACAGAATAGAGAGCCTGAAAGAAACACCCTTTATATTATCAAATAATCCTCAACGAAGGTGCTAAGACCACACAATGGGGAAAAGACAGACTTCCACGAAAGATATTGGGAAGATTGGATATTCTCAAGTAAAAGAATCTTATATGACATATAAAATTAATTCAAAATGTATTAAAGATCGCCCTAACCACTTTGGCTCTGTGGATAGAGTGTTGGCCTGAGGACTGAAGGGTACCAGGCTCGATTCCGGTCAAGGGCATGTACCTTGGTTGCAGACACATCCCCAGTAGGGGATGTGCAGAGGCAGCTGATTAATGTTTCTCTCTCATCGCTGTTTCTAACTATACCTCTCCTTTCCTCTCTGTAAAAAATCAATAAAATATATTTTTTTAAAAAAATGTATTATAGATATAAATGTAATACCAAAAACTATAACACTCACAGAATAGTCAGGGGAAAAACTTCCTGACATTTTATTTGGCAATAGTTTCTTCGATATGATACCAAAAGCTCAGGGAACAAAGAAAAATAGAAAATGTGCTACAGCCCGACCAACGTATCTCAGTGGTTGAGCATCGAACTATGAATCAGGAGATCGAGTTTAAATTCCCAGTCAGGACACATGGTAGGTTGTGGGCTCCATTCCCAGTAGGGAATTTGCAGGAGGCAGCTGATCAATGATTCTCTCTCATCATTGACGTTTCTATCTCTCTCTCCCTCGTCCTTGCTATCTAAAATCAATAAAAATATATTTTAAAAGAATATGGGGCTACATTAAACTTAAAAACTATTGGCCATCCAAAAAACAATCAACTGAGTGAAAAAGAAACCTTCAGAATGAGAAAAAGTATTTGAAAATTATAT
>NW_006292702.1:28819-31759 GCF_000327345.1 Myotis davidii
ACATATATATATATATATATTTGTTAAGAGGTACATATAGGGTATATAAAGAAACCCTACAATTCAATAACAATAAAAAGATCAATTTTCCTGAATAAAAAATGTTCAAAACACTATAATAGACATTTTTCTAAAGAAGACATACTAATGGTCAAAAAGGTTATTAAAAGAGGCCAATATCATTATTCTTTAGAGAAATCAAATCCAAACAATAATGAAATATTCCTTCATACCCATTAGGATGGTCTTGCAACTTTGCCAAATTCATTTATTAGATTTAGCTTTTTGGTTGAATCTTGTGGGTTCTCTATGTACCATATCATGTCATCTGTAAATAATGACAACTTTTCTTCTTCCCTTTCAATTTGGATGTCTGTTATTTCTTCTTGTTGTCTGATCACTGTAGCTAGAACTTCCAGGGCTGTGCTGTATAAGATTGGTGAAAGAAGATATCTCTGTCTTTTTTCTGATCTTAAGGGAAACCCTTTTAGTTTTTGCCCATTTAGTATCATGTGATTGTAAGTTTTTCAAATATGGCTTTTATTATATTGATGTATGTTCTCCCTATTCCCACTTTCTTGAGAATTTTTATCATAAATTGGTTCTGGATTTTATTGGATGGCTTTCTGGCATCTATAGACATGATCATGTGATATTTATCTTTTATTTTGTTTATGTTATGTAACACATTTATTGAATTACAAAGTTTATATAGACCTTGCATCTCTGGAATAAATTTCACTTTATCATGGTTTTTTATTTTAAAACTAGAGGCCTGGTGCACAAAAATTTGTGCACTCAGGGGAGGGGTTCCCTCAGCCTGTCCTGTGCTCTCTTGCAGTCTGGGACCCCTTGGGGGATAACCACCTGCTGTCTTAGGCCCGCTCCACAGGGGCTTGGGCCTAAGCTGGCAGTCAGACATCCCTCTGGCAGCCCGGCAGCCCTCGGGGGATGCCCACTTGCCCAGACCTAAGCTGCAGTCGGACATCCTTAGTGCTGCTGAGGAGGCAGGAGAGGCTCCCACCACCACTGCTGTACTGGCAGCCATCAACCTGGCTTGTGACTGAGCAGAGCTCCCCCATGTGGGAATGCACTGACCACCAGAGGGCAGCTCCTGCATTGAGCGTCTGCCTCCTAGTGGTCAGTGTGTGTCATAATGACCAGTCATTCCCAGTCTTTCTGCTGTTAGGGTCAGTTTGCATATTACCCTTTTACTATATAGGATGCACAGGTGGGGGCCGACTGGTTTGGCCTGAAGGGTGTCCCGGATCACGGTGGGGGTCCCAGTTGGGTGCCTGGCCAGCCTGGGTGAGAGGCTGATGGCTGTTTGCAGCTGGTCACACCCCCTTCAGGGTGGGGGTCCCCACTGGGGTGCCTGGCCAGTCTGGGTGAGGGGCTGAAGGCTGTTTTCAGGCTGTCTGGCAACTGAAGCTCCCAGGCTCCCCTTTTTTTCTTTTTAATTCTGTGATTTATTACCTTCTATAATAGAAACTTTGTTGTCCTCACTGGCGCTCCCCGCTCTGAGGCCGAAGCTGGCTGAAAGCAGGTATCTGGGGTTTGTTTGGCTTCTATAATTGAAACTTTGTTGCTTTTGGAGCTTAGAGGAGGCTGGGGCAGACTGGGAACCCTGGCTTCTTCCATCACTGGAGCAAGCAAGCCTCCTGCTTGCTTCAGCTGCATGGCTGCCGGCTGCCATCTTTATTGGCAGTTAATTTGCATATCTCACTGATTAGCCAATGGGACGCGTAGTGGTGGTATGGTTAACTACCCTTTTGTCTTTTATTAGATAGGATGTATTACTGAATTTGATATGTTAATATTTTGTTGAGTATGTTAACTTGTCTGTTCATCAGGGATATTAACCTATAATTTTCTTTCTTTGTTGTGTTTTTACCTTGTTTTGGTACTAGGATAATTTTGGCCTCATAAAAGAGCTTGGAAATCTTCCTTCTTCAATATTTTGGAATTGCTTTTGGAGGCTTTTTTTCTTGAATGTTCAGTAAAATTCATCTATGAAAGCTTCCGGTCTCAGGATATTTTCTTCTTGGAATTTTTTTAGAAAAATTGTATTACTGTTTTGCTTTCAATAGTTGTTATTGGTGCTTTCAGGTGTCAATTTTCTCCTGATTCAATTTTAGAAGATTGTATGCTTCTAGGAAGTTTTCTATTTTGCCAAGGTTGACTATTTTATTGGCATATAGTTGTTAATGATATTCTCTTACAATCATTCGTATTTCTGTGATGTCAGTGGTTGCCTAGCCCCTTGCCCCTTTCATTTTGGATGGGACTTTTTGGATCCTCTCTATTTGTTTCTCGATGAGTCTGGTTAAAAGTCAATCAATTTTGTTTATCCTTTCAAAGATCCAGCTTTTGGTTTCATTATCTTTTGTTCTTTTTAGAGTCTATGTAGTTTATTTCTGTTCTGATCTTTATTATTTTCTTCCTTCTATTTACTCTGGAGTTTTTCAGCTGTACTTTTTCCAATTCTTTTAGGTATAGGGTAATATTGTTTATGAGAGATTTTTCTTGATTCTTGAGGTAGGCCTGTAATGCCATGAACTTCACTTTCAGAACATGATTTGCTGTGTCCCATTGATTTTGGGTCATTATGTGTTCATTTTTGTTTCCAGAAAAATTTTGACTTCTTCCTGGATCTCTTGGTTATCCATTCATCCTATCTAATAAAAGAGAAACATGGTAATTGGTGTATGACCGCTACCCTTCCCATTGGCTAATCAGGGCAATATGCAAATTAACTTCCAGCCAAGATGGCGGCCAGCAGCCAGGCAGCTTAAAACTGAACATGAGGCTTGCTAGCTTCAATGACTGAGGACTCCAACATTCCCCGCCTGCCTTGCTGGCCTCTGAGCCTGCAGTTTGAACATTGTAACAAATATAGAAGCTGCTAGCCGGGATCTCAGAGCTGGAGTTGATACAGAG
>NW_006292702.1:32530-37077 GCF_000327345.1 Myotis davidii
CGGCCCTACCCTGAGCGTGACTGAGGGTGGCATCGCAACCTCCCTATCCGCCCTGCTCTGTGCATGACAGGGGGCGGCGCCCCAACTCCCCAATCGACCCTGCTCTGAGCCTGACCAGGGGCTGCACCTAGGGATTAGGCCTTCCCTCTGCCACCTGGTAGCAGGCCTAAACCAGCAGGTCATTATCTCCGGAGGGGTCCCAGGCTGTGAGAGGGCACAGGCCGGGCTAAGGGACTCTCCCCCTCCCCCCCGAGTGCACAAATTTTTGTGCACCGGGCCTCTACTTATTTAATAATATGCTATGTAGCCTCCATGTGCTTGAATGTTTTTGAGATTTTTAAATAATTTATTTTTTTATTTTTCCATCACCTTTTATCCCCTCTGTGCCTTCTTCCACCTCCACTTATTATCCTCCACCCCACAATCACCACATTGTTGTCTATATCAATGAGTCTCCCCCCCTCTTTTTTTTCTTTATTTGTCAATCCCTCTCCCACTCCCTGAGCTGTCTGCCTGCTCTCTATTTATGAGTTACAGCTTTTTTTTTTCACTATAGTTGATTTCTACTTTCATGCCATTGTGATCCAATAAGATGCTTGATATGATTTCTATCTTCTTGAATTTGTGAAGACTTGCCCTAACACAGTGGTTCTCAACCTGTGGGTCGCGATCCCTTTGGGGGTCAAATGACCCTTTCATAGCGGTCGCCTAAGACTATTGGAAAACACATATAAAATTACATATTGTTTTTGTGATTAATCACTATGCTTTAATTATGTTCAATTTGTAACAATGAAATTGGGGGTCATCACATTATGAGGAACTGTATTAAAGGGTCGGGGCATTAGGAAGATTGAGACCCACTGCCTAACATGTAGTCTATCTATAAGAATGTTCTATGTGCACTTCAGCAAAATGTATATTTTGCTGCTTTGGGATGAAATGTTCTGTAAATATCGATTTAATCTATCTGATCGAGTGTGTCAGTTAAGGTCTCAGTTTCCCTTCTAATTTTTTTTTGTTTGGAAGATCTATCCATTGACAGTGGGGTGTTTAAGTCCCCTGCCCTCCCTGTATTGCTGTTGATATCTCCTTTGAAGTCTACTAAAATTTTAAAAGATATTTAGGTGTTCCTATATTGAGAGGATATATGTTTATAAGGGTTCACCTCTTGTTGGATCAATGCCTTTAGTATTATGTAGTAACCTTCTTTTTCTCTTTTATGGTCTAGGTTTTGAAGTCTACTTTGTCAGATATAAGTATTGCTAAGCCAGCTATATTTTTTTTTTCTATTTGCATGGAATATTTTACCATCCCTTAACTTTTAGCCTATGCATAACTTTTGTTATGTGGTGGGTATCTTGTATACAGCATATAAATATGGACCATATTTTCTTATCCATTCAGCTACCCTTCATCTTTTTATTGGAGCCTTTAATCCATTTATATTTAAGGTTATTATTGATAGGTACTTATTGCAACATTTTTTATATCTATGTTCCTCTCTCTCTCTCTCTCTCTCTCTGTCCCCGCCCTTCTCCTCTCTCTAAAAATCAGTGGTCTCTTTCTCTCTCTCTCTACATACATATATAGATTTCTTCTTCTTAAAGCATTCACTTTAGCTTTTCTTGCAATGCTGGTTTGGTGGTAATGCACTCCTTTAGACTTAGTCTTTTTTTGTCTGGTAAGCTTTTATTTTGCCTTCAATTTTTAAGTGATAGCTTTGCTGGATAGAGCAGTCTTGCTTGCGGGTTCTTGGTTTTCATTACTTTGAATACATTATGGCAATCCCTTCTAGCCTGAAGTGTTTCTGTTGAGAAATCATCTGACAGCCTTATTGGAACACCCTTTTAGGTAATTGTTTCTATTTTGCTGCTTTTAACATTATCTCTTTGTCTTTAATCTTTGCCATTTTAATTATGATATGTCTTGCTGTGGGTCTCTTTGGGTTCATTTTGATTGGGACTCTGTGCTTCCTAAGCTTTTTTGACATCTTCCTTCACCAGGATACGGAAGTTCATTTTATCATTATTTCTTCAAACAGGTTCTCTAGCTCTTGCTCACTTTCCTCCCGATTTCTGGGCCTCATTCCTCTGGAAACTCTGTTTCTTTGTTACTAATGATGAGGCCCAGAAATCAGGATTTTAAAAAGACTCCCAGGGGATTCTAATGTGCAGCCAAGGTTGAGAAGCACTGCCTTAAACTATACTCATGCTTTAAAATTACTTTTTATTTTAGTTGCTTTGATTGAATGATTCTTTTTCTATTTTGTCTTCTAATTCACTGATTTGATACTCTGTTTCATCCAGCTTACACGCTATTTCTTCTAGTGTATTCTGTATTTCAGATATGGCATCCTTCATTTCCAACCAATTACTTTTTATGGTTTCTATGTCCTTTTTCATGCTGTGGTTCTTACTAAATTTCTTGAGCATTCTTATAAACATTATTTTGAACTCTACCTGTTAAATTGTTTGCCTCCATTTCATTTAGCTCTCTTTCTGGTTATACCTCCTCTTTGGGGCATGTTTATTTGTCTCCCCCTTTTGGCTGTCTCTTTGTGTTTGATTCCATGTATTCGATAAAACTCTATAACTCTCTATGACTCCAAGTTTGGTGGGGTGGCCTTGTGTATTAGGTGTCCTGTGGGAGAGTGATGCAGTCTCCTTGATCTCCTGAGCTGGGTGCTCTAGGAATGTCTCTAGTGTGGATTGTTTGGCTGTTCCTATTGTGACTGGGACTTCATTACTGTTGGCCCTTTCATGGGTGAGATTCACCCTTAGGCTGGTTGACTATGAGGCTCAACCTTGACCAATGTGTGCAAACTGCCTTGCAGGTGTAGTCTCCAGGTGTCTTGATTGGTTCAGTGATACAATCCTTAACCCTTCAGGCTAGGTGTTTAAAGGGTTTAAACTTTATCACCATGTATGAGCTGCTCTGCAGGGGATGGCCGTTCAAGGGTTCAAGGTGGAGTTATTCCCAGCAGGGTCTGGAGCCTGCCAGAATCCACCTTTCTGTGTGCCATTTATGGGCCTAGTTGAATTGAACTCTGGTGTAGCCTGAAGCCCACCACTGGTTGTGTTTGTTCTGGGTCCTTCTGGATGGGTTTCAGATGCAAGAGGCTCTCAGACATTGTGTGTACATGTGTGTAGTTACTTCTCTGACAGCTGTTTGTGTCCATGTCTACTAGTGGACCCCCTGCTTGGGGATTACACAGTCAGGCACTCAATGATGGGAAATTAGTCTCTGCTTCAAAGCTAAACTCCTCAGTCTCCACCAGAGACACCAACTCTTGTTCCCTGTAAGGGGGCTTGCTGCAGCTTCAGGTTGGGTAGGACCTGCAGTCTTCTCTGCAGGAGCAGTTTCACAGGCCTGGGCTCAGGGGGATAGGTCAGAAGAGTCTTTGTTTGAAGATGTTGTGGGCCCAGCCCACAGGAGGGGGCTAAGAACTTCCTCTCAGCCCCTGGGGGTGTAACATATTGAATGTCTCTCTCAGCCACTCTCCCATCTCCCATAGGACTGCACCCAATGAGGGTATCCCTGACTTCACAGGGCTGAACCAAACAGTCTCTTGTTGGGGGTGTTGTCTGCAGGTTGCAGGATTTAGGGTGGGTGGGCTCTACTTCTCCTTCTTGGGACTGCCTGGCAATACTTACAGGGAGCTCAGATCAGCCTCCGAACAATGCATCTCAAAGCCAACATTGGCCACCTGTCTCCCCCAAAAAAGCCTCCCTGGGGAATATAGCCCCCAAATCCCAACTTTGTGTGGCACTGACGCCTTTTGCCACCAGGCTAAGCTGGAAGGGGTGGAAAATAAACCTTGCACGAGACTCCAATCTCTCCTCACAGCAGGTCCCAGCAAGGTGGGGGCCAACATTCCCAGCTCCACTAGAGTTCTGAACTCTGCAGTGTGGGCCAAAAATCCCAGACCTGCACTGATCCCCCAGGCCATCAACCCAACAGTCAGAGTAGCTCCACAGGTGTGGGGGGAGGGTTTCCAACACTGTGCTCGGGGTGGGAGAGACCTTTCCTCTTTCCCCAAGAAAACAATTTAGTCATTCACTGGGCTTCTGCACAATGTCTTCCATGAATGTAGAGGGTCCCTCAAAGTCACTGCTGGGTGCAGCCTGCAGACACCCACCCCCCCTGAACTCAAACATGGCAGGGCAGCCTTTCCAGCAGTGAGAGCCCAGAGCAACTTCTCAGACTGGGACTGCTAACAATAAGAGCACCCCTTCACTGGGAAGGTGCAGTCTAAGTCTCCAGGCAGACAGAGTCCCCCTGGCTCCCTGTGTCTGATGCTACCTGAGCTCTTCTTTCTATCTCTGTTGCTCTGGGTTTGGGGTCCCTGCATGGGTTTGAAACCCCACACTTCCAGCAGGAGGGAGCTTTGCAGCTGTGATATCCCTCTGGCCTCAGCCACCGCACTTGCTCAACAGGGGCTATCCTTTTCCCAACACTACTCCTCTTACCACTCTCGACCTGGCTTCTTCATTGCTCCTTAGATATAATATATCCAATCAGCTACACCTCACTTGGTTTTTCAT
>NW_006292702.1:37493-43421 GCF_000327345.1 Myotis davidii
AAGTGATCAGCAAGAAAGATAATTCTTGTGACCCTCTGTCACCATACAAAGTTATTGCAATATTCCTGACTACATGCTCTGTGCTGTTTGGTATATTCTAGTGACTCATTTATTTTATAACTGGAAGTTTGTACCCTTTAATCCCCTTCACCTATTTTTACCATTCTGCCACACACATCTCTCTATAAACCACCAGTTTGTTTTCTGCATCTATGAGCCTGTTTTTGTTTTGTTTTGAGTATTCATTTGTCCTGCTTTTTATTTATTTTCATTTGTTAAATATTTTTATTGATTTTTTACATATATTTTATTGATTTTTTTTACAGAGAGGAAGAGAGAGGGGTAGAAAGTTAGAAACATTGATGGGAGAGAAAAATGGATCAGCTGCCCCCTGCACACCCCCTACCGGGGATGTGCCCACCACCAAGGTACATGCCCTTGATGGGAATCATACCAGGGACCTTTTAGTCCGCAGGCCAAGGCTCTACTCACTGAGCCAAACCTGCTAGGGCTATTTTTATTGATTTTTAGTGAAAAAGGAAGGGAGAGGGTGAAAGAGAAACATCAATGTTGGAATGGGACATCATTCAGCTGCCTCCTGCACACCCCTATGGGGGATCAAGCTCACAACCCTGGCATGTGCCCTGACTAGGAATCAAACCAGCAACCATTTGGTGCATGGAACAATGTCCAACTTACTGAGCGATACCGACCAGAACTGTCTTGCATTTTAGATTCCACATCCAGTAATATCATATACTTACATCACTTAATATAATATCCTCCAGGGCCGTTTATTTCAGCACAAATGGCAAGATGTCATTCTTTTATATGGTTGAGTAATATTCTAATTTATTTTTATATGTATTTGTCTTACATTATACACATCTATATTCATTCATTTATTGATGGACACTAAGGTTGCTGTCATATTTCTTCTTTATTTTTGTTTGAATATTCTTTGGATAATCAGAAATGGAATTGCTGGGTTGTATTATAGTTCTACTTTTAATTTTGAAAAATCTCATTGCTGTTTAGCATTTCCATAAGAGACATTATTTCTTACTACAGTTTTATTTTTATTTTTATTTTTTTAAATATGTTGTTGTTTCAGGCAGAGAGTATTTTTGGGGGATAGAGAGTTAGAAACATCGATGAGAAGAAACATCGACCAGCTGCCTCCTGCACACCTCCCACTGGGGAGATGTGCGCAACCCAGGTACATGCCCTTGCCCGGAATCGAACCTGGGACCCTTCAGTCCGCAGGCCGACGCTCCATCCACTGAGCCAAACCGGTTTTGGCCTTACTACAGTTTTAACCTGACACACAGCCCTGGGCCTTGGCCCCAATGCTGGACTCAACTGCCCTGGGCGTCTTGAACTGACCCTCCCTTTCCTTGGGAATATTTGCAGCCTGTGTCTCACTAAACTTCAGCATCCCCACCTATCAGTGGTCTGAACACCCAACTCCCCAGTAGCTGCCCTTCTAAGTATACATATGAGGAGGTGCCTTATCTTTCCTATAAACTACATCTCCTACAAATATATACTGAGTGATTTCTGATAAATGACATTTTGCCTTTTATAATTAATAAAGTCACCTATTACAATAAGACTATATGTTTTTTAAAATGATAAAATGATCATGTCTACTTAAAAATTCAATACCCAGTTTTTTAAGAGTAATGAACTTGTCCTTATAGTAAATGAAACAATTGTGTCTTCTTATTAATTGTATAGACATTGCCCTTTGAAAACTGTGATATGCTTTTAAACATGCAATGACCTTTGCCTTTCAAAATACCCAGATCATGTCTTGTGGACAGTCAGTGATCCTGCCGTGTCCTTTCCTGGGGAAGTGTAAAAATCTTTTAGTGATGGCAAAGAGAGGAATAAGGCAACATATGCCAACTTGGATGTATCTCAGAGAAAGGATGTTCAGTAAAAGAAGCAGCACTGATCCATGTGTCTGATCTATGTAGTGTGTGTAGGTAAGTACAGAGGAAGACAGAATAGTACCACTGAGTCTTGTGCCTTCTGAAGTGACAACCCCAGCATGAGCCTCTTACCCCCAACATGAGGACAGTGAATATCCGTTAGGGTCATTCCAGAGATGGAGTGAAGAGAGGCATGAAAAGCCAGGAGGGCTGACCCTCCAAAGGACACCAGTGTCCCTTCTCCACAGAACTTCACCCAAGATTTTCTGTCTTTAGTACTTTGTGCAAAAATTGGTCATTTAGCCTCATCATTGGAGTTTGTCATTTTCAGGCCCCTAATCATGTCAGACATGCAGCGATTTTAAGTTTGGGGTCTTCTTGGTTACGTAGCGATAGATATCAGGAAGGAGGCTCATCCTATGATTCCTACATGTTGACAGGGCTGGAATTATTCACATCTTACAGACAGTGAAACCGAAGGGACTGTATTCAATTCCCAGCATGATATTATTCATCAGTGAGTAATTAATTACTTGTGTGAGCAATGAGCACAATTTCTGCACAGGCTTATAGTGGTTGGAGGAGATACAAAAGTCACTGGCTTCAGTAGCTGATATTGTAGTGATGAGGGAGAAGCAATTAACGAATGAACAAGCAGCATTTCTAAAGGGGTGTGAAGGAGAGAGGGAGTGGGTGGATTGGGATTTATTTTCTTATATAAAACTAGAGTCCAGGTGCATAAGATTCATGCACTCAGGTTGGAGGGGTCCCTCAGCTCGGATTGGCAGATGGCGCAGTCCAGGCCAACGGACCCCACTGGTGCACGATCAGGGCTGGGGAGGGACACGGGAGATTAGCCAGCCAGGAGAAACTGCGGGAGGGCTCCAGGGCATGTCTGGGCCATCTCACTCAGCCCCAATCAGCTGGACCCCAGCAGCAAGCTAACCTACCAGTCAGAGTATCTGCCCCCTGGTGGTCAGTGCATGTCATAGCGAGCGATTGAGTGGCCTTAGGATATCATAAGCATATTACGCTTTGATTGGTTGAACAGATGACCAGAGGACCAGACACTTAGCATATTATCCTTTTATTATATAGGATTGTCAAGAAAATGCTCAAAGACTATGTGACATTTGAGCAAGAAGAGGGATAAAGGTGTCATGTAGGTCTTTGGAGAAAGATTATTTTAGAGAGAGAAAATGGCCAAGGCAAAGACTCTGAGCCAGGAGGATGCTTGCTATGTTTGAAGGTCAGGGAGACACTGTGGCCAGAATAGATGAGATGAGGCGAATGGAATGAGAATTGGAGATAGGGACCAGATGTTTTAGGGCCCTACTATCAAAGGGTGATCTGCAAGAAGATAAAAAGCCCGGTACAGAAAGTAGACCAACCACATCGCTCAGTGTCCTGTTCATTTCACCTGATATGCTCTTCATTGCAAGACTTTCTCAAAAAAAGCACGGAGTTGTTTGGTCTTCAGGTGGAAATTCCCTTTCTTCTGCAGACCAGCCTTTTGAGCAGCACTAATGTGGAACCTTGTGGGCTGTGATTGAGCTGTGAGTGACAGGAGGGCATTGGGAAGAAAAGGGATGACTTGTCTTGGGTTTTTAAATAATTCAACTCTAAGAATTCACAGGTCCTACTGTTGGGAAATGGCTATAACGGGGGTTAAGGAGGCAGCATTAAAACCAGTTAGAAGACTGTTAACAGTAACCTCTAGTAGGAGTGATGGTGGCTTGGACCTGAGTGTTCGTGTTCTGTCTGTACTGTGTACACTGACTGCATGTGTGCTGATGGACTAGAGATTACTGTGAGGGCAAGGGAGGCATCGAGAATAATGCCAATATTTCTGAGCCGAGCACCTGGAAGGATGGCATTGATCTTGATTGAGAAGTGGAAGGTTCTAGGAGGATAAGTTAGAGAGGTGGGGAGAATAGAGTTCTTGGTTGTGCACATGTTACACTAAAGGTACCCCAATGCTGTGTAGGAGAGATGCCCCAGATTGGCTTAACTTATTCTTTCCTAAATCCCTTGGAAAACACACAGAAAACAGAAAAACTGAAGGCAGCAATTTCCTGAATCTCTGACAACAGATTCAGTGTGTGAGTCTGGAAGAGGGAAGTGGTTTTGTGAGGTGTAAGTTGTTCCTCTCTCAGCACTCAGGCCATGGGGATGGTGGGTCCTAGAGGCTGCAGGGGGCTATGGCCTGAGACCAATGCAGTCCATTTCCCAGTGTTTTCACCTGGAAAATAACAGGTATTACCTGGAAAATCTCCAGTCCTGCTCTTGGAGACCATTCTTAAAGCTGCAATTTCAGTCAGCTCCTGTATATATAAGTACATAAATAAAATTTAACTTAAATAAGTAATACTTCTCTTAAAAGGAAGGCAGATCATTTACGGACTGGTTCATAAACCAAAGATTATAGTTTTTCAATTCTATGTTCCTGATATAAAAAACAAAACAATCACATTGAACATGTCATTGCCCATCATATGTTGTTCAGACAAAGAAACAAGAAGTTTGGGTTTCTCAGACAAACCTTAATCAGTATGTAAGACCCAGAAGGGGCATATTGTGTTGATTTGATCACTTAAAACGTTAAAGATATTTTAAATTTTCCTGCAGGTGAAACAAGAAATTGTTATCCTGTGTCTGATATTCACACTATGAACAAACCCCGTTCCAGGCTCCCTCTCCTGGATGTTCTTTCCTGTATGTATGTGTGACAACACTGGATGGTGCTGTGATAAGCTCTAAGTCTCAATGTTCTATTCAAAGTGATAACAGAAAGGTCCCAGCTTCTCTGTCTGGGCCATACTGAGAACATTGTCCCAAACAACAACAGCTCCCGTAGATGGAACCAAAATATTCTCTGAAAAATGTACTTTGATGCTACTTACAGTTTTCCCCCCTTTAGGCATTATCTAATCCATGTTCTTCCCTCTTTGAAGATGAGGACTCAGGTGCTTTCTGTCCCATCATCATCATCATCATCATCATCATCATCATCATCATCATCATCATCATCATCATCATCATCATCATCATCATCATCATCATCATCATCATCATCATCATCATCATCATCATCATCATCATCACCACACACACACACACACACAGTCTTCTTATCCTGTCTCCCCAGTACTTTCCTGAAGACCAGTATTTAGTGTAGAATTTATTGTATCTGTTTAATGCTACTCACATTTAAGCCAACTTTCTGTGATTTCTTTAAATTCAAATCTCTGAAGTACATCATAGATGTAACTTCCTCTTAGAGCTACAGGGGTGGGAGAGGGGTGGTCCTGCTCATTAGAGTAGAGAAAGACAAAACCCCTTCACATTCCTTCTCAGCTCCTTTAGGTTACTTTGTTGTCGTACCGCCCTCTGGTGGTCACATTACAACTGGAACCTCCCAAATAGGGCCTAACAACTTTTTCTTTCTTTTCTTTTTTTTTCCTAAAAAAATATATTTCATTGAACTTTCACAGAGAGGAAGGGAGAGAGACAGAGAGCTAGAAACATCAATGAGATTAACCCAGGCATATGCCCCAGGCCCCTGACCAGAATCGAACCCGAGACCCTTCACTCCGTAAGTCGACGCTCTATCCACTGTGCCAAACCGGTTTCGGCAAAACCACTTTTTCTTAAAAAAAAATTTAAATTGATTTAAGAGAGGAAGGGAGAGGTAGAGAAAGACAGAAACATCAAATGATGAGCGAGAATCATTGGCTTCCTGGTGCATGCCTCACACTGGGGATGGAGTCTGCAACCTGAGAACGTGCCCTGAGTGGGAATGCAACCATGAACTCCTGGTTCATAGGTGGACACTCATCCACTGAGCCACACCGGCCAGGCTCAAACCATTTTTTCCAGCCAGGGGTCTCTGCTAGGGATGTAAGCAAATAAAGTGAGTGTCAATAAGAATTCAAAAATGAGGGTGTAAGGGCACATATGTAATACCTTAATCAATAAAGAAAAAAATGAA
>NW_006292702.1:43526-48350 GCF_000327345.1 Myotis davidii
GTCCTGCTGCTGTTGATGCTCTATAACAATAACATCAGTAATGACAGTGACAACGGTGTCAGGGTCAGTTCTAATGATCAGCAGTTTAAGCAAAGTATGAGCTGTAAGGATATCCATGACTCTGATCATTCTGGGGTCTGACACATCTATGAGGCTTTCATGGCTCCAATAATCTGGGCCATGCTGGACGGTACCCTCCAGAGTAAAGGAGAAGTTTCTGTGCTTGTACCTTCATCTAATTGATGTTAGAAGAATGGGAGGTGCTTTGTTAAGCCTCTTGTAATATCTCACAGAGAATGACATGCACATTCCTATGGTTTAGTTCTATTTTAAGGCAATAGAACAACAGCGATTGACCAGGTTCTAGGCCTCAGGAAAGACAGAGTGTCTGAACATGGGCTGTAAGGTGACCCAGTAGCCAGAACTGCTCATTATTATCTGGGTTCTATCACAACCACCAACAGAAGGTCAGGTGAGGAGAGAAACATCCATCACAAATGGAAGTGACACATTCTAGATAAGATGAGAACAGGTGGCCAAGACCGTGGGCACCTACCACTCCAGTCCTGTGACCTGTCACAGAGTTCTCACCTGTGGAATCACAGGAAGTTCACATTCACTGGTCAAGAAAGAAGGAAAAGGCTACACTCACTCGAGTTTATCCTGGCCCTCATTTCCTCCTCCCCCAACAAACAGACAGTTACTCCATTGACTGCCCCTAGGCTCCTAGTCAGACTCACTCACTGACGCACAAATGCCCCGTGACACGGCTAACTTGTTGACTTAGCTGAGCCATGTCTAATGGTATGAGAATTAAATTTGACCTTTCATGGCTCTCCCAGATCATGTGGTAACTACTGCCTCTGGGCAATGCTTTGAGATCCAGCTGCATATATCTCTACTGGGCCAAAACTGGAGACTGGACACCTCAGGCCCCCAATTTTTCTTCAACTCCAAGCCCACCCTGCATTCCCCACCTTACCCCATTTCAATGAAACCCCTTTTCTAGGCTGACTACCCTGCACTACAACTCCCTTCCTGATATAAATCCTGAACTCTCAGGAATCATCTTCTATGCTCATAGTGTCCCTATTCTACAATTCCTCATTTCTCTTCAGACTCCTAGACACCAACTGAATACTCATCTCCTTCTCCCCCTTGACCTATCACATGTCTTCTATCAGCCTGGTACTCCCTCTTGTCCCCATGTCAGGGCATTATACGGAGTTTTCAACTACCTTGTCATTTCCCTTACCCTGTGTCTCACCCTTCATGCCCATCAAAGTCTAGGGGAATGGCACTCCCCCACCCTTCGCTATACCAGCTCCAGTGGTTTCTCCCTCAATAGCTAAGTCGGACTATCACTTATAATTCTTAATTCCATTCTGAGTCCCCCAAAAGCCCTGTTCCATGGTACACTAGGTCCCCTTGAACCCATATAATGCTTAAGAACCAAACCTTTCCAGACTTTATAATTTCTCATTCTGACTCTGAGAAGACACTATCTCTCCATCTCCCACCTTTTCTTATCTACAATCCTTCTCTGGCCCGGTCTCCAAGAATTTCAGCTAAATACAACACAGGACAGAAGGAGCAGAAAAGGAAATAGAACCAGAAGAGAGATTTAATTCTGATTTCCCACGTGCTGGTTATGGACTCTCTAAGAACAGGCACATGAAGTTTGTAAAAAGAACAAAGAATAAGGACAGTTATGTCTGGCCTGAGTTCTAGGTCACAGATGGCCCAATACAAGGTCGTTAACTGCAGGTCTGCGAGTGACTGACAGGACAAAGATCCTGCATACACACTGGAGTTCTTGAGTTTTATGATATAATATTTTTAAAAATCTCTTGACCTTTCCCTTGAAAGTGCAGTTAAAATGCATGTGGAACGAGAATACTCTTAATGGTTAGGCTGCTGTGCAGGTGCACTCAGATTCTGGGTCAAAGGCCACTCCGAGGCAACCTGGGGCCACCGAATGATCTGGGCAGTCAGGTCATCAGTTTTGGAGGGTAAGTCAGAAGTGAGGGAGGCAAGTTAGAAACATTTATTTGGAGGATTATAGCCAGATAAGGAAATATTAGAGAATTAGAAAATAAAGTAAGATGAGCAAGATGACAGGATCAGCTAATTACAGGTAGGTGATGTAAAAAGAAAACATGCATTGGGCAAATTGAAATCGGCAAGAAACACTTTATTGCAGACTGACCATGCAATAGGACATTGAGACCGAGCTAAACACCTTCAAAATAAAAGGCTGGGGAGATTTTAAGAATGGCAGCAGGAGTCATAGGCATCTGTGTTTGCTAGTTGGCTTCACACAAAAGAAAAGTATAACTTCTCATGAAATCCTAACAGGAGGTCCTTTCACCTTTTGGCTGTATATGTCCTCACCCAAGTTAGGTTGCCACCCTCCCTCAGAGACTGGGACACAGGGACACCATGGGGATTAAATTTCAAAAGGATGGGTCCAGGCTCTTGAGACAGATATTCTATGAGACATAACACTGGCAAGAAGTTTTTAAGAGGACTTACGTATATTTCAAAAGGGTAGAGAAAAAATCTGCAATTGCGATTACATTTCTGAAGAAAATGCTATAAGACAATGGAGGTCAGAGGCCTGGAGTCAGGAAGAACCTATCTAAATATAAGTGACTCTGAGGCAACATGAGGGCTCCCTGCTCATAACAAAACTGCTTTCTGCACAGTAGAGGGAAACACCAGTAAATATCTTTCAGACAAGATACAGTTTGCATCTTCATCAGTTCCTGGAATGTATAAGCAGGTGAAAATTAGCGGAGAGTCCCTGAACAGAGCCTGTATTTGATCTCCCAGTAGGCTGTGCTACTGAATATTCCATGGAGACATTAGATTTCCCTCTATAGTCACCTTCCCTTTGATCAAAAAAAATCTCCAAGGAGGAAGCGTACTTGTGCTCCTACATCATGGCTGGTGTCACTCAATTGGCTGATTAGTGACCTAAGCGCAGAGGAATGACATCCACACATAGTTTGCTCTGCTGAACATGTTTCTGTGAAACCTAAGATGGGAGTTTTAACAGCCTCTTGAGGCTAGGAAGCCTCACCTTCACACTTCACCTGCAGTCTTTCTAGCTTTGGGAGATGCCTTCTTCCTGAAGAGATTCCAAAATACTCCTCAGGAGAAACTTAGCTCCATAAAGAGTGAAGTCATTTCTAATTCTCAGGATATCAATCAGAACTAGGACATTTGAGCCAAAGCCTTGGTTTTATTACTAGCATTTCCAATTATACCCTATTAACAAGGAAGACAGTATCCTTCTTAACTTATGGAAATCAAACCACTGACACAAAAATAAAAACTAGTTAATAGGGCTTTAGAAATATTTTGGGAGAAGTAAAACAAGAAGAGGAAGATCAGTGTTGATACCCTCATGGGAGTCCTCCTGTCCTTTCTTGCTGTCCAAAACCAGAAATTATTCATGGCTTAATGACATAGAGGAGGAAAGCAGCGTCACTAATATTTTACATCCAGCTCAACCGCTTCACTTTCAGCAGAACTTATGGGGTTGGACACGTCACACTGGTAGTTCCCAGCATCCTCCCTCCTGACAGGGTCTATGGTGAAGGTTCTATTGCTCCAGGTCAGCTTCATGCTCTTACAGACTCATGTAATTGAAGAACCACTGGGTGAGGATCACAGTTGGGTAGCAGGTAAGTACCACAACATTCTCATGCTCTGTGATTGTGTGTTGCTCTCTTGGAGGGTGGTCACTCTTGTGGGTTCTGAAAAAAGGCCAAGGACTGATTGAGAGTGGGCTTGGGACTTGGGGTCCTGCTACATTCTGAGACATCTCAGCCACTCATAGTCCCCAGTGAGCTCTGTAAAGTTCACCAGAGGATGGTCCTGACCTCTGCAGAAAGACAATTGTCTTTGTTCAGGTGACAATGTGTAAGAAGAGGGCTGCACTTCTTCTCTGACCCCACATAACCCCAAGGTGACCCCTGACCTGTTCCCGAGACATCTGTGTAATATCAGCAAAGGGAACACCTTCTCCGCTGATGTTTCCTATGACCTCATAATCAGGTAGTAGTTTCCTCTCATGAGCTTTTATTATTTCTTTCTGTCTTTAACTTCAAAAAAGATGAGGTCCCACTCTTTATGTAAAATTCCATGAATGTTGTGGAAGGCAGGCTACCACCTCTGTCCATCTCTGTGGCCAAGGGAACTTTATAGAAAGTGAAAAGGCATTTACCTCTTTTTAAATAATTCATTAGGCAATAAAAATGGCCTGACCAAGTCTTCATGATCTTGGAACTGGAGAAGTTCCAGCTAAATGACTTTTCAGTCTAAAAGGACTTCATTTCCTCTCCTGCAGATTGAATATCATGGTAAAATAAGTCTCTAGAGGGAAGTAGTTATAGTTTTAACATTAGTCTCTAGAGAGAAGTGGTTGTAGTTTTAACAAAAGACAGGAGCTGTAGGAATAGAAGGAAACTATTCAATATGATAAAGGCTACACATGAGACGCGTCCCAGGTCGTTTCCCGAACCAAATGGAGTGAGCAGCTGAAACTAATAACACCCACCCCGAATTGGCGAAATTGCTCAGCTAGTGAGATGGTTTGCAGCCAGGAAGAGCAGAATTCTCCTGGAAAGGTAAAAAAACAAAAAACCAGGGATTTGGGCAGGAAAGTTTGCCAGACCTCTGAACCCAGAGGGTCGGAGGGAGACCGTGTGGCAGACAGCCGCGTCCCTTGGGACAGGCACAGCCCCTGATGGGGGAAAGGAGATCTGCGGGTTTTCTGGCGCCGCCAGGGGATTTGAGAGCTGCGTTCTGTGATCA
>NW_006292703.1:0-4662 GCF_000327345.1 Myotis davidii
CTCTATATCCAGTTATTTGTTTTCCTCCATTTCTGTCATTTGTTTCTTCCTTTAAACCGCGGCCGCCGCCACAGGGCCTTGCCGGGTGCCTGCCGCCCAGTGGCTTTCGGGGTGCTGAGGGGGGATACCCCGCCTGGCCGTGCCCATCCCGAGGCTCCTGCACCTGCCCTGGGCCCTGGACACTGGGTCCGCACCCGGGGTCCTGCACCTGCCCTGGGTTCTGGTCACAGGGTCCTCCCCCGGGGTCCTGAACCTGCCCTGGGCCATGGTTACCGGGTCCTGCCCCGGGGTCCTGCAACTACCCTGGGCCCAGGTCACCGGGTCCTCCCCCAGGGTCCTGCACCTGCCCTGGGCCCTGGTCACAGGGTCCTCCCCGGAGTCCTGCACCTGCCCTAGGCCTTGGTCACAGGGTCCTCCCCTGGGGTCCTGCACCTGCCCTGGCCCCTGGATTCGGGCTCTTCCCCAGGGCCCAGCACCCGCAGCATCTGGCTATCACACAGCGGGGGGAAGGCTGTGCCCTCTCTCCCAGACCGGACGCTTCCCTATGGGGGCCCTCCCCTCGGTGGGGTGGAAGGACCCCCCAGAGAAGCCCCGGCTGTGTTCCCCTAATCCCTGGATGGTCTACATCCCTCCTCCCAGGGGCAGACTTGATCTCCCCGGGCCGGAAGTCCAGGTTATGAAGCCAAAACCAGCCAGGACCATCCCACTTCCTCCTCCGAAGGACATGAAGGGGAAGGTCCAAGAAAGATCCCCAAAAGGGAGGGCAGAGAACCAAGACCATCAGGTACAGAACAAGGGACAGTGTGACCAGGACAGCCCGTACTGCCCTGGGGGCCCCCCACTGACATCGAGGGCCCCAGAGCCCACGGGCGTCCTCCCTGCCGGCAAGAGCGGTCCTGGGCCTCTGGGCCTCCATGCCCAGCACCCACAGGGCAGCGTGAGTGGGAGCACCCCGCTGTCTCCCAGGAGCTGCTCCTCTGAAGTCGGGGTGGGCGCAGGCTCACGGAGCCCTGAGGGAGGTGCCCTGCCTGCTCTGCAGCCAAACCCAAGCCCCCTTGGCTTCCTGCAGCCACAGAGCCCTGCAGAGGGGGAGCTGCAGGGAGAACCCCCGCCCAGCGTCCCAGTGTCACCACCTTTGTGTGAGGAGGTGGAGGCTCCAACTCCATCCAGCAGCCATCCTCCACCCGCCTCTGCCCCCAGGAAGTCCCGCAAGAGAACCATGCCCATGCCACTCCACCTCCCCCTGCACCCCCTGGCCACTCACCCTGGCCAGGTCGCTGCTCCCATCACAGCCAGGGCACCTGATGGTCTCACCTCTCAGCCGCCCTTGCATGATGAGGACAGTGAAATGGGCACCACTCCCCCTTGCTATGCTCGCACTGTGAGGATCTGGACAATTTACCAATCCCGTGAAGTGCAAGGGGACCCTGAAGGCCCCCCACCGGGCGACCAGCACTGAAGGACCGCTGCCCTCCTCAGACCATCCCAGTGGCCCCACCCATCCCTCAGCCCACCTGAGGGACTCCTCCAGGTCCCAGAAGGGACCCTCTTCCCGCAGTGCTTCTGTTAGCGCCGAACTTCACACTATGGCGTTGGCGTTGCCACCGAGATGCTAGACACCGGGAGCAGCAGCTCAGTTTGCCGGTTTATCGGCAGGCCGGCCTGTGGTTATGGGTCCTGCGGCTCCTATGCATGGTGCCAGCTCTGGGGTCAGTATGTCCACCCCAGGTCCCACTCATCCACAGTAGCCGGAGCATCCGCGTTAGAGATGGACTGAGGAAGGCACACAGCCCTGCTTCTGCGTCTCCCTTTGGCCATAAGACCAGGGACCCACCTGGCCGCAGCCTGGCTGCTGAGGAGGAGCAGGCATCACCCCAGAGCGTGGATACGCTGCTGGTTCCACCTGAAATCGCACCCCCTGGAGCCCACCTGTCATGACACAGGCGGTGTGGTGACAGGGAGGGCACCAGTCCCCTGACGGAGGTGCTAGTGTGCACTTGCCATCAGTGCACTGTGGCTGCCTGGACAGGGAATCTCCTGCACTCGCAACAGCCACCACCATGGAGAGTGAAGGTACGTCCGAGGCATGTCTGTGTCCACCTTTTCTCAGGCCACCCAGGCTATCCTGGCCGCATGGCCTTCATGATCCATGCAAGTCCCCCTTGTAGTTGCACTTTCTTTCCAAGCCCCGGGAACCACCTGTGCAGAATGCAGGTGATGCGATGGGAGGGCCCAACATCCCTCCCCTGATGGGAGGAACTGTTACTCCCACTTCCCATCAGAACAACTGGGGCCCACCTGGCCAGCACACAGGTGGTGCCCTCACAGGGAGCTGTCTCACCTGTGATGGGAGGCCACCGTGTCACCGCCTGCCATCAGATCCCTTGCAGCCCAGCTATCCAGTGATGGGGACAGCACACCTGCAAAGGCTGGAGAGGCTTATGGGGCCCCATTCATACTGAGCCTTGGGCACCCCTGACCCAAACAGCAGTGCTATGGGGGAGAGCACCAGGCAGCTCCACAGAGAAATGTCTGCTCTCAGTCAAACACCTGCCTCCATCCCCCAAGGTCGGGTGCCCCTCTCACTTTGGAGGATCCAGGACTGTGTGTGGCGGCTCCTGCTCAGAGCAGTGGTGCCTGTGCTCGGGCAGGGCTAGCTTTGCAGTGGGGGCATCTGCCCCGGGATTCCTAAGAGCCACCAACCAGTTCTATCACAAATCTTAACCAATGAGGACACCTTCCTCCGCAAACTGTGTGTAGCCATGGACTTTGCTTCACTGGGAAGAGGCTTCGCCCCTTCAAGTGAAACTTAACCTGCTGGTCCTAAGGCAAGTCAGAGGGCCACACTGCACGGGTCTGTGTGCTTGGGGCAGGTGGCCTTTTAGGGTGAGGGGCAAATGAGCCCAGGTGAGAACTACCTGCAACTGAAATCCCTTCAGTAGCCAATCTGCTCGCCTACCCACTCCTCTGCCCTCCCTGCCTTGTATCTTCTGTATCAGCACATAGAACAGTGGTTCTCAACCTTGGCTGCACATTGAGAATCACCTGGGAATCTTTTGAAAATCCTGGTTTCTGGGCCTCAGCCTCCGGAAATTCTGTTTCTTTGTTACTCATGTTATGGCCCCACCCCATCACAAAGAAACAGAATTTCTGGAGGATGAGGCCCAGAAATGAAAATTTTATAAAGATTCCCAGGTGATTCTAATGTGCAGCCAAGGTTGAGAACCACTGACATAGAACTTCCTGCTGTGTTTCCAAATAGCCATTCTGTGCTCAGGCTGTTCTCTCCTTCTAGATACCTCTGCCCGGACTTTCTTCCCCGCCTTCAATTTGATAATCCTTGCCCATCATTTAAGACTTTTCTCAGGCATCTTGTCATTCAAAAGTCTCCTTTGTCTCTTGTCCCATCTGGACTTGGTGCAACTGTTTTATGTCCTTGGAATCCTCCATGCACATCTCTGCCCTCATACTTACCAGATTGTATTCTAATTCACAGTGGATACCTCTTGGGTTCTCCCTAGAACATGAGGTCTTTGATGATGGATGATGTTCATTCATCTCTGAATCTTTTGCAACAGATTTATGTTCTGTGTCACACTAGGCACTTCATGAAATGGTTGATGCATGTATGAACAAATGAATAAATGAAAGCTTCATCCTTTGGAATAAAGCTTCATCCTTTGGAATCAAGTTTTGATGGGATCAGAGATAATACAAAGTATAAACTTCCCAGCTGAAGCAATAGATTGACGGTATCTTCCCAGAGCTTTTTCTTTTTTAAATATATTTTTTATTGATTTCATAGAAGAAGGGAGAGGGAGAGAGAAGTAGAAACATCAATGATGAGAGAGAATTGGCTGCCTCCTGCATGCCCCCACCAGGAATGGACCCCCCAACCTGGGCATGTGCCCTGACTGAGAATGGAACTGTTACCTCCTGGGACACCTACTGAGCTATGCCGTTGGCTAGGACCATATCCTTTTCTCAGTTCTTGCATGTGAGCAGTAGCACGCACGGAGGATATCTGATTTAAGAAACAATCCCCCCATAAGTCTGTACAAAATGGAGGAACTGCAGGTTCTATACAGGCATTAAACCAGCGTCTTTGGTCTTCCAGGCAGCATGCTCTTTAACCAAAGACTATACAGGCATTAAACCAGCGTCTTTGGTCTTCTAGGCAGCATGCTCTTTAACCAAAGCAATGAAACAATACTGGAGAAATGTTATCACAAGTCCCATCACAAGTAGGAAGATATGGGTGATACCTGTGTCTCAGGCGTCACCTCTGAATGTCTGATCCTTTTATCAAAAGTCGGAAACAGAGCCCAGAGTCAGGCCCCAAGTCAATAACAAGTGTGTGGGCAGGAATCCTGGGGGCATGCGCGATGGCGGTGTTCCTGTCAGAAACCCGCATTCCCTATTGTGCCATTGCTTCCTTGCTGTGGGAGTCTGGCGGCTCAGTTATGGGAGAAGAGGAAAGGTGATGAGCACAGGGAGTTCACAGGGACTCTAAGGCACGTTCAGAGCTCTGCTACGACACAGTTTCCTGTCCTCGGACCAAGGAGTCACTGCCAGGGCTTTTTTGTTCTGTATTGGCTAAATGATCGCTGATAGCCAGCCTGCAGCCACAAAGAAATCTCCTCTGCTTCTCTCTCATCGTTC
>NW_006292704.1:0-260 GCF_000327345.1 Myotis davidii
TGAAGTAAAGTACAACATAGAGAATACAGTCAACAATATTATAATAACTATGTATATGCTAGATGGGTAGTATACTTATTGGGAGGATCACTTCATAAGTTATATAGTTGTCTAACCACTATGCTGTATACCTGAAACTAATATAAAATAATATTAAATGACAATTGTGATTGCAAAAAAAATTAAGACATCAGGGTTTTTTTTCATCTTAATTAATAACAGCGGCCTCTGTACATGAAATGAGCCTGATTTCTTGTGAG
>NW_006292705.1:0-437 GCF_000327345.1 Myotis davidii
ATAATGACAGTTTTACCTCTTCTTTTCCAATTTTAATGCCTTTCATTTCATCTTGTCTGATCACTGTAGCTAGCACTTCCAGTACTATGTTGAACAGGGGTGGTGAAAGTGGGCATCGTTGTCTTGTTCCAGTTCTTAGGAGAGATGGATTTAGTTTTTGTCCATTGAGTATGATGTTGGGTGTAGGTTTGTCATATATGGCCTTTGTCATGTTGAGATATCCTCCTTCTATTGCCCCTTTGCTGAAAGTTTTTATCAAAAATGGGTGTTGAATTTAGTTGAATGCTTTCTCTGTGTCTATTGATATGATCATGTGATTGTTATCTTTCAATTTGTTTATGTGATGTGTCATGTTTACTGAGTCAGAAATATTGTACCAGCCTTGCCACCTTGAAATAAATTCCACTTGATCATGGTGTATGAACTTTTTAATATAT
>NW_006292706.1:0-807 GCF_000327345.1 Myotis davidii
GCTCGCCAGGATGAGGTCTAAAGAGTTCCCGTGAGTTGGAGGGAAAACAAGTTTGCTGTAGATTGTCATGGAGGTCAGGTTCCCTTCCTTAGGAACGAGGCCTCTCCAGCTGTGCCCATCTCCTCTGTGACACGTTTCCTGCCCAAGAACTAGGGGCAGGACTGGCTTTAGGCAAAGAGAAGCCTTTTACTAAAAAGTTAAGGCCTGAGGCTGACTCCCCCCATAACGGCCCAGTTAGGGAATTCTGACCAGATCACCCTGAAAGGTGACTGTCAGTTACTAAAAAGTAAGGGCTGGGGCTGACTCCCCGATAACGGCCCAGTTAGGGAATTCCGACCAGATCACCCTGAATGGTGGCTGTCAGTCCCTGCCTACGCGTCCACATTGTTTCATCCACAAAGTGCACAGTCGGTGGCATGTGGCACTTTTGCTGTGCTGTGCGGCAATCACCTCCTGTGCCCACTTCCACAGCATTTTGATTGCAGCCTGGAGAAGCCCAGCCCCCATTGCACACTGACTCCCACCCACTCCACCTCTTAGCCCAGAAAACCCCTCATCTCTACGTTTCTTTTAAACCAGGACCCAGTGTCTCTGAACCAGCAGCCTGGGGAGGTGCGAGCTGGGTCTGAGGCTGAGCAGAGAGCAGGGCTTCGGGCCGAGGCGGCCACCCTGCACACCTCATCCATCAGCACGATGTGGGCGGCTGATGCAGTTCATGGCTGAGACTTGCTTAGTGCAGCTTTGCAATGGGCTCATAATGTATCCACAGGGCAGGTCTCTCTTCTCCACCCCATGGGGGGGGTTCCC
>NW_006292706.1:2059-2723 GCF_000327345.1 Myotis davidii
GGGAGTGGGTCTCACTCATTACTGATACTGGTGGTAGCACATACTATGCCAACTCTGTGAAGGGCCGATTCACCATCCCCAGGGACAATGCCAAGAACACACTGTATTTGCAGATGAACAGCCTGAGAGCCCAGGAAATGGCCGTGTATTGCTGTGTGAGAAACACCTTGAGGGGAAGTCAGTGTGAGCCCAGACACACTGGGGGAGGCAACAGGGCTACGCTGCAGGGGGCGCTCAGGGCCAGCAGGGGCACTCAGAACTACTGGACTGACTAAACTCAGGACTCACTAAACTCAAGAATGCAGCCCCAAAGGCATGTGCAGGGATAGGCAAAAGAGGGGTTTCCTTTACTAGTTTGTTTCCTATTCATCATAAAAAATAAAACAGCCAGGGCCAGTTTGCTCAGTGGATAGAGCATCGGCCTGCAAACTGAAGGGTCCCAGGTTTGATTATGGTCAAGGGCATGCACCTTGTTTGCAATGGCCTCCCCTGCCCTGGGCCTGGTCTGGGCTGGTGCAAGAGGCAACCAGTCTGTGTGTTTCTCTCACATTAATGTTTCTCACTGCCTTGCCCTCTCTCTTCCACTTTCTCTAAAAAAGTCAATGGTGAAATATCCTTGAGTGAGAATTTAAAAAATGTATATTAATAAAAGGCCCGTGGACAT
>NW_006292707.1:0-3157 GCF_000327345.1 Myotis davidii
TTACTCTGAATTCTTTTTCTGTCATGTTGCTTGCTTACTTTTAACTTATTCCTTTCTTGGCGATTCCTAATTTTCTTTCCTCTGGGGATTATTTCATTCTCTCCCCATTCTAACTATCACCAGAAGGTTCAACTGTCCACTTGTGGGGGCCTGGGCCATGTGCTGTGGGAGCTTCCCACCTCCCGAGTGTCACTAAAGAGCTCCAACACCAAGAGGTGTGGCTGCCATGGGTTGGTGGGAGCCACGCTCACTCAGGATCAGGGTCACAGGTGCTCAGTGTGGCCTTGTGCCTGCACTGAGAATCAGGGACCCCACCTGCGCTGCGCTGAAACAGAGACCCCGTTGGCGTGTGCCAAAAATCAGAGTCCATAGCAAGCATCAGAAGTCAGAGACCCCCTGTGTCTGCATCGAGAACTGAATATCAGAGTCTTTGTTGCTTGGTGCAGCCTCACACCAAGAGTCAGGATCCCTGTGTGAGCATGTGCCAAGAATTGGAGTCACTGGCACTTAGTGTGAATTTATTGGGAATCAGGGATCCCAGGCGCGCACAGTGAGATACAGTCAAGTCACTGGTGCTCAGTGTTGCCTCCCGCATGGAGAATCAGGGTTCCTAGTCTGCTTGGGGAACTGGGTTTCACAGTAGCACTGTGTTGGCAGGAAGTCCACTCCTGCCCTGCAGAAAACAGCCTTCCATGTGTGCTTGTCCTGAATCAAGGTCAGGTGGCTCTGCCATCCTGTGTGGGTGTGGAGTCTGGTTCCACAGGTGTGCACTGTGGGAAACAAACTCTCTGTGTCCATGTACCCAGGCTCAAACTCAGCCTAGCCTCCCTGCGTGGGCCCAGGGTCCGGTCACGGGAAACAAACTCCCCAAGATTGTGCTCCCCGGAGCAAATTTAATGCAGCCTCCCTGAGTGGGCACGGGGTCTGGCCCAGGGAAACAAACGTCCTGTGTTCGCACACCCAGGCTCAAATTCAGGTAGGACCACTGCTGCTATGTGTGGGCATGAGGTCTGTTTGAGCAGAGAGAGTCTAGCCACTCCTAGATAGAGGGGGCTGACAGGGAGGGGGGTGGCCTCTTTGACTCACAGAAACCTGCGGCCTGGGTGCCTGGGGTCTTAGTGTCTGTGGGTCTCCAGCTGTGGTCGCAGGCATTTTACCCTAGTGGCTGTAGGGTCCCGGTTTGCATCTGAGACCGGGTTGAGTAGTGGCGAGGTTAGGATCCTAGTCTCAAGTAGTTCTGTTCTTCAAGATGGCATGGTCCTGTGCCCACTCTGGCCACCCCTGGAGTGTTTGCAGTGGCAGCGAGGTTTTGCTGTCTAAGACTGCCCAGTTTGGCAGCTCCTTGGAAGACCTGCAAGATCTAACTGTTCTAGCTCTCACTCACACACACCACTCACGTCCACATACTCCTCTATTGCTCCCTCACTCTCCCAAGCACTCTCCCTCCCTACCTTCTTGCCGGTTGCCCTCTGGGGTCTCCTCTCTACATTTCTCTTTTAAAAATATAACTTTTCCCTCTTTAAAAGGGGGTTGTTTTGAACAATGTACATTAAGTATAAAGTCAAAGAAGGAGAAGACATTTCTGTAAGTGTAGAGTAGTCATCTTTCTTGTCGGAGCTGTGGTAGGGTAGGTGGCAAATGACAGCCCTGCTTCCGTTTTGAGATTAGATCATAGATAGAGTCGGGCAGATGGAGATGGACTTACTAGCTCGGTTACTCACACATAGTAAGGAATTGGAAAATGTGGTTTAGATGTGGGGTCACAGGACTTCTGAACACTCATCCCAAATCAGGCACTTTCACACCCAGCCGTAAGTGGAGGGAAGAAATACCTGACACGTGTCCCTGGGCAGGCTGCTCCCTGCAGAGATGAGAGCAGACCCAAGTTCATGTGACTGTGGGCAGCCATGTCTTTTCAAAGAAGTGATTTGAGCTAAGCAAGCATCCTTAGTTCCTTCTCTCAAGTGCACACATCAGGTAAATCTCCTGTCCTCTCATGAGGAAGATAGAGAGAGTCTAAGGCCTCATGTGGAGACTGGAGGGCAGAGAAGTGAAGTTGCTCCTATGATTTCTGATGGTGTTAAGTCTTAATGGAAATTAAGTTCATGTCTTGTGTCCAGACCAACTAAGGATGAAAGAGCTTGGGCAGAAGTATGCCAAACAGTAAAGAGAAATCTGTTCTGTGTTTTAAATATATATATTATTGATTTTTTCACAGAGCGGAAGGGAGAGGGATAGAGAATCAGAAACTTCGATGAGAGAGAAACATGATCAGCTGCCTCCTGCACACTCCCCACTCAGTATATGCCCGCAACCAAGGTACATGCCCTTGACCGGAATCAAACCTGAGACCTTTGAGTCCGCAGGCCAACACTCTATCCACTGAGCCAAACCTGTCAGGGCTGTTCTGTGTTTTAACTTTTGTTATAGATAACCCCCAACACAGATAATTCATTTGTTGATTGATTTGGGTAAACCAAGTTTTATTTGGAGGGAATGGATAGTTCCTTTAAGGAAGAATTTCCTTAGTTTATCTAAAGATTTTCTCCTTCATGTTTCTTGTCCTGTGGCTAAATAATCTGTGCTTTATAAATTGAGTGTCATGACTGCTACTAATAGGATTTATGATATTAATTTCTGTTCCTATACTTTTACTCATTGCTTTAAAACTTATAATTGACTTAGAAGCTATTATTTTGTGTCTCATGCTAAAACATTATTGAGCTACATGACAGTTTTACAGATTCATTTTCTCTGAGTTACAGTTAAAAATCTATGTATTTATCCTGAATATGAGGAAGGAGCTGGCACAGAACCTTAGGCTCAGGGAGAAGCCTTAGAGTCCACTTTGGGCCTGCAGCTAATTGGTTTTGTGACCTCAGGCAACCTGTAATCTCTCAGAGCCTTTGTTGCCTCTTAGGTCAAATTAGGGACTTGGACTAAATCAGCGATTCTCATACCTTAAATTTTTTTTCAGACTAGAACTTTTATTATAAATTTTGCATGAAAATGTTTTATATAATCAAACAAATCAAGCTGCCCAACTAAAGGGGGGATGGAGACTCTGAAGCTCTGCAATCCTGCAGGTGTCCCCAAGGGGAAACAGATTCTTATGGGACAGAGTTTGGGAACTACCAGTTCTCAGAAAAATCATTCT
>NW_006292707.1:4026-5836 GCF_000327345.1 Myotis davidii
TGGGGGGGGGGGGAGATAGCACAACAGAGATGGCAAGCAATGGCAGTGGTGGGGGTGGGGCCAGCTGGTGGTAGCCACAAGAAGGAAAGCCTCAATAGGCCCTGATTGATGGCCAAGCCTAGGGACCCTACCAGAAGGGTCCCAGGTTGGGAGAGGGTGCAGGCCATGCTGAGGCGCACCATCCCCCATGCGCAGATTTCACATAACGGGCCTCTAGTTGTAATGTAATTTGAACTATTCCCACACATTTCATAATTAAGTAGACTATAATTATAATTGGTTGACTATTTCCTAATTTAGCTCTAATTTCCAGAAAGGAAACAAAGTTATAATTAGAGCATTATATATTGACTAGGGGCCCAGTGCATGAAATTTGTGCATGGGGGTTGGGGGGCTGGGTCCCTCAGCCCAACCTGCACCCTCTCCAATATGGGAGCCCTCAGGGAAACCCTCTTCAATCTGGGAGTTTCTGTCTGTCTTTGCAATCATATGAGCAAATTGTCTGAGACCCCAACCCAGTTTGGTTTGGTGCTCACAGAATAATAGAGGTCTTTTTTTTTCTTTGCTCCATTGGTGGAGATTTCCTAGAAGCTGCAGGATATCTTCCTTTTAATTTTGTCTCGACACTTTGACTT
The DNA here is from genome assembly GCF_000327345.1 of Myotis davidii. Classification (NCBI taxonomy): domain Eukaryota; kingdom Metazoa; phylum Chordata; class Mammalia; order Chiroptera; family Vespertilionidae; genus Myotis; species Myotis davidii. The sequence continues at coordinate 4,662 of NW_006292707.1, forward strand.
TACTTATGTCTCTCACATTTGCTTTCCCTCCATTCCCCACCTGCAACAGTACCTTGCTCCAGGTTCACTTTGCTCTAGTGTCTAGGAGGTCCCACAACGCATCTGCCACCAGAACTACGATTCCCAGCATTCCTGGTGCTTCGCGGGCTCTTGGTTTCAGCTTCTGGGCCATAAGCTGCAGAAACCAAAAGGACTGGGAACTCCAGCCACCCCCAGGCTTGGCTGACAGAACCGGACGCTCCAGTGGCATCCCTGGGATCCTGGCTGCTTGGTGCCGGTGCGCACGTGCTGGCCACAGGCTTGGAGCGGGCAGGGTCCCAGGGACGCTCACCATGTCACCCCAACGATGCGGCAGGCAGGCATCCCATCCCACCCCCGGCTGCTCAGCACCTGTATGTGTGCATGCTGCCCACAGACCCGCCATCTTTGTTGGGGTAATTTGCATGCTTACTCCTGATTGGCTTTGGGCATTGAGGAGGGATGGTCAATTTACGTATTTGTCTATTATTAGTATAGATTTTTGTTGTTATTGTTGTTATTAATCTTCACCTGAGGACATTTTTTCCACTGCTTTTCAGAGAGAGTGGAAGGGAGGGAGGAGGGGGAGAGAAACATTCATAAGAGAGAGGCATATCGACTGATTGCCTCCCACATGCAACCAAACTGGGGGTGGGGGGCAAACCCACAACCCATGTATGTGCCCCAGACCACAAATCAAACCTGAAACCCTTAGGTCAATGGGCCTTTGCTCTAACCACAGAGGCAAACTGGATGCAGCTATATATTGATTTTTTTATTCCTCAAATCAAAGATTTTCCGAAACCTTTGTTGTTCATATGAGTAAAGAAATGTCTAGTCATAATACAGACAGCAACATAGTTTCAGTTATTTTTTGCCAGTGGAATTCTCATGTGACCTTATGACAGTACCACTTTTGTCATTTTAGTTTGAAAAATTAATAGCATACAACATACCTTAAGATTTTAATTTTCTAAAAGTATAATAATAGAAAGCTCATTTTAAAGAAAAATTCATTTAAGTTAAAAAAACTAAACTTTTATAAATAGCAGTTTTTATTGGAATTGCAATGTAATACATTCAGTGTGAAATATGACTTGAATTGCTTAACCTTCTTTGAACCAATGGTATCAAATATCACTTTTCTGAAGTTATGC
>NW_006292707.1:6951-7596 GCF_000327345.1 Myotis davidii
CCAAGCCCCCCCGCACCCCCCCCCTGCCACTCCCGCTCATCACGGACCCCACTGTGCCTGCTGCGGGCTCGCGCCCAATCCGGAGAGGCTCATGCTGCAGCAGCAGCGCTTGCCAGCCATGAGCCCTGCCCCTGCGCCCTCCCAAGGGGAGTAGCCTGTGGGATCACAATGAAACTGGCTCTCTGACATCCCCCAAGAGGTCCCGGATTGCAAGAGGGTGCAGGCCAGACTGAGTGACCTCACCAGTGCACGATCAGGCCAGGGAGGGACCACAGGGAGGCTCCAGGGTGTGTACAGACCTTCTCACTCAGTCCCAATCAGCCGGACTCCAGCAGAAAGCTATCCTACCAGTCAGAGCATCTGCCTCCTGGTGGTCAGTGCACATCATAGCAAGCTGTTGAGCAACCTTAGCATAACATTAGCATATTAGTCTTTGCTTTTTCTGTTGCTCCACTGTTCGGTCTATTTGCATATTACCCTTTTATTATATAGGACAAGAGGCTCAGTGCACCAAATTCGTGCCCGGGGGTGGGGAGTTTCCTCAGCTCAGCCTGCACCCTCTTACAATCTGTGACCCTTCGAGGGATGTCCAGCAGTCGGACATCCCTCTCACAAAAAGGGACTGCTGGCTCCTAAGAGCCCACC
>NW_006292708.1:0-684 GCF_000327345.1 Myotis davidii
CAGGAGCAGCTGATTCCTGGGACACGGAGTCAAAGTCCAGTCAGATGTCTGGCCCAGCTGCCCAGTTGCCCAGTTTCCTAGACTCATGGTCTTATGCTGGGGTGGCACCCCGGCATATCTCCTATTTTCTTCACAGGAGATGGAAACTGCAGGTGCTTAATTTACAGAAGAGATTTCATCAGGAGTTCTGGATCGTGTGGGCCAGAACCAGAGCCCATGTGTGCTCGCTGCTGGAGCCTGAGGCCCTGCAGCCCATGAGGAAGAGGGGGAAAGTGCACAGCTTAACGGCCAGGCCAAATCCACCCTTGGCTTCCGTGGAGGTGTTAGTAGACCTTTGCCTCAAGAAAGGTGTCCTTGATGAGTCCCTCAGCTACCTGATTAAGAAAGTCAGCGAGAGGAGGTGTTTGATGCACCTTTGCTGTAAGAAGCTGCAGGTTTTTGTGATGTCGAAGCAAAACACTAACATCCTGGATATGGTGCCACTGGACTCTGTCCAGGATTTGGAGGTAAACTGTACCTGGAAGCTGTCCACTCTGAGGAAGTTCACTCCTTACCTGGACCAGATGGACAGTCTGCGCCGGTTCCTGCTTTCCCACGTCTTCACGTCTTTTCACCACCTTGGAACAGGAGGAGCAGTGTTTTAACCTGGTCACCTCTCAGTTCCTAAGCCTGTCCCACCTCCAG
>NW_006292709.1:0-397 GCF_000327345.1 Myotis davidii
TAAAAACAACAAAAAGATGATCTAAAAACAACAAAATGTGCTATAAAAACAACAGTGATGTAAACAATGACTGATAAAGTGATTAAACTTATTCTAATATCTCCCTGTACACCACATTAAGAGTGAAAACACTTTCAGACTGCTTGACTAATTTCCCTTGTGATGAAGTATTTAGAACTTTAACTCACATGCTCTTCAAACTGGAGAGAAAGCATCATATAACTGAACATGTGTGAAAACGGGTTCAGGTAGGAATATGCCTACTCTGTCTAGAGTTTGTCCTTGTGATTTATTAATAGTCATCACAAATTCTGGCATCATGGGAAACTGTTGTCGAATTAATTTATATGGGAGGCCAGTGTCAGGGGACAAATCAATTCTTGGAATCAGAACCTCT
>NW_006292710.1:0-334 GCF_000327345.1 Myotis davidii
GGCCTGGTGCATGGGTGGGTGCCAGCTAGTTTGTCCTGAAGGGTGTCCCGTATCAGGGTTGGGGTCCCACTGGTGTGCCTGGACAGCTTGGGTGAGGGGCTGAGGGCCGTTTTCAGGTTGGCCGCACTCTCTTCATGGTAGGGGTCCCCACTGGGGTGCTTGGACAGCCTGGGTGAGGGGCTGAGGGCCATTTTCAGGCTTCCCACAGCCCCTTCAGGGTGATGGAGTCCTGCTGGGGTGCCTGGCCAGCCTGGGTGAGGGGCAGAGGGCCATTTTTAGGCTGGCCACCCCCCCACCCGAGACCCAAGCTCCCAGCCTCTTCTTTTTTTCTTTC
>NW_006292711.1:0-209 GCF_000327345.1 Myotis davidii
ATCTATATATATAAAAGCCTACATGACCAAACGACCGAACCACCAGTCGACTGGTCACTGTTATGGGCACTGATTACTAGGAGGCAGATGCTCAACACAGGAGCTGCACCCCGTCCCCCGCCCCAGTGGTCAGTGTGCTCCCACAGGAGGTGTGCCACTCAACTGAGTGACAGGCGCCAGACGCAGGGCTCACGGTTGGCCACCGCTGC
>NW_006292712.1:0-364 GCF_000327345.1 Myotis davidii
AAATGAACAAAATCAGAAATGAAAGAGGAGAAAATACAACAGACCCCACAGAAATACAAAGTATTGTTAAAAAATAATATGAACAACTCTATTCCAAGAAACTGGACAACCTGGAGGAAATTGACATATTCCTAGAAAAGTAAAACCTTACAAAACTCAATCAGGAAGAATCTAAAAATCTCAATAGCCAATAACTATGGAAGAAATTGAAGCAATAATCAAAAAGCTTCCAGGGAACAGAAGCCTAGGGACAGACGACGTCACAGGGGAGATGTACCAAACATTCAAGGAAAAACTAAAACATATCCTTTTCAGACTATTCCAAAAAATACAAGAGGAAAGAACACTTCCAAGCACATTCTAT
>NW_006292713.1:0-316 GCF_000327345.1 Myotis davidii
GGGCTGGACACACCTTGGAGCCAACCTCCAACAGTCACTTCCCAGCCTGTCGCACCTGGGATGGTGCCACAGCTCAAAGGGTGTCTGCAGAGTGAGTGGTGTCCCTCCAGCAGGTGTGGTCCCTCATCCTGGCCTGTGGGAATCAGGCCAAAACTGGCTCTCTGACATCCCCCGAGGGGTCCTGGAGTGGGAGAGGGCACTCTGCAAAGTTGCTGTTGCTTCGTAGCTGTGTTGAGTGTCTTCCCCCTCATGGTGAGTGCATCATAGCTACCGGCCTGTTGGCTGGTTGCTTAGCCATATATATATATATATATAT
>NW_006292714.1:0-225 GCF_000327345.1 Myotis davidii
GGCCTTCACAGCCATGGCAGCTGCCTCGATCCCACAGCTACAGCCCCAACTTTATCTGGAAGATCATCAGGAAAGTCATCTGGAAGGATGTCCAGACGGTCATTCTGCTCGTTGGCTGTTTGGTCGATTTGCATATTACTAAATATGTATATTTGGTAATATATATATATTACCACACACATATATTTGGTTGTGGTTTGATGTTACATTTCCCTCTTTTTAACT
>NW_006292715.1:0-732 GCF_000327345.1 Myotis davidii
ATTTTGAGTTTGTTTTTGTGTATGGTGTAATTTCATTTTTCTAGTTTCATTTTTTTGCATGTATCTGACCAAATTTCCCAGCACCATTTATTAAAGAGACTGTTTTTGACTCCAGTGTATGCCCTTGCCTCCTTTGTCAAATATTAATTGAGTATAATGGCTTGGGTCAATTGCTGGATACTCTATTCTGTTCAATTGGTCTATATGTCTGTTCTTGTGCCAGTACCAGGCAGTTTTGAGAACCGTGGCTTGGTAATATAGTTTGATGCCTGGTATTGTGATCCCTCCAACTTTGTTCTTCTTTTTCAGGACAGTTGTGGCTACTTGGGGTCTTTTTTTATTCCAGATGAATTTCTATAGAGTTTGTTCTAGATCTTTGAAATATGCCCTTGGTATTTTAATAGGTATTGCATTGAATCTATAGATTGCTTTAGGTAGTATGGACATTTTGATGATGTTGATTCTACCAATCCACGAACATGGGCTATTCTTCCATTTGTTTACATCTTCCTCTATCTCTTTTTTCAATGTCCTATAGTTTTCTGAGTACAGTTCTTTTACATCCTTGGTTAAGTTTATTCCTATGTATCTTAGTTTTTTTAGTGAAATGGTAAATGGGATTGTTTTTTTATTGTTTTTTTTCATTTCTCTTTCTGTTAGTTCATTATTGGTGTATAAAAAGCCTATAGATTTCTGGGCGTTAATTTTGTATCCTGTTACATTGCCCAATTC
>NW_006292716.1:0-491 GCF_000327345.1 Myotis davidii
AAAAGAAAGAAAAGGAAAGGTTTATTGCATCCCAGAGCGACCTAGGAACCCCAAAGACAGGGCACGTGGATCCGTGCCAACAGGGAGGGGGCGCTTTTTTTATACTGCGGTTGGGTGCGGGCTGGGACATGAGCTGAGGTATTCAGCTGAGGAAGTTTCCGCTGCAGGGGTCAGCAGGGGCATTCAGGAAGGAGTGAGTATCTGTGTGGGGGTCATGTTGATTCAGGAAGAAGAAGCCAGCATCTGTGTCTGGCACGCTGATCTGTTAGAAATGCCAGGGAGAGTCCATTATCTCATCACACGTCTACCTGTATTCGATCCTGGGCTCTCTCCGACCTAACAATGATGAGTGAGGATCATCGATCGGCTGCCTCCTGCACCCTCCACACTGGGGATCGAGCCCACAACCCGGGCCTGTGCCCGGACTTGGAATGGAGCCCCCCACCAGGAATCCAACACTGACCTCCTGGTTCCTAGGTGGATGCTCAACC
>NW_006292717.1:0-666 GCF_000327345.1 Myotis davidii
GTTATCTCTGATCATCTCTTATGGGCAGGACCCCTAATTCAAGTTCTTCTAGACAGTTAGAGGGAGGGACAGAAGTATCTCTTGAGCATGTGGTTAAAGTGACCTTTAGCTCAAAACAATCTGCATATCACAGAGACACATCTTGGGGTGACTCATTCTGGACCCCCTCCCGCACTGATTTATTTAAGGTGAAGGAAGAGGGAGAATTTGAAGTAGATTTTAAGAGAAGATGCAAGTAGGGCACTCTGTCACCTACACCTTAGCAAGGAAGCCATGTTTTCTGCCAATAAAGTGAAAGTTCTTTGCCCCTTAGTGTGCATAGCAGGGCCATTATTAAAAATATTTTGTATTTGGCAATATTGTTTGACAATCATGCATTTAATTACATAGTCTAAAGTCAGATATTCTACTTCTCAGTACATTTATGAGAAGGCTTTAAGAAACAGTTCTAACATGCCCAAGGCAAATGACATACTCAATTGTGTAATAATTATTCCCTGTGGAAGTGATTTTTTTATAACTGAGGGCTGGATTAGGAATTCAAGATAAGATTGCTACTTGATCCATTGATATTTGATAACACAAGCACAAAAATGAAAGTTAAGAAATAAAAACTTTTAAGAAAGAGCCTGGTGGTGTGACTCAGTGGTTGAGCATTGACCCATG
>NW_006292718.1:0-2977 GCF_000327345.1 Myotis davidii
GAAACATGACAAAGCACTTGTACATTTTGACCTTGACTCCTGTGCCTTAGCCATCATTGTGAATATATGCCCAGATTTGGTTTGCTGGAATTTGAGGCAGGTAGAACCAAGTCATTCCACTTATGTCAGCCATGGTCAACCTATGTCCACTGATAGCCAAGCATTGCCTGATCATGTGATCAAATCCAGCTAAGAACAGTAGACAATTCCAACTAACTTTCAGACTTTTGAGCTAAGTATATGCTTTTTCTTTAAGTCAATGGTATTTGAAATGGTGAGTTGCACAATATTTTGGCAATAGATACTTTTACATGTACATATGGCATTTACCAAATTTCAAAATGTTTGTTTATATAGGTCCAAGACTATAAATTAGTAGTTTCCTCACTAAGGACATTATAGCCATAATTAATTAAATGAACCCTTGTGTAATCTAGTTAATAAACATATATTCATCAGTTATGCAAAGAACTGTTATTAAATATGGGTATGTTTCACTAAAAAATTCTCGATATTCTAGGACATCCCAGATTTATACTCAAACATAAAGCCCCTGTAGCCATGAGAAAGTTAAGATATTAAAACTGAGATAGGAGCCAAGGGGTGAAAACATTGGGAAAAAAGAACATATTTACAGGAAAACATAACTAGGCATTAACTCTTCTGAAGGTAATGCCATGTTCAAGTTTAGTTAAAATTTACCGAAAAGGATTTTAACTGAACAGGAAGAAAGCAGAGTAGTCTAGGAGCAAAAAGAGTAAAAGGGGGAGGAGGCAGAAAAATAAAGAGCAAGCAGTTGCTGTGAGGAAGAGGACAATCGCTGAGATAAAATTTAAAAAAAAACCTTCAGAACTCTGTGCACCCTGTTTTCTCTAAATTTCGAGGAAAGAAACATAAAAGAACTAAAAGACCTTGGAAACATTCTCCAAAAGAGAAGATGCTCAACGTATATCTCATTGGCAAAATAATTGAGCAGGACACTATGTAGTTATCAAACGCAGGGTGATACACTCCCACGAAAATTAATAATTTTAGGAACTATGTTCCCTTGGCCAAAATTTTGATAGATAACTCCCCCCCCCACACACACACACACACACACTGCATGCACGCAAGCATGCACACCCATACACCAAAACAATACCAAAATAAACAAACAAGTAAAAAAAATGGCATAAATAGAAAAGGGGTAGATTCACAATGGTAATGGATAAAAATGGAAATAAACCTGTCTCATTCTCATATGGTGAGTAATTCAGTAAGAGCAATTGACCTAGAAATCTTTCCAGTCTGCATAACATAATCCAGAAAATCATTTCTCAGAAAAGGAAAACAAAACATGTAGTTGGTATCTCCTTTGGCAAAACATTTGCACTTATATCTTCACATTTAATCCTTTAGAAACCACTATTCTACTTTCACAAAAACATGGAAATTGGCTTCAGGGAGGTTAAGAAATCAGACATAAAATATTACAGCAGAAAAACCGTTTGTACCCATTTAGGAAATTTTTTTTTACTTAGAATTTTTTTTGTTTTGTTTTGTCCCTAAGTCTCCTAATCCAGAAATATACTAATTCATAGATTTTCCACTTCCAGTAGGAAAAAAGCAGAAATGTTTGATAGGGTCCTAGATTGAGGTAAATAATAATAACTCATGAGGTGAAATACAATCACTGTATTATACAAGCTAGAAGCAAGATATCAGTTCTAAATTTGAAAATGTGTTGTTGTTTTTTCTGTACCAACAGTACTTAGAAAAAGTAAGTTCTCTAATTCTCAATTTTGTCAAGTAAAGATGGAAAAATAATAATGGAAAATATTTCACAGAAGCATTTAGCACAGCACCCACATATTGCTGGAATTCGGAGCCAGCTCTGATTTGTAGTTTGAGCTAGTTTTTACAAAATAGTAAATTTGAGTGTGCAATAACATGGAGAAGAAGACATATGCTTTGAAATCCACAGAATCTTACTTGTAATCAGACTCCAACATGAATTATTTGGGACTCTTAGCATGTAATATAACATTTCCACATTTTTGTTACTTTCTTTTTTTTACTGTTGTTTTTTTTTTTTGCTTGTTTTCTAAAGGGCCCTAATATATATTTTCAAAATTGGGCTAGGGGTTTACGAAAAAATAAATTTAAAGTTTCTGGTCCAGTGTCTGACATGTAGGAGGCAACAGGAATGGTAGCCTTGGGTGGCATTTCAATGAATTATGCTTATAAATGTTTTGCATATAATATTTAGCAAACATAAAGAAGAAGGAATGTTGTTTGAGTGTTCCCTACTGCTTGCTCAGAGTTCTAGAAATATGTCCCTTGGGCTCTATGGAGGGATGTTTAGCATCATGGCATGCTGAAATTTGAGCAGGAAGAAACTCAATGAGCACTTATTGGAATGTATTTTATAGACGGAGAGTATGAGATTCATTATTTTGCTGGGTCATATAAATAACTGTGATAGGGCTTGGACAAAAATTGGGTTTTCTGATATTTGCTTCAGGGATAATGCATATAGTATATAAAGAAGCATATAAAAGGCAACTGAGACCTTCAAGTAATCATAACTTTCAACTGAAATACACAGATTTTTTTTTAAAAGACCCAAGGAAGTGAAATGCTTTCAATAGCTTTTTAAAAATTTGGTTAGAGTTAGTAAAGCCAGATTAAGAAAAAATATATGTGTTAATGCATTTAAAGGCAGGAATTTCCACTAAGCACAATGCAGACCATTAGAAAAGTTGGCATCTTTGCTTCAGGAAGATAGCTCTTCCTGGCTTTGACTGTCATTTTATATCATCATTTCAGAAGCAAACAGTCTTACCTTAATTTTCTGAGTTGACAGCTTTCTTCATGACTAAGGACTATTAGTTCTTATCACCAAAGCTAACACATCATTAATAAAATTAGCCATCACAGTAAGATGACATTAATTTACATTTGACTCTCTTGGGGATTGAGATAATTTTCATGA
>NW_006292718.1:3253-8258 GCF_000327345.1 Myotis davidii
GAAATTCTGACATTTTAGTACAGAGTAAAACATTTTATTTAACTAGTAAATACTTTGTTATAAAAACAACAACAATATGCCCTAGTAAAGCATATCTCTAAAGCAGCTGGTTCATTTTTTATAGCCTCCATTTTTTTTTAGGAAACATGTTTTCGTTTTGAACATTAAGTTATAAACCAGGTGCCCTCTTGATATCAAGACAGAACAGAATAACTATACAAGCATGAAATACAACTGCACCCTCTGAATATAAAGAGCAATTTTTCAGCCCTTACTCAGGCAAAACTATCTTTAGAATCAGTGGGAGTTCTCAGTAATGAATTCGATTTAATAAACCCGCAGCTGTGTCCATTTTAGCATTGCTTTTTCACTACAATTCATCACATTTTTATAAATTTTAACTAATGAAAAACTGTTTGTATTACAAATATGATGAATAATTAAACAGCCAGAAACTAATTTTGACAGCTCTATTTCTGAAAGTCTTCTCGAAAAGATAGTATCACTAGAGTAACATAGAACACTCGTGTAAAAGAAAAGCCAAGGATTTTTAATGCAGAATCTAAAATTTTAAATTATATTTACTTTCGGTTTCTATGGTACCTTCTATGGATGTATTTTTGGATCTGACTAAAAAGTCTGGAAAAAAATTATTTCAAATGCATAAAGAATCTGAAAGGCATCAGGAGCGAATAGGCAGACAGGTAAGGGTGGGGAAGGAGGAAGTGCAAAGGTGACCACTTGAGCTAGCCAAAACTATAGAAATATTTCTCTTGTACAAAACAAGATGTCACAGGATAAGAATGTTTATCTTGCACGTGCAGAATGTTGCAAGAGAAGAGGACGAAGGAGGGAGAGCACTGGGTAGATTTGAAAATTGCTGCTGGGCACACTATGAAAAGCTTGATTCTTCTGGCCTGTGGTTTCATTCTTTGATTTTGTGCGACTTGATCCCAGGAAGAACCTCAGCTCACTGTTCGGGTATCAGCTTCTGGGCCTTATCTAGGATATACCCTCTATTCTTGATGTCAAACGGTGAGCAAATGGACCCAATTGCTTCTACTTTCACTATCCTTCTACTTTTGGAGGCAATCCTGGATACCTGTCAGCCCCCTAAAAGCTTTGCTTGACTGCAAGACCTAATGGGCAACTCTTTTTACAATCTTTTCTCAAAGCGTAATCTCCAGCCCATGGGTCATCTTTTTGTGGGCATGAGTCTACCAATTAAATGCCGGTAGGAGTAGGGCCGCCCCTGTGAGAAGACTCCCATGCTAGGATAAACTGGTTGCCAGATGGGGTTAGAAAGCAGTAGGCTTCTTACCGGTTGAAAGACAAAGTCTGATCACCGAAAGACACACTGAAAAAATACACAGAGCCCAATCCTTGCCTGTTTTCTTGTTAGAATTTCTACTGCCAGAGCTCTGCTCAAACTTTCTTGCCTTTTTTCTCCTCTTGCCTGAGGTTGGGGGTCGAGGGGTACTGTGTTCCTCAGGTCCCAGTCTTGGCTGGTTGATCTGTTCTTGATGTCCCCAAACACATAGGAGCCCAGCTATGTGAGAGAGGAGGACTCCCATCCCTCCTCAGTGCCTCCTCGGACCTAATCCTCAGAAGCCCTATTTCTTTAGGCAACTAGTTATGGGACTGTGGGGACCTCAGTGGGTTCGGGTCTTCACTAGAATTCTAGGAAAACCTCAAAGGGAATGTCTCTCTTCAGGAGGTACTGCTTGTCCCTGTGCATGCACCTCCCCACCTGTCAGAAAGCATGTGAGATGAGCTGGGGTGGAAGGTCAGGACTTCTCCCCTTTGTGAGAGTAGCGGACGGATTTGAGGACTGGGAAGAAAAGGGACAACCGGGATTAGAGGAGGCCCTCCAACACTAATTACAGATGGTCCCTCCGAGTTCCCTGGGACAGCCTATCATAATCACCTATTCCACCAAGGAAAATACCTTACAGGCAGCCTTAGGTCCCTTACCCTGGTAAAGGTGGGGTTTCGTCACTTTTACATCAGTCCATCCTTAATCATGAGCACAGGAAGTCAAGCAGAGGGCAAAGGGTTTTTTGAAGGAAGATTTGAGCACCAGAGTAGAGTCAAGTTCTCTACTCCCTTCCTTGGGTACCGGGAAGTTGCCCCCCCCCTGGGAGTCTCAGTGATGCTTCAGAAACATTGGGATCATCTTAGACATTTCCAAGCAGGAACAGGGGTTACAATAAGCTTCCCCACATCAGGAGGAAGGGCGCCTGGCTACAGGTCTGGGCACCCCAGGCCTTGCCTGTAAGCGTGACTAGACTGGCAGACCCTCATCTGCAGGCGTGCACAATGAGGCACTTATTCACTTTTAGGGGAATGAGCTAAAAATGTTTTCTTCACATCCCTTTGTCTAGGTGGGGGATGCCCCAAAGAGAGAAGAAAGGATGCTGGGCATCCTTTCCTGTGTTTTCTTCCAGGGGGGGAAGTGCTCCATCCACACCCCATGCAGACAGCCCCTGGGGCTGCATTCTTAAACACTGAGATGCATTTGACCCGCAGGCTTAAAGAAGAAGTGCCTGATCTTTTTTGCACCCAGGACTCAGTATCAGCTAGTGGATGGGGAGAGCTAGCCCTCAGATGGGAACCTTAATTATACCACCATTTTACAGTTAGATGTTTTTTGTAGAAGAGAAGGGAAATGGGCAGAAATTCCCTATGTTCACGCTTCTTTGCCCTAAGAGGCAAACCAGAATTATGCAAGGATTCTGGCAGTGGTTACCCAAAATTCTCCATGGTAACCCCACCATCAGCCTCCCCGTATGATCCCTCCTACCCGTCATATCCGGGCTCCTGGAGAAAACCTCTCCTCTGGCAAGGAGACCCACACCTAAACCAGACTTGGTCTCAGCCTAACCCAGGGGTATATATCCCTTAGTTCCATGGTGGGCAAACTGCGGCTCACAAGCCACATGCGGCTCTTTGGCCCCTTGAGTGTGGCTCTTCCTAAGCCTTAGGAGGACCCTAATTAAGTTAATAACAATGTACCTACCTATATAGTTTAAGTTTAAAACATTTGGCTCTCAAAAGAAATTTCAATCATTGTACTGTTGATATTTGGCTCTGTTGCCTAAAGATTTTGCCGACCTCTGCCTTAGTTGAATGGGCAGGTGGAGAGTTTTGCCCCTCATGTCCCCCCACCCCCACGGTACGGGTCTCCTTTTCACTCCAGAAAGTTTCCTAGAGTACTGTTAATTTGTCTTAAATCCCGGACTCTAATTGGAATCCTGAAATTGAGATGTGGAAGATAAAACATTGTAGACGGCCTCCAATGTAGTAGAACAAAGGCCGTTAATTACTCTAAACCGGCCACCATTAATCAAGGCGCTGATGAAAACCCCTCAGCCTTTTTAAAGATACTCAGGTAGGCACTGGTTAAGTACACCAATATGACCCCAGACACAGTAGAGGGGTGACTGATTTTAATGGACAAATTTATCACCCAGTCGAATCCAGACATTAGGAGAAAGTTACAGAAAGTGGCTATGGGTCCCAAGAGTACCTTGGAGAATCTCCTGAAAGTTGCCACCTCTGTATTTTATACTAGAGACCAGGAGGAGGAAGAGAGGAAAAACAGGAGAGACCAAGCCAAGGCTATGAAAATGGAGAAGGCCACCGTAGCCACACTCCAGGAAGCTAACAGGGTCTCAAATCAGGAAAGAAGCCATTGTTCTCCTACGGATATTCCTTATCATCTTTGACTCGGGCTCAACACTGCTGGTGGTCATCAGGGTAGAACTATTTCTTTGCATGGTGCCAAGATAAGTAAAATATTCTTGCTTGTAGCCCTTTTCCTTATCCCTTACATAGCAGGGGTGTGGGGAGAAAATACTTTACTAAATTTCTCGGGTATACTAGCTCCCCAAATCCCTGACTGTTGGGTGTGTTCTGGGCAGCATACCTCAGGGTCAGATGTTAATGATTAGGTGTTCATCTCTCCCATATCCCTCTTGGAGTCCCATAATCTCACCCTCACATGAGCGCCTTTGAGCATCTCCGATTTGCTGATTATCATTCCTGGAGCTCATGAAAACATAGCCTTCACTAGCTCCACAGAATATTACTCTTATATGACAAATATAGATCCCAATTGTAAGCAAACCTGAGACCCCAACTACCTTGTTGAATCATATTCAATACATTCAGTCTCTCAGAGGAACCTTTCCTGTACTTCCTCTCAGCATGCTGTTCGCTATAATAGCATCAGGAGCCTTCCTTACCTTTTACAATGCAACAATTCTCCACTCAGGGCTACTGGTGAGACCAGAAGTTGTACTATTATTAACAGCATTAATTACAACTATGATAAACAAAAGCCATACACCAGCAGTTTATGAGACACCCTACTAAGACCTATAATTTCCAGCACATGCTCCTGTGAAGCACTCTCCCCCCACACTAAACCTTCAGGATTTGAACAGATCGATGTCACTATAGATCCCCATTCCACTATCCTCTCTGCTCCTGGTCCCCTGTGCCTCCCAGAAGAATAGCTATTTGCAAGAGGCAATAAATCAGAATCATGGGGACTCCGCTGCCTGGACTGGAAAAGGTGTGCTGAATTTTGACCACAGGACAGCTCATGTTAAATAAAACAACCAGTAAAATCCTCAATAATTCCATTATTCAAAAACATTTCTTTTCCAAGTCATCAAAGGGCTTAATCCGACACAGACAAGAGCCTATCACACCGATTGCTTTAGACGTAAAGGCTAATTTTGGCTATTTTAGGATTGAGGTGGGAGTCACTAATCTAACCAGAACAGTTTCTCAAGTCTCTGAGGACACTGGCCAAAACTTCAGGGATCTTCAGAAGTCTGGAGACTCTCTAGCCCACATGGTCCTTAGATTATCTGTTAGCCGAATAAGGTGGGGTTTGTGCCACCATTAACACTTCTTGCTGCATATATGTGAACACCTCCAGTGAGGTGGAGTAACATACTTCCCAAATCCTCCAGCAAGCAGCCTGGCTGACGGC
>NW_006292718.1:23995-24406 GCF_000327345.1 Myotis davidii
AAAATGTGTTCACAAGGACATAAAAGAAAAATGAAACATCATAAAAGCGAAGTAAAAATGTAGGAGACAGAATTCATAAATTGTGACTTTTTGTGCTTAAATATACAATTAATAAGACTGCATACGCTTATTGGGCATTGTGTTTATTCACTATCAACAAGATTTTGTTGACTGCATTTAGTTTTGGAATTTAAAGTACTTGAAGGGCGTGTAACAGAGTTGCCTCTTTTATCCAAACACCTTTCCTAGAACTAGCTGAGTAGGCAAACATCACCATCTATGACCCCTTCTAATTTTCACCAAGGCTGGCTGTGTATCTTAACAGGTGACTTCTGTGAGACGCTCTTATGTATTAACAACAAACATATGTGTTAACAGCAAACAAGACAGCTTGAGAACCTCTCCACTTCA
>NW_006292719.1:0-359 GCF_000327345.1 Myotis davidii
GGGCTGTGGGAGGTTGGCTGGCCAGCCCCACCCACCAATCTGGCCAGTTTGCCTGCCATAGTGGGCGTCATAGTGACCAGTCGTTCCAGTCATTCCGACGTTACGGTTGCTGGCTTTATATATATATAGACTAGAAGCCCGGTGCACAAATTCATGCACATTTGGGGTCTCTCTGGGTGGCCTGCAGGGATCAGCCTAAAACCCACAGTCCAACGCCACCTGCAGCTCCTACCTGCTGCTCCCGCTCATCCCAGCCCCACTGTGCCTGCTGCGGGCTTGTGCCCAACCAGTCCCGATCAGGAGAGGCTCGCACTGCCGCAGCAGCACTCGCCAGCCATGAGCCCTACGTCTGGCGCCCT
>NW_006292720.1:0-351 GCF_000327345.1 Myotis davidii
TTGATTGGATTTTTTATCTTTCTTTTGTTAAGTAGCATAAGTCCCCTATAAAAAATGTTGGAGATTAAAATCCTTGTGAGTGATAACATTGGCAAATATGTTCTCCCATTCAGTGGGCTTTCTTGTTGTTTTGTTGATGGTTTCTTTTGCTGTGCAGGAGCTTTTTATTTTGATGTAGTCCCATTTGTTTATTTTCCCTTTAGTTTCCAATGCCCTGAGAGTGAAGAAATTGCTTCGGCATATGTCTGAGATTTTGTTGCCTTTGTATTCCTCTAGTATTTTTATGGTTTTCTGTCTTACATTTAAGTCATTTATCCATTTGGGTTTATTTTTGTGTATGGTGTAAGTTGG
>NW_006292721.1:0-201 GCF_000327345.1 Myotis davidii
ACTGCATGCCTGGGGCAGGTTAGCAGTAGGTTTGACAAGGGAAAACGGACTGTCCAGGGGGATAAGGACATTCTTTTTTTTTTAAAAAAATCTTTGTTGTTGAAAGTATTACCTATGTCCCCTCTTTACCCCTCATTGCCCTCTCATGGGCTCTCAATTTCAATTGAGAACTTAAGTGTGCTTCTCAAACTTCAGTGGGTC
>NW_006292722.1:0-404 GCF_000327345.1 Myotis davidii
CCTCTATTTTTATATTTATTATACAGAAGTTAACTATTAGAATCAAGATTATTTTCGACTCTAAAAAAAAAAGGCCCAGCTCAGTGGATAGAGCATTGGCCTGCAGACGAAAGGGTCCCAGGTCCGCTCAAGGGCACGTGCCTGGGTTGCAGGCTCTATTCAACATGCAGGAGGCAGCCAATCAATGATTTCCTCTCATCATTGATGTTTCTACCTCTCTCTTCCTCTCCCTTCCTCTCCGAAATAAAAATAAATAAATATATTTTTAAAAAAAATGGTTATCTAGGGCTCTTATTTCAGAATTGTCTTGATTTTCTAACATATATACAGACATTGTAGTATGGATTGTATTTATCTTTCCCTCTTTTTTAAAGCTTTCCTGCTGCTTTATTTGGCCCAGTGTT
>NW_006292723.1:0-297 GCF_000327345.1 Myotis davidii
CTATGTTGTTTATCTCCACTCTGACCTTTATTAATTCCTTTCTTCTGCTTACACTGGTCTTTTCTTGTTCTCTCTTTCAACTCTGAGTTGTAGGGTTAGATAATTTATTACCACTTCTTCTTGTTTTTTGAGTTAGGCCTGTAGAGCTATGAACTTCCCTTTCAAGACTGCTTTCACTGTGTACAATAGATTTTGGGTGGTCGTGTTTACATTGTAATTTGTTGTCCTGATGCTTTTTATTTCTTTTTTATATGTATACATATTTATATATTTATTTATATAAAAAGACCAATAGCA
>NW_006292724.1:0-681 GCF_000327345.1 Myotis davidii
AAGAAAGTGGGGATACACCCTTGTGTCCTGCAGGTGGGGCATTGAACCCTCACAAGCTCCTCCTGTGATCAGGACCCTTCCCACCTCCAGCACTGATCCACAATAAAGCCCTTAATCAGTGTCCTTACCTGGAGGATTCGAACATTTTTTTACATATATTTTAATTGATTTCAGAGAAGAAAGGAGAGGGAGACAGAGATAGAAACATCAATGAAGAGAGAGAATCATTGATCTATGCTCCCTGCACAGACCACACTGGGTTTCAAGACTGCAGACCAAGCATGTGCCCTGACCAATAATCAATCCCTAACCTCCTGGATAATAGGTCGATGCCCAACTATTGAGCCATGCCAGCCAGGAAACCATGTCTGACTTTCCGAAAAGCCTGCCCTGCTCCCAACAGACACTTCCATGAAGAAATAAACCTTTTCAAGGTGCCCTTGCCTGTGGGACATCAGCCTGGACATCCATTCCAAGACACGGTGGGTCCCTCTACCTCCTCATGGTGTCACCTGCAATTGATGCTTTGAGAGTGACGACAAGTCAATGACCAGGGTCTTTCTTCTCTGGCTCTGCATTCATGTGCCGGTGGTGGCCACTGTCCAGCATCCACGTGTCCTGCTGCTGGCAGGCTGGGACCCTGGGCTGTGTGGAGCTGCACTATAGAGTTAGCAGAGCCTC
>NW_006292725.1:0-385 GCF_000327345.1 Myotis davidii
TTTTTATTAAAGCCAAATCCTGCCCCGTTAGCCCGGCGAAAGAAAACGTTCCCAGCATACATACAGCTCGCAAATTCTGAAGTTGATCCTGGGCATTGCGTGCGGTGAATTTCCCCCACCGTTTTTCGGTGAATTTTCCACACCTTTTCGGTGAAACTTCCTTTTTTCGCTCTAGCGAAACCTTTACTTCCAGTTTTCCCATCGGGCACCAGATGTTGTGTGTGTCCTTCCCACGTTCCACGTGGGTTAGGGTTCAGGAACTGGAAGCAGAGCCACACACAAATGAATATGAAAAGACAAGAGATAATTTTTCAATATTGGGGGCCAGTCAGGCAAGTCTAACTCAAGGGGTAGGACTTCCTCCCATGCTCAGGCCTCACCAAGC
>NW_006292726.1:0-288 GCF_000327345.1 Myotis davidii
CTAATGAACAAAATGAATTGATCAACAAAATAAAACCCAAAGCATGGAGGCATGGACCAGATGGACATACCTTGATGTGGGGGGACAAGAAGAAATAAACCAAAGAACTTATATACTTACTAGAGGCCTGTGCACAACATTCATGCACTAGGGGGAAGGGGAGGCATCCTTCAGCCCAATCTGTGCCCTCTCACAGTCTGGGACCCTTTCTCCGAGGGGAGCAGGCCTAAGCTGGTAGTCGGACATCCCCAGAGTGTCCTTAGCACTGCCACTGAGGCGGGAGAGGCT
>NW_006292727.1:0-1119 GCF_000327345.1 Myotis davidii
CTATTTTGAAGAAGTGGCATTAGAAGAAGTGTGTGGGGGCGTGTCGGTCGGTGGGTTGGGCGACAGGAGACGCAGCGCAGGTGGGCCGTGGGATACCTAGCGCGGGGGAGGTGCGTGAGATTCATGCACAAGTTGAGTGAGCCAGTTAGTCAGCAGTTTCATGTGCAGTGGTTAGTGCTAGTCCCATCCGCAACTTGCACGCGGGTGACAGAAGTACCTATTCGAAGCATAAAGTTGCCTGTGTTTTTCCAACCAGCTGCAAATCCTACAGGTATTTTTGTCATCAATTTAAGAATTGTAATTCTTTTGTGTTGGGGGCTTTATTATTATAAAATGAAACATTCTTTTAGGCGCCCTGTTTGAGATGGCTACAAAGAAGAAGCAAAGAAAAAAGGAAGACGAAAACTGTGTATTTAAAGTTGAATGTACCTACCTATATAGTTTAAGTTTAAAAAATTTGGCTCTCAAAAGAAATTTCAGTCGTTGTACTGTTGATATTTGGCTCTGTTGACTTAATGAGTTTGCTGACCACTGCCCTAGGATCTGTGTCTGTAAAGATATTGCTGTGACATATGTCTTTAATTTTGCTGCCTATGGAGTCTTGTAGAATTTTTATGGTTTCCCATCTTACATTCAAACCCTTTAGCCATTTTGAGTTTATTTTTATGTCTGGTGTAAGTTGGTGATCTAATTTCATTTTTTTTTTTTTTGCTTGTATCTGACCAAATTTCCCAGCACCATTTATTAAAGAGGCTGTTTTGACTCCATTATATGCTCTTGCCTCCTTTGTCAAATATTAATTGAGTATAATGGCTTGGGACAATTTTGGAGCCCTCTATTCTGTTCCATTGGTCTATATGTCTGTTCTTGTGCCAGTAACAGGTAGTTTTGAGAACCTTGGCTAAGTAATATATTTTGGTGTCTGGTATTGTGATCCCTCCAACTTTGTTCTTCTTTCTCAGGATAGCTGTGGCTATTAGGGGTCTTATTTTATTCCAGATGAATTTTTGGAGAGTTTTTTCTAGATCTTTGAAATATGCTGTTGGTATTTTAATAGGTATTGTATTGAATCTATAGATTGCGTTAGATATTATGGACATTTTAATGATGTTGATTCTA
>NW_006292728.1:0-297 GCF_000327345.1 Myotis davidii
CCCAGTGGTCAGTGCCTCTGCTGCTTCCTGGCCTCCTATTTATACACCCAGCCCCGCCCCCCCACCTACACACACACATCTGTTGTGGAGGAACAAGTGACCTCCTTTATCTCTTCCAGCTGAGGCGAGGCGACCATGGCCTGCACACCCCGACCTTTCCTGTTTCCTGGACTAGGTAAACGATAACCTTTCTCCAGGGAGGGGGTGACACAATTTGGCTCATTGTCATCTTCAACAGAGAGAGGCAAGAAGGCCGCCCTCCATTCAGCAGAGACCAGGAATCTAGACCTTCACTAG
>NW_006292729.1:0-390 GCF_000327345.1 Myotis davidii
ATTCAGGCCATTTACATTTAGGGTAATTATTGAAGTATGAGGATTTTATATAGCATTTTATCCTTTGCTTCCTGGTAATCTGTACCTTAATAGATTTTTCTTTTGTATTTTTGTCTGTTGTTTTTGTTTGGTGGTATTCCATACATCTTCCCTCTGATTCCTCTTTTTTTTAAAGCGATGTGTCCTGGTTTTGGGATTTTTGTGTGTGGTTACCATTAGATTTATTAAAAAATCAAATTGCATATATATTGTAGTTGGGTTTTTTTAGTGCATCTGATCTTCATCCTCCTTTGCCAATTCAGACCTTTAACCTTTTATGTTTTTGTTTTCATAACTTGACCCTGTTTATGTGGTAAGTTTTTTAGATAATCTTACTCATAGTGTTGTGAC
>NW_006292730.1:0-231 GCF_000327345.1 Myotis davidii
GTGTATGAATTTCGTGCACCGGGCTACTAGTATTTACCATATTAGGAATTAAAACAGAAATTTAAAAGTTACTCATTTTACCCAGCTGGTGTGGCTCAGTGGTTGAACATAGACCCAAGAACCCAAGAGGGCAGGGTTCGATTCCCAATCAGGATACATGCCCAGGTTGTAGGCTGGATCACCAGTGGGAGGCACGCAGGATATTTCTCTCTCATCAATGTTTCTATCTCT
>NW_006292731.1:0-267 GCF_000327345.1 Myotis davidii
GGTTATGTTTATATGCATGGATACAAGTCCTTCAGTTGAACTCTTACCCCCACCCCCAACCCTTCCCGTGCTTTCCCACAGTAGTTTGACAGTCTGTTTGATGCTTCTTTGTCTCTGTATCTATTTTTGATCATCAATTTATATTATTCATTACATTACACAAATGAGTGAGATCACGTGATATTTGTCTTTCACTGACTGGCTTATTTTGCTTAGCATCATGCTCTCCAGGCTCATACATGTTGCAAATGGTAAGAATTCCTTCTT
>NW_006292732.1:0-399 GCF_000327345.1 Myotis davidii
ATTGTTTCCTGGGACTGTAGCTATGGAAGCTTTCCAGAGGGTTCCACAGGCCTCGGAGGGGAAGGCTCTGGCCAGCAGCTCTGTAGTGGTGGTCATCCCTGGAGGCGCTGGCAGGGGCGGGATATTAGGGGGATCCTAGGGGGGTGGCGAGGCCGAAGGTTAAGTAACTGTCAAACCATCCCACTTGGTGCCATGCTGTAAATTGTTCGAGGCTGTTTCACAGCTGTACCTGCTCAGGGTGGGGCTCCAACCTCCTGGAGCTGAGTGGGGGCCAGGCCAGGGCAGAGCCAGGCAGGCTAGGAGGGCACGTTTAGCCGCACCCCCAGCGAGGTTCAGTGTGCTTCCTCTTGGAAGCAGTGGTGCTGCTGTGGGTGGAGGATGGGGGGTGAAGGGGGTGGT
>NW_006292733.1:0-2157 GCF_000327345.1 Myotis davidii
GCAATTGGGGCAGCAGCCGCCACTTGCACCTGCAGATGGTGCTGGCCCAGCTCACATCTTCTGCTGGAACCAGTCCCAGTCGCTCCACACCATCAGCAGGTGTGAGCGGGGCTGGCACCATCAGTGTGTGGGAGTGGAAGTGGCAGGAGCAGGGCTTCTGGCAGACAGGGGACCAGGGGCTGTAGGAGTAGGGACCAGGCGGGGGCGTGGAGGATGGACCAAGACCTGACCCAGTGCCCACCACAGCCTCATGGCCCACAGCCCGCCCCTGTGCCCACCGCAGCCTCGCAGCCCACAGTTCCTTTCAAGGTGCACAAATTCATGCACTGGGCCCCTAGTATAGTATATAAGCCAATAGGCCCCCCTCCCAGGGAAAGGAAGGACGCTTGTGAAGCTTGAAAGGATTCACTTGGATTGGAGTAAGAAATTAAACATGGTTGAAATTAAGAACATTCTAGTTTCTCCTCCACTTTGCCTGGGAATAATAAACAGCTTTTAACTCTTTACTACAGTGAAGTGTATTTATAAAAGAACATTTACCTACCTTTTAAAAAAGTATTTCTTGTCATTTGTGGAAGTGGTAGGGTTGTAATCTGGCATGGTTGAAGCTGACCACACGGTGCCCTTGCTCGGCAGCTTCCTAGGAGGTGCAAAGTCACCCACTACCTGTGCCCTGCCTGGGGCCACCCAGCATGAGCTACAGAGCAATCTTCAGATTCTGTTACTTGTACTGAGCATGGAGATGCCCAGGAGAGGCCAAACTATGAACCAAGGTGGGCTTCCCTTAGTGCCAGGCCTGGGGTTACTTATTGAGAGGTACGTGGCATGCTGAGGCCAGCTGCTGCTTATTTGAGAGATTTTAGGAAAGTCCAAAGCATGAGGCAAGAGAGGTCAGTTTATGAAAAGCCACTGTAAATGGCATGGATGAGCCTGCAAGTAGGGAGTGGTGAGGTCCAGGAAGCAGGAGAAATGTGAGCCAGGTTGATGGAGATTCAGATTTGGCACCTGTCTCTTGGCTCTGTGGCCAGGAGGGCTCATTAAAGGAACAATGGCCTCTGCCAGCACTTCTCTCTGAGTGAAAGCCATCCCTCTAGCTCTTGCCCAATTCCAGACAAGTTAGTTCTTCCCCAAATGCCCTAGGTTCCTTTCTAGAAGCTTCCCCATCACTGGAGCTCAGAGGTGAGTAAGTCTAAGTAAGTCTGTGCATGGACCCTTTAAGAGAAACTGCCTGATTGGTTGCCTCCTGGAGCCCTCCCCACTACTGGGGCTTAAACCTGCAGCCCAGGCATATACCCCTGTCTGGAATAGAACCTGGGACCTTTCAGTCTGCAGGCTGACTCTCCATGCACTGAGCCAAACCTGTTAGGGCACAAATATTGACATTTTAAAACAAATCTGTCACATTGCATTTTTAAAAGTATCAATAGTAAATAAATATGATAATTTGATAATCATGATGCATTTAAAAAAATAAGCATGAGTTTAAAAATAAGCATCAGAAATTTTCATATTTTTTTCTGTGATCTTATTTTTAGTCTTCTTATAAAATTTTATCTTGATTTAAAAATATTTATGCTTTAAAGATCACACTAATATATGTTATGCTCTGAAATTATGTATCTACAATTTTATATCTTATGATCAGTAAGATTCTAAATGGTTAAAAAGTTTTAAATTAAATTATCATTATAATTATTACTAATTCAAAATAGTAAAAAAAAACCATAAAATTAAAATTTTTGGTAATAATCAAAATCCATTTAAGGAAGCTGGGCATTTTTCAGTTAATTTATGTATCCACAGATGAATATTAATTTATTGTTAGAATGAGTCAATTTAATACCAGTGCTCTTCTGTTTATTTTATTTATTAATATAAGTGCTAGAATACCACAGAAAAAGTTGATGTGAATAAAAAGTTATTCTGAGCTCCTCCTACCTTATCTGCACAAGTTTACAGAGTAACCTATCATAAAAAGTTATGTTTAATGATCTACCAGTTGATGGCTTTAGGACTTTTTTCCCAAATGTTTTTGAAGCAAATAATAGCTAACTACCTGTCTTAGATATGGATTTGTTTCTATTAATATCTTTCTGTTGTTGTTAATCCTCACCAGAGGATATATATCCATTGATTTTTAGAGAGAGTGGAAGGGAG
>NW_006292733.1:2168-2907 GCF_000327345.1 Myotis davidii
GTGTTGCCTTAAAATGTTAAAATCTTCACCTGAACATGTGAGAGAGAGAGAGAGAGAGAGAGAGAGAGAAACATCAATCTGAGAGAGACACATTAATTAGTTGCCTCCCACAGGAGCACTGACCAGGGCAGGGGATTAAGGCTGCAACCTAGGCACATGCCCTTTACTGGAATCAAACCCGGGACCCTTCAGTCCTCAGGCCGATGCTTTATCCACTGATCCAAACCAGTAAGGGCTCCATATCTTTTTAATTAATAGATCAGCATCTTTTTTGGAATTGTCCTTTGTTTTGGTGCTTCTTAGAATGGGGCAATTCAGTATAACAGGATTCTGGATGCATAAGATGTATTTCTTTCTTTTGTAAAATGGGAACTGCACAATTGGGAAAGGAGAATGGACATGATAAAGTTTTAGGCTTATTGGGTGTTCAAAAAATATCAAAGACAGTTGAAACTCTAGAAATTGATTTTCTTAAAATTTTCCAGTATTATACAAGTCTAATATAGGTCAAAGATCCCCACTTGATAATCACTGCTTTGGAAATCCTCTTAAAACTCTATATCCTCTTTATCAATATATTTTAAATGAATATATTAACAGATTAATTACATTTTATTATAATATAACAATATATTAATTATATATTGATATAATATAATTATTAATGTAATTATATATTATATCATATATTAAAATATATCAGGATGCACTTAGGTTGTTTCCATGTCTTGGCCATTGT
>NW_006292734.1:0-282 GCF_000327345.1 Myotis davidii
GTCTAGTCATCCAGTCAACCAATCAAAGGGTATATGCTAAGGCCGCTCAATTGCTAGCTATGATGTGCACTGACCACCAGAGCGCAGATGCTCCAACAGGTAGTTTAGCTTGCTGCTGGAGCCCAACCAATCTGGACTGAGTGAAATGGGCTGGACACACCCTGGAGCCCTCCCTTGGCCCTTCCCCAGCTGGCCAACCTCCCATGTCCCTTCCAGGCCCCGATCCTGCACCGGTGGTGTTCCTTGGCTTGGCCTGCGCCCTCTTGTAATCCGGGACCCCTC
>NW_006292735.1:0-289 GCF_000327345.1 Myotis davidii
TTAACCCAACAAAGATGGCGGAGGCCAGAGCCGAGATACTTGCTTCACAGTCACAGCTACCATGCAAGCATCCCAGCTCTGGTCGCTCCAGGCCTGTTGGAGACGCAGAAGTCAGGGGAGACAGAGAAGTCCAGCTCCAGTGCCTGAGGCTGGCTTCAACCCGGGAGATAAAGAAGCCGCCTACCCTGTGATCCCAGGCCGTGATCCCAGGCCGCAGCCAGCGGGAGAAGCCGCCCACACTGCATCCCAGGGCAGACATAGAACCCGGGCCCAGTGCCTGAGGCTGGCT
>NW_006292736.1:0-296 GCF_000327345.1 Myotis davidii
TCAAAAAATATGAAGGAATTAACTGCAGTGTGGTCACAGTATAGGTGTAAGTTTGAAGTCTCTCTATCTCTTTGTGAGGCTAATATTTTCATCTCATCTCTTTATATACATTTGCTCAATTCTCTTCTCTGAAAACTTGCTTTATAGGCAGTGTTTCATTTTTGGTTTCCAAAATTTTTACTTGAACATTTATTGCTTTAGACATCATAACCCCAAGAGTGCCAATAATATGAATGCTCTTATCACTGATCTATACATCTAATTAATTCACTCTCTCTATCAAAACTCCAAATTCT
>NW_006292737.1:0-274 GCF_000327345.1 Myotis davidii
CAAAGGATGGAATGAAATTAAACTTTAAAAGCACTTATGGTGGGCAGTTGCGTCCTAGGCCTGTATCTTCACTGACAAGGTCTACCTTTATCTGAACTGAGCCTATGTGTCTCTTTGCATCTATGATAACACACCCTTGAAATGTCTGGGTAACTTGTAACTTCCCTTTTTCTGCAGCCCCTGGGGCACAACCTAATGTGCTGGGCGCAAGGACAGTACTACAAATTCCTTCATTATCATATGAATTGATCCTGTACCCACCTAAGTATGTGTC
>NW_006292738.1:0-271 GCF_000327345.1 Myotis davidii
CACAGTTTCTTTTAGAGAAGACCAGCCTGTGCTCTGGAGTCTGAGCCTTGTTTCAGAGCAGCGATGGGAACTCAGGGCTGTGACCATAAAGCAGAAACCCTCCCATTTGTCCCCGTGACCCCTGGGGTGAGGTTGCACTGAGCTTGGTCCCCTAAGCGCTTAGCAACGCCCTCACCTACCTTTCCGGCTCCTCAAATGTTTGCTCAGGTCAAAGCAGACGTCAGGGATCTCACACTCAGTCTCAATCTCCAAGGACAGGGCCTCTGGCATC
>NW_006292739.1:0-349 GCF_000327345.1 Myotis davidii
GATGTGTCATTGCCAAATACGTTCTCCCTTACAGTGGGCTCCATTTTCGTTTTGTTGATAGTGTTTTTGCTGTGCAGAAACTCCTTATTTTGATGTAATCCCATTTGTTTATTTTCTCCTTAGTTTTCTTTGCCCTAGGACAGGGGTGGGCACCCTTTTTTGTGAGTGCGTGCCAAAACCAGCAAAATCTCTGACTCAAAGATCTTCTGTGTGCCAACCCTAATTTTTTGAGAACATGTTACGCCTACTTGATATCTCTTAAGGTGTACATAAGGGCAGAACCTTGAAGAAATAATAAAATTCATTCGCATGACAGAAACACAGTATATAATGATGAAAAATACATTTA
>NW_006292740.1:0-221 GCF_000327345.1 Myotis davidii
TCCCCAGCCCGGGCCCTGGTCTCGGGGCGTGTGCGGGAGGCAATTAATTGATGTATTTCTCCCTCATCAATATTTCTCTCAGTTTTTCCCTCTCTCTTCTATTCTCTCTAGAAATCAATGGAAAAAAATCCTCGGGTGCGGAATGAAAAAAGTAATTAAAAACAAAACGAAATAATGCAACAAAACAAAACAGCCCTCAGGTGAGAGTTCAGGGTCTGGAG
>NW_006292741.1:0-512 GCF_000327345.1 Myotis davidii
ATAGTGGAGGGGACTGAAGGGAAAGGAAGAAGGATGGAAAAGGGTGCAGAATATAGTGGGGGAACTAGAGAAGGTGGAAGAAGGGGGTGTTGGCAATTATTACCTTCAGAAGAGTTCAGAGACAGTCTGTAAAATTTCTAATTCCTTAATTGTTTTTAAAGGAATTTATATGTGCTTCTGAAAATCTCCTGATTTCCAAATCAAGATATGCTTCCATTCATTCATTCAGTTTAATGTTAGACCTGGCATTTTCCTAATTTTTATGGCATGCCAAAAATTAATTTAGGCACACAAATAAAACTGCACTTTGGACATTTTTAGGGGGATATTTTCTAATTAAATTTTCACATTTCTGTAAAGCACTAATTAAATCTTCCCATTTCTGTAAAGCACTTGTAAGTAAAAGCTTCCTATCAGGAATATTAGTGAGGGCTGGGATCGGGCATCTCCTGGATTTGGAGGCACAACTTCCCATGTTTATTTTAGGTGTGTTTTGTTGTTGTTGTTTTGTA
>NW_006292742.1:0-849 GCF_000327345.1 Myotis davidii
TGGTACCAGCAGCTCCCAGGAAAGGCCCCCAAAGGCATCATCTATGATAATAGCAAACGACCCTCAGGGATTCCGGACCGATTTTCTGGCTCCAAGTCTGGCAGCTCAGGCACCCTGACCATCACGGGGCTGCAGGCTGAGGACGAGGCCGTCTATTACTGCTTAGCATGGGACGACAGTCTCAAAGCTTACACAGTGCTGCAGGCCTGTGGAGAAGTGAGACAAAAACCCCTCTGGTCTGTGAGGGGGTGAGCTCTCCAGCAGCTGCCTGCTCATCTCAGCCTGTGACCTATGGCTTCTGCTTATTCCCTCGCTGACGCCCTGGGCCCAGCTTCATCCGCGGACCCTGCCTGGGGGTGAAGCCTCCTCCCTCCCCTCCGGCCTCCATGTCACTCAGAGCAGCGCTTTCCCAGCTCAGGGTCCTGGAGGAAGGGAAGGCCTCTCCCCACCCACGGGGCCCTGTTCCCTCCCCCTGGTTGCACTCACTGGGCCTGTGAGGCTGAGATGAGTGACAGCTGGCTGGGCCCGCCCCTGCCTGGGGCTCAGCACTGTGTGCTGTGCTGGAAGGACCCCTGGCCCTGTTCCATCCCATCAGGATTTACTCCCTTTAAGCCGTGCGACTGGTTTTCATTTGCTCTGTGTTTTAAGCACAAAAACCGGCAATTCATAGCTATCAAACTGTAGCAGATTGGGGGGTGCCATGTGGGCGCTGAAGGGGGTGGTCCCAGTGGGTGAAGGGGTCCAGGAGGAGACACTTCCTGCTGTGACCACCTGGCTCTGGGAGTGTGGACAGCATGGGGACCCGGCAGGGGCGCTGTCACACTGTGTCTGTGAAAGGGCAGGGGAGAC
>NW_006292742.1:2618-6161 GCF_000327345.1 Myotis davidii
GGCTGGGTTTCATTTGCTCTGTGTTTTAAGCACAAAAATTGGCAATTCATAGCTCTCAAACTGTAGCAGATTGGGGGGTGCCATGTGGGCGCTGAACGGGGTGGTCCCAGTGGGTGAAGGGGTCCAGGAGGAGACACTTCAGGCTGTGACTACCTGGCTCTGGAAGTGTGGACTGCATGGGGACCCGGCAGGGGGCGCTGTCACACTGTGTCTGTGAAAGCGGCTGAGAGACTGGGTCTTAACTGTTCTCAGCACAAGAAATAGCAAAACTTGTAGCCACGTCTGATGGCAGAGGTCAAGGAGACGTATTCTGGATGGTTTTGCAGTTTACACCTCACAGTGTCATTATGTCGTACACCTGACACTAATTAATGTCAATTACATCTCAGTTAAAAATAAATTAAAATAAATCTGAATCTTCTGTTTCCCCAAAACCAGCACGTGGAAGTCTATCCCAGCTTTATTAACCCCCTAGATACGTGGTTGGCAAACCGCAGCTCTTGAGCCACATGCGGCTCTTTGGCCCCTTGATTGTGGCCATGAAGTTTCAATCTCACTGTATGTGTATGCCTGCAGGTGGTATTTTGTGGAAGAGTCACACTCAAGGGGCTGCAGTTTGCTGACCACTGCCCTAGACCAGTGGATCTCAACCTTGGGTGCACATTAGAATCACCTGGGAATCTGGTTAAAATCCTGATTTCTGGACCTAATCATTAGTAACAAAGAAACAGAATTTCCAGAGGATGAGGCCCAGAAATCAGGATTTTAACAAGATTCCCAGGTGATTGTAATGTGAGCCAAGGTTGAGAACCACTGCTCTAGACTGAGAGCAGCCAGGAGTCGGTGCCTGGAGTCTGTGACAGCTGTAAGTGGCGGGATGTCCTCCAATAAGGGCCTGATTTAAAAAGGAGATGTGGCCTGGCTGGTGTGGCCCAGTGGTTGAACATTGACCTGTGAACCAGGAGGTAACGCTTCAATTCCTGGTCAGGCAGGACACATGCCCTGGTTTTGGGCTCCATCCCCAGTGGGGGTTGTGCAAGAGGCAGCTGATCCATGATTCTCTCTCTCCCTCTCCCTCTCCCTTCCTCTGTGAACCCAATAAACATATGTCTTAAAAAAAGAAGAAAGGCTGGTTTGGTGATTTTTTATACCTAGATCTTCAAAGGACATGAAGCACCCTTCTTTCTGCTGGTTAGGGTTCCTCCTACCTCAGAGCCCCTTACACCCATGTCCTGTTAATGAGTTAATCCCCCTCCAGCCTCCATTGGTTTCAGCAAAAATTGCCTGAATGTGTGGCCCGAAGGTTGAGAGGCCCATTGTCCCTGTGACCATCAGAAGCTGGGTCTCTGCTTCCTCACTTGGCCCCCAGGCTGGTCACCCCGAGACTTGAACCGGCGAGTCTGCTGGTGACAAGGCCTCTCCAAGTGTCACGTGGGCGTGTCCTGGTCCTTGCAGGAGCCTGGGAAGCAGGGGACGGTTCTTGCGGCAGGGCCTGTGGTCCCTGTGCCGGCGGCTGGCTCCTTGGTCATTGCCCATCAGCTCATCCTGACCTGGAACCTCAGTACTGACATGTTACTTAGGACATCTGTGCCCACATCCAGCATGATCATCCTGTCATTATTAGTTTTCTATCATTTCCAGGAGCATTTGTCGCTGTGATAACGGCTTTAAAACCAACCAGGACGGGATACATCTTGTTAAATGTTTTAGAGAAATTTTGATGAAAATGAATTGGAACCATTTGATCTGCTGACCTGCGAGAGGGCCTGTGAAACAGTGCCTTTCCCATTCCGTGAAGTCGTCCCTCAGCATTTTCTGTTTTATAAGAACATTGGTCTCTTAGTTATTCCATTGTTGATGCAGCCACACTTGTGTCTTCCAGGGAAAGTAAGCGTGTTATCTAACTATCTATACAAAAGGCTACTATGCAAAGTGTCCCCTCGGGAGTTCAACCTGGAGACCTGAGCTTGATTGCTCGCTATGACGTGAGCTGACCACCAGAGGGCGGTGCGGAACATGGAGGGGGGGCAGTGGTGGGGCGCTGAGGGAGTGAGGGAAGGAGGATGTGGAGAGGTGGGAGACCTGATCGGCCCTGATCACCAGCAAGGCCTAGGGACCCTTCCTGTGCATAAATTTCGTGCACTGGTCCTCTAGTGTTTAAATTAAGATTAGAAATCTTAGCGTTTTTATTTTTGCACATGGGACCAGCAGGTGGCACTGTGGGACTGCCCTGAGGTTCATGCAAGCTGCTCAGTGAGGACCATTTACTGACAAGAGCCCCATGGCCAAGCTCTGTGCTCCCTGAAGGGAAAGCAGCAGCCACGTCCTCTGAGCAGGGACCCTTGTGTGGTCCCAGCAGGTGCTTCCTCCCAGGGTCCCCAAGGGGTGAGCCCACCTCCATGCCCCTCAGTCTGGGGTGTGAGCTGAGCTCCAGCCCCAGGGCCCAGGGAAGTGAGACAAAAACCTCCTCTCCGCTCTCCTGGCCTGACCTTGGCCCCTGCTGGCGGCTCCGCCCAGTTCTGGCTCAGCCGTGACTGTGCTGATAGGTGACCCTCCAGCACCGGGTGATGCTGGGACCCGGGTCCTGACAGGGGCACAGCTCTGACCTCACTCTCTCTGCACAGGTAGGGACAGGCCTGGGACCCGGCTTCTTCCCTTCCTGCTCTGGCTCCTGGGAAACGTCCCCTGGTCCCTGCCCATCACTGACAAGTGTCTGTGTCTGCAGGGTCCCTTTCCCAGCCTGTGCTGACTCAGCCGCCCGCCCTCTCTGCATCTCTGGGAGCCACAGCCAGACTCACCTGCACCCTGAGCAGTGGCTTCAATGTTGGAGACTATGGAATGGTTTGGTACCAGCAGAAGCCAGCGAGCCCTCCCCGGTACCTGCTGTCCTACAAATCGGACTCAGACAAGTACCAGGGCGCGGGCGTGCCCAGCCGCTTCTCCGGATCCAAAGACGCCTCAGCTAACTCGGCTGTCCTGCACATCACTGGGCTGCAGCCCGAGGACGAGGCTGACTATCACTGTGACACGTGGGACGGCAACTTCAAGACTCTCACAGTGGTCCACACCCACAGGGGAGGGAGACAAAACCCTCCTCTCTGCTCCCTGGGCCGGGCCCTGTCCCCCTGCTGGCGGCTCTGACCTAGTGCAGCTCAGCGGGGACTTGTGCTGTCAGATCCCCACCCGGCACCTGACTGTGGGTGGACAGTCGTTTTGACAATGTCACAGCTTTGTCCTCACCTTTCAGGTTGACGTATTGTTCTCATGTCCGTGCCGTGTTCATGTTTCAGAGACAGAAACTCCCTCCTGGGAGAGAACATGTCCCATGGGAGACACTGAGGAGGTCAAATCAGGGTGATTCAGGCCAAGGGCAGCGCAGGGTGCAGCAGGGGCTGAGAGAGGAGGCAGGTCTGAGCCCTGGAATCTGAATTCCGTGTACAAACCCACACGCAGCAACAACCTGTTCTCTACACACGAGCAGCGAACCCTCCAAATGTGAAGAATGACAGCAGCGCTGCCACCTGGGCAGCTGCCGGCGGGAGG
>NW_006292742.1:6263-6819 GCF_000327345.1 Myotis davidii
TGGGACTCAGGGACATGGTCCCCTCTTGTCTTTGCGGTTTTTCACGACTCAGACGCCGAATCACTGACAGAAACGCCTGGGGCCAGTGGGCCTTGGCCGCTGCCGCTGGGAGCTGAGGGAACACGTTCTGTCCTGCGGATGCTGGACGCCAGGGCCAGCGACTGTGGCTGTGCCGCCCAGAGACAGGCCTGGCGCTGACACCGCTGTGTCCTGGGGGCTCTGCCTGCGGCTGGAGCTTCTGTTCCTGGGACGGACGGAAGCTCCTAGAAACTCCTCGTGGAGGTCACTGGGCAGCGACTGGGGATTTCCAACCGTAAGGACCAGATCACAGCGCACAGCTCCCAACTCACCACTGAAATGAAAAGTGATGTTAGAAAATGTCTACTCACACCTTTCAACCCAGCCCAGAACGCATTCCATTACCAATACTTTTCCATCAATAGCTCTACCCACAGTTTCCACCAGTATGCATCATTCTAGAATTTTCAATCAGCATTATTGTGACTTTCACATGTAATAACATACATGCATGTGAAGGTGGCTGAGTGCTGACTAA
>NW_006292743.1:0-231 GCF_000327345.1 Myotis davidii
AACTGACCTCTGACTTCCCAGAACCACCTGAGCAACTGATGGGTCGTCCAGAGCCCCGTATACTACTGACTGTCCTTCCAGGAAGATTTGAGTCACTGGCTGGCCTCTTGGTCCCACTGATTGATCACTGAGGTCCTGAGCTGGGGCTGCCATACTGGCACCTGGGCATGGAGCCAGAACTAACTGTAGGCCAAACATTCTCTGTGCTGGGCTGCCCAGGAGCTGGGCTGG
>NW_006292744.1:0-740 GCF_000327345.1 Myotis davidii
GGGAGGGCAGTTGGGGATGATCAGGCCAGCAGAAGAGTAGTTAGGTGTCAATCAGGCCGGCGGGGGAGCAGTTAGGGGGCGATTAGACTGGCAGGCTGAAGCAGTTAGGGGCAATCAGGCAGACATGCAGGCGAGCAGTTAGGAGGCAGCAGTCCAGGATTGTGAGAGGGATGTCCAACTGCCAGTTTAGGCCAGATCCTGGCAGTCGGACATCCTGGGATTAAGCCTGCTGGACATCCAGGGACATCCTGGGATCAGGCCTGTCAGGCATCCTGGGATCAGGCCTGTTGGACATCCTGGGATCAGGCCTAAACCAGCAGCCAACATCCCCCAAAGGGTCCGAGATTAGAGAGGGTGCAGGCTGGGCTGAGGGACACCCCCCTCCCATGCACGAATTTCATGCACCGGGCCACTAGTTGGTCTATAATTCTCTTTCTCTGTGTTGTCTTTATCTGGTTTTTGTATTTGGGTAATGTTGGCTTCAAAGAATGAGTTTGGAAGTGTTCCTTCCTCTTGAATTTTTTGGAATAGTCTGAGGAGGATAGGTTTTAGTTATTCTTTTAAGGTTTGATAAAACTCCCCTGTGAAGCCATTTGACCCTGGGCTTTTGTTTGCTGGAAGCTTTTTGATGACTGCTTCAATTTCATCCATTGTTATCAGCCTATTGAGATTTTTAGATTCTTCCTGATTCAGTTTTGAAAGGTGGCATTTTTCTAGGAATATGTCCATTTCCTCTAAGT
>NW_006292745.1:0-226 GCF_000327345.1 Myotis davidii
AGGCAGATGTAAAAGCTTGTGAAATTCTGTGACTTGCTTAATAAAACAACTAACTCATAGGCATATTCATTTCCTTTTTTTTTTAAGGACCAAGACTTGTTTAAATAGTATAGAAAGGCATTGGTCATTGAGCCATTTAAGTTGAGTAGTTGCAGTTCTGTTTACCAGGCCCGCCGCATAGGCAGATCTGAGATAATATTAAGAGGCTTTTAAAAATACTGCAAGT
>NW_006292746.1:0-380 GCF_000327345.1 Myotis davidii
TGTCACCCCACTGGTCACCTGGCCCCCAGCTCAGCCATGTGTCCCGACATCACCCAACATTACCTCCTTCCAGAACTGCCAGTTCTCCTGCAGCTCCGTGCACTTGACGCTGCTCTCCTGCAGGGCCAGGGAGGTGCCCCGAGCTCCTGGACTCTGCCCTGGAGGATATGGTTTTCTTCCTCCAATGCCAGGATTCGGATGGAGGCTGAAGAGCAAAATGGAGTCAGAGCTCAGATTCCAGAAGCTGCGCTTCCCCTCTCTGGAGACGGCCCTCCCCCTGAGCCCTAGGTCTGAGGGGCTGAAGCTGGGCAGCTGGGTGCCCTCCGTTTTTCCCAGGGTGCTCTTGCTGTGAGCACCTGAGTGTGGCTCAGGAGGTTGTG
>NW_006292746.1:418-2321 GCF_000327345.1 Myotis davidii
TGTGGCAGGCTCAGGCATTGACCATCATGTCTGCGGGTAGAGAGGTTCTGGACGCATGGGCCCAGTACTGCCAGCCCGTGCCAGGTCCTTCGGGTGGAGAGTTTGTTGTGCGATTTCACGATGGCATGGAAGAAATAATGAGACAGGAGAGATAAATGCTTGAAGAAGTCCAAACAAGATGAAAACCTAAGAAAGACACATAAAAAGGCAAATTTCCTCTGTTGGTTCGAAACAGTGGGAATGCAGAACAGAAAGGGGAGCACATACCCGAAAAGATTGGGAGTTCCCAGCCCCTTCCTGCCCCAGCAGGTGTGTGACTATAGGTAAAGGAACGTGTGAGGGGCCAGGTACTCCCTCACCTGTCCCTCCAGGGCCACATCGTCAGCCCGGGGAGCCCCCTCACACTGCACTGCTGCTAGGGCTGCACCCCACGTGCTTCCCATCCCCCCACCCCCATTCCCGGGGCAGGAAGCAACTAGAGGGTACAGGGGCTTTCATGGCAACACATCACAGGGGACCTTCTCATCGCCCAGCAAGGATGCGGCACAGACCCTGAAGCCAGAACAGACTGAAGACCCCGAAAAGCAGGGAGCTCAGCAGGGGAGCAAACGCACCTTTGTGACCCCAACTCCAACTCAGTGCTGACCACACACCAACACGCATGCCCTCAACACATGGAAACATGCCAAAGGCTGTGTCCTGACAAGGCTGCAAAGGACACTAACTGCCTAAAACTCCACTAAGTCACAACCTGTGCGCATTCAAACAGCAACTATGGAGGCTTCGCCTTAAAAATAACACTTTTAAAAATTGGGGTGACCCTGATGAGCAAGGCACAGTAATTGGGTGTTGACCTATGAAACAGGAGGTTATGGTGCAATTTCAGGTCAGGGCACAGGCCTGGGTTGCTGGCTCCATCCCTAAAAGGGGTCGTGCAGGAGGCAGCCAAGGAATGATTCTCATCCCTGGTGCTTCCCTGTCCCTCTTCCTCTCTGAATCAATAAATACATATATTTGGAGAAAATTGGGGTGAAATATATACAACACAGTTCACCGTTTTCACCATTTTGCAGCGTACAGTTCTGTGGAATCTGATCTGTTCTTGGTGACCTGCCCTCACCCCGCCACCTCCTGACTCTCAGTACCTCTCGCCAAGGGGCTGCACTCCTGGGAAGTAAGGGTGAGGGACCTCTCAGGGCAGCAGGGGGCTGATGACCAGCCTCTGTGACCTCCAGGCCAGCGCCCCTCAGGCTCTCATGATGACACAGCCGTTTTGGGGGAAAAGAACGGTGGTTCTCTCTTGTGTGCTACACTCACCAGCACCCTCAGAGCCAGAGCAATGAATGTCTCTAATAGACCAGGGCGCCAGGACATCCAGCCTTTGCTCGTGCCCTGTGGGCCAGGCCAGCATAGAACTTCACTGTCTCTTCTCACGAGGGGCACATAGCAATCCTGTGAGGCATCTCCATTGCCCCCATTTTGCAGATAAGAAAACTGAGGTTTAAAAGAGGCCCCCTGGCCAGCAGGTGGAGGAAGCAGGACTGGAAACTGAGCCTTTTTAACTCGGGAACCCACCACTAAATATTCTCTAGGATGCAGAGAATGTGAAACTCTCACTCACTGCTGCAATAATGCATAAATGTACAATCAATCAATTTATATTTAATATTTATCTACAGTAATAAAATAGAAACATGCAAATTGTTGTCACTCTGCTATGCCCACCAGCCAATCAGAGTGACTATGCAAATTAACCCAACAAAGATGGTGGTTAATTTGCATACGCAGGTGCAAGCAAAGACTGAGGCTGAAGAGACTTCACTTCTCCACTGCAGCCGGAGCAAAGGCCTGGGTCCCAGGTGCCGGAGTTAAATCGGTGCCGGCAGCCAGGGGAAGGAAGGCC
>NW_006292747.1:0-468 GCF_000327345.1 Myotis davidii
CATGCAAGGCGACATTGCGAGACCCAGAAGCCTTAATGCCTCCGGCAGTGATTTGTGATCTTGATCGTGATAATGATCATGGTCGATTCCAGACAGCCCGGCAAAAGGTTCCAGCTTCTTGCAGCACATAATTGTGATCGGAAAACTGGCCCACAGGCAAGGAGACAGCCGGGACCCAGGAGCCGACTTGCATTTGCCCGATGATTTTGATTTGAATGCTGGGCCTCAGGCAAGGCGCCATTCTTCAACTCAGAAACCGCCTTGCCTACTACCTTGTTTTCTGATTGTGAATAGGATCACGATCAAAATCATGATCAAAATATGGCTTAGAGGCAACACGGCTTCTGGGTCCTGGAATGCCACCTTGCCTGTGGTCCGTGATCATGATTTGAAAGGTGGGCTGCAGGCAAGGCGACATTCAAGACGCAGAAGCCTCCATGCCTGCGGCCTGTCTTTCCAATAGAGATC
>NW_006292748.1:0-470 GCF_000327345.1 Myotis davidii
ACCCACAGCCAACATCATGCTCAATGGACAAAAGCTAAACCCATTTCCCCTAAGAACAGAAAAAGATAGGGATGCCCGCTCTCACCAATCCTATTCGACATAGTACTGGAAGTATTAGCCATTGCAATTAAACAAGAAGAAGAAATACAAGGCATCCAAATTGGAAAAAAAGTAAAACTGTCCTTATTTGTAGATGACATGATATTATACATAAAAACCCTAAAGTCTCCATCAAAAAACTATTAGGCTTAGTAAATGAATTTGGCAATGTAGCAGGATACAAAATTAATGCCAAGAAAACTATGGTATTTCTATATAGCAATAGTGAACTTACAGAAAGAGAGACTAAAAAAGCAATCCCATTTACCATCGCACCAAAAAAATTAAGATACCTAGGAATAAACTTAACTTAAAGAGGTAAAAGATCTCCGCTCAGAAAAACTACAGGATGTTGATAAAAGAGATAGAGG
>NW_006292749.1:0-985 GCF_000327345.1 Myotis davidii
CTCCTGCACGCCCCCTACTGGGGATCGTGTCCGAAACCAGGCATGTGCCCTTGGCCAAAATTGAACCCGGGACCCTTCAGTCCTCCAGCCGATGCTCCATCCACTGAGCCACACCAGCTAGGGCCCAAAAAATATTTTTAAAAAAGAAAAGAAAGGCACACACCAACAAAACAAAACAAAAAGGAAAAGAAAGAAAGAAAGAAAGAAAGAAAGAAAGAAAGAAAGAAAGAAAGAAAGAAAGAAAGAAAGAAAGGAAGGAAGGAAGGAAGGAAGGAAGGAAGGAAGGAAGGAAGGAAGGAAGAAAGAAAGAAAGAAAGAAGGGCACAGGAGAATAGGAAAACAAAATTATCTTTCTACTTAAAAAACTCTTGATTTAGACCACACAGGCCCCCATACACCAGAGCATCTACATAAATTAGGCCTTCAGTATTTCTGTCCTGGACTAAGATCATTATGTCCTAATTGATCTTCCTGCCTCCAGCACCCTCCAACCAACCCTTCCCTCTGCTGTGAGACTCTTCCTGAAGTGAATCCTGACAACACCCTCCTTCAAGTCCTCCGTGTTCTTGTTTTCTTACAGTGTGCAGTGTCTAACCTTTTATCTTCTGAGTCCATCATTTGCCTCTATCACTCTCATTCTCCTTTTCCACCAACACTAATTATCTATAGTCTATAGATCATGCCCTGCTCTCCTTCAGTTCAGTACCTTTCCACCTGGAATGGGCGGCCACACCCTCTGCTCCTCCCATTTGGCAATCCTCTCCATATTCTTCTATGCCAATGAACTGTCACCTCTTTGGTCCCTGTCCTCCCCAGGAATAAGGGAGTATCTTTCAGCTTCTTCCTTTGTGTTGTCAGCATGTCTATATCATGCCATATAATCTTATCTCTTAGACCTCAAGGGTACAGGATTGGATTACCTGTAATCATGGGTCAGGATCCTATTCATTGGTTCATGTGCAGCCCTCTTTTGTTACTCATAATT
>NW_006292750.1:0-554 GCF_000327345.1 Myotis davidii
AGGGGGATTTAAGATCATCTAAGAATAAAAAGGAAAAATCTGTGAGGGAAAGCAATGGGTCCTGGGATGAGAGATAGGAGGGAGTGGAGGGGGAAGAGGTGTCGGCAGTTAATTGGTCCATAGTGGGTGCCTTATCAACTAACTTCAAGGTCGCAAGTTTTCTATGACCACAATTAATCTTTCTCTGCCCTGGTGATTTAGAACTAGTTGCTAGGCAGACTCAGCCCCTGAGAGCCAGAACAAAGAAGGAGGCCTGGATGCCTGAGCTGCCTGGAGTGGCCTTGAAAGAAGCAGCAGCAGTGAGAAAAGTGGGGGAAAGCAGAAATTTACCTGACACTAGAGCTACCCTGCTGCTGCTCAATGAGTAATGAGTGTTTGACAACAAGCAATACAAGACTTGGCTTGCTGGCTATAGCAGTTAAGCCAGAAGCCAGTGACTGCTACTAGCCTTCCTGCAGCCCCAGGGATTGAGCAGAGTGCCTGGGATCTATGAAAGCTTCAGATAGAGTTAGTGAAAGCTTCCTGTTTGCAAATGTACTGAAAGGGCTCAGTAC
>NW_006292751.1:0-222 GCF_000327345.1 Myotis davidii
TAGGGGAGGGTGGGGCTAAGGGGGAGAGATCAATCAAAGGACTTGGATGCATGCCTATAAGCTTAGCCAATGGATGTAGAAACCAGGAGGTGAGCATGAGGGCATGCTTGCAGGGTGGGGATGGGGGTGTGAGAGCAGTGGGGGATAAGAACACATATGTAATACCGTAATCAGTAATAAAGAAAAGGTACCCAGGAACATACCATCAGGTGAGAATTCACA
>NW_006292752.1:0-317 GCF_000327345.1 Myotis davidii
TGGAGCATAGCTCTGTGAACTGTAGGGTCGCAGGTTTGACTAAGGTCAAGGGAACCTGCTAGGGATGTGGTCTCAATTACCAGTAGGAGACGTGCAGGAGGCAGCGGATCCATGATTCTCTCATGTCATTGATGTTTCTCTCTCTCTCTTCCTTCCTATTTGAAATCAATAAAAATATTTTTTTAAAAATAATTGTTGGAATCTGTTTGATTTCATGAGAGGTAACTATAATAGATGTAGCCACATAAACACGGTTATCTGGAAGCCTGCCTGTGTGTGAGGCTGCACAGAGATGGTCACGCCAAAATCTTGGAAAG
>NW_006292753.1:0-238 GCF_000327345.1 Myotis davidii
TTGACTGGAATCGAACCTGGGACGCTTTAGTCCAGGGGTTGACACTCTAATAACCATTGAGCGAACTGGCTAGGGCTCACTGATTTTATTTTTTAAATATTTTTTTGTTGATTTCAGAGAGGAAGGGAGAGGGAGAGAGAGATAGAAACATCCATGATGAGAGAGAACCATGGATCAGCTGCCTCCTGCATGCCCCCCGCTGGGTATGGAGCCCGCCACCCGGGCATGTGCCCTTGAC
>NW_006292754.1:0-587 GCF_000327345.1 Myotis davidii
AGGAAAGTATTCTGAGTCCATGGTCTGGCTGTAAGAGAGAGAAAGCTACAGGTGGAATATAACGAAAGAGATGCGATCATCTCAGTCCACAAGGAGACATGTGAGGGTCTTACGTACAGATGATACAAGAGCAAATACTTCCAGCATCACTTTGCAGTACAGAAGTTGCTGAGCCTCATCAAGGATTCCCCACTCCTCTGGAGAGAAGGCAATGGCCACATCCTCAATGTTCATATCCTGTCATAATGGGGATAGTTTAGTCCATGATCAGATTGTCTCCTAGGATTTACATTCATCATACACCCCCATTTCCATATCCATCTGCTCCCTACACTTCTGACTACAAAGAAGATATCAGGCCTTTGTTTCATCAAAGACAGTCCTTATATTCCTACTGATGCACTGTCTTCCCACGACAATAGGGGCAATGAACATATAGATCATACCTGCTCTCTAGTACAATCACGTTTTCCACACTGCGCCTTTTCAATGCAGTGGGTGTAATGAACATAGGATATGGGTAGATGTTGTCCATATTGAAGTGTGAGTGATCGGACACTGTTCTTGTCAGGCAATAACCTTCTTGT
>NW_006292755.1:0-836 GCF_000327345.1 Myotis davidii
GAAGAAGGTGAAAGGACCCTGGGGGAAATGCCACCTCTGTGGATTAAGCTTCATTTTTCTTTGGGAGAAAGTGGCATTTCTGCTATCAGGTCATGGACATATAAGGGTAGTAGATGTGTCACAGCTTTTTGTCTTCCTCACGGTGCTGACAGCACCTTTGACCAGAGGGTACCTGGAAGGCTCTCTGTTGCATTAATACAAACAGGAAAATTAATTTGGCTTTTAAAAAAAATAAAAGAGCACCAAGACAGACAGCATTTGTTGCCGTAGGTGTGTGTTCCGATCAGTCATAAGTGCCGGTAAAGTGATAAAAAAGCTTTCTGCTGGGTAACTCCATCCTGCCCACCCTCTCCGCTGGCCGGGTCCCCTCGCCTGGCTTTGTCCAGCGAGTCTAAGTTCCTTGTTTCTGAGCCGGTGACAACCACCGAGTGCCACTGGCCAGCCTCTGCCGACTGGGGTACTCGGCGGGCGGGGAAGGACCCCTCCCCGATGCCTGCCCGCGCCCGCTTCTCAGTAGCCAGGCTGGGTTTCAGCTGCTTACACGGGTTTTCCCTGTTCAATCACCACCCGGCAGAGCCCCGTCTCTCCCTCCAGCCCAGGCCGGCTGCCCGGCACCCCGAGTGCAAAACTACACGCAGCATCTAAGATGGAGAACACCCCTGCCCGCGAAGCCCACCCCTGCCTTACTCCTCACTAAAGAGGGCTGCTCCTGGGCTGCAAATTAAAGCTGTCCCTTGCATTTTTAAAGCCTCCACCCCCGGCCCCCACCACCAGCCTCCCTTCCCGAGAACCCGTACAATCGTCCAAGCCCGCGAACACCCGAGAAGCGCGATGGT
>NW_006292756.1:0-240 GCF_000327345.1 Myotis davidii
GCCATGCCCACAGGCTGGAAGCAGGTATCTGGGGTTTATGTATTTTCTATAATTTAAACTTTGTAGCTTTGAGCGGAGCTTAGGGCTGGCTAGGGCTGGCAGGAAGCTTGGCTTCCTCCATTGCTGGGGGCAACTCAAGGCTCCTGCTCTCTCCAGCTCCAGGGACACCGCCATCTTTATGACAGAGTAAGGGAGTTAGGGAGTGATAGTTAATTAGCATATTACTCTTTTATTGGATAG
>NW_006292757.1:0-467 GCF_000327345.1 Myotis davidii
GAGGTGTATCTTGAGAAAGAACAGAGTTAGAGGCAACACAATATCAGATACCAAACTATATTACAAAGCAATTGTAATAAAATAGTGGTACTGGCAGAAGAAAAGGCATATAGACCAATGGAACAGAAGAGAGGCCCCAGAAATCAACCCACACAAATATGTCCAATTAATATTTAACAACGGAGGTAAGAGCATACAATGGAGTAAATGGTGTTGGGGAAATTGGACAGGTACTGTATTTTTTTCTTTCCAGGTAGAGTGTCTTTGCAAAGTCTCACCATTAAAAAAAAAAAGTAGACCACCAACTTACACCATACACAAGAATAATCTCAAAATGGATAAAAGACTTAAATGTAAATTGTGAAACCATAAAAGTCCTAGAAGAAAAATAGGCAGTAAAATCTCTGGCATCTTGATGTAGCAGTATTTTCACCAATATATCGCCTAGACAGTGGTTCTCAACCTTC